>NC_090921.1:32468415-32804733 GCF_040938575.1 Ambystoma mexicanum
ATGAAGTCCCTGTGGCACACTAATGGAGCTCTGTGGTGTCCAGGGCTGAGTGTCTATTAGGGAATGTGGTCCCTGTGGCACACTATTGGACTTCTCTGGTGTCCAGGGCTGAGAGTCTATGAGGGAATGAGGTCCCTGTGGAACACTATTGGGAGCTCTGTGGTGTCCAGGGCTGAGAGTCTATGAGGGAATGATGTCCCTGTGGCACACTATTGGGAGCTCTGTGGTGTCCAGGGCTGAGAGTCTATGAGGGAATGGGGTCCCTGTGGCACACTATTGGACTTCTGTGGCATCCAGGGCTGAGAGTCTATGAGGGAATGAGGTCCCTGTGGCACACTATTGCGAGCTCTGTGGTGTCCAAGGCTGAGAGTCTATGAGGGAATGGGGTCCCTCTGGCACACTATTGGGAGCTCTGTGGTGTCCAGGGCTGAGAGTCTATGAGGGAATGATGTCCCCGTGGCACACTATTGGGAGCTCTGTGGTGTCCAGGGCTGAGAGTCTATGAGGGAATGGGGTCCCTGTGGCACACTATTGGAAGCTCTGTGGTGTCTATAGCTGAGAATCTATGAGGGAATGGGGTCCCTATGGCACACTATTGGACTCCTGTGGTGTCCAGGGCTGAGAGTGTATGAGGGAATGAGGTCCCTGTAGCACACTGTTGGAAGCTCTGTGGTGTCCAGGGCTGAGAGTCTATGAGGGAATGGGATCCCTCTGGCACACTATTTGGAGCTCTGTGGTGTCCAGGGCTGAGAGTCTATGAGGGAATGAGGAACCTGTGGCACGTTATTGGAAGCTCTGTGGTGCCCAGGGCTGAGAGTCTATGAGGGAATGGGGTCCCTCTGGCACACTATTGGAGCTTTGTGGTGTCCAGGGCTGAGAGTCTATGAGGAAATGAGGTCCCTGTGGCATGTTAATGGAAGCTCTGTGGTGCCCAGGGCTGAGAGTTTATGCGGGAATGCGGTCCCTGTGGCACACTACTGGGAGCTCTGTGGTGCCCAGGGCTGAGAGTCTATGAGGGAATGGGGTCACTGTTGCACACTATTGGACTTCTGTGGCGTCCAGGGCTGAGAGTCTATGATGGAATGAGGTCCCCGTGGCACACTATTGGGAGCTCTGTGGTGTCCAGGGCTTCAGAGTCTATGAGGGAATGAGGTCTCTGTGGCACACTATTGGGAGCTCTGTGGTGTCCAGGTCCGAGAGTCTATGAGGGAATGATGTCCCTGTGGCACACTATTGGGAGCTCTGTGGTGTCCAGGGCTGAGAGTCTATAAGGTAATGGGGTCCCTGTGGCACACTATTGGGAGCTCTGTGGTGTCCAGGGCTGAGAGTCTATGAGGGAATGGGGTCCCTCTGGCACACTATTGGGAGCTCTGTGGTGTCCAGGGCTGAGAGTCTATGAGGGAATGGGGTCCCTGTTGCACACTATTGGACTTCTGTGGCGTCCAGGGCTGAGAGTCTATGATGGAATGAGGTCCCCGTGGCACACTATTGGGAGCTCTGTGGTGTCCAGGGCTTCAGAGTCTATGAGGGAATGGGGTCTCTCTGGCACACTATTGGGTGCTCTGTGGTGTCTAGAGCTCAGAGTCTATGAGGAAATGGGGTCCCTCTCGCACACTATTGGGAGCTCTGTGGTGTCCAGGGCTGAGAGTCTATGAGGGAATGATGTCCCTGTGGCACACTTTTGGGAGCTCTGTGGTGTCCAGGTCTCAGAGTCTATGAGTGAATGAGGTCCATGTGGCACACTATTGGACTTCTGTGGTGTCCAGGGCTGAGAATCTATGAGTTAATGAGGTTATGTGGCACACTATTGGGAGCTCTGTGGCGTCCAGGGCTGAGAGTCTATGAGGGAATGAGGTCCCTGTGGCACGCTATTGGAAGCTCTGTGGTGCCCAGGGCTGAGAGTCTATGAGGGAATGCGGTCCCTGTGGCACACTATTGGGAGTTCTGTGGTGTCCAGGTCTGAGAGTCTATGAGTGAGTGAGGTCCATGTGGCACACTATTGGACTTCTGTGGTGTCCAGGGCTGAGAGTCTATGAGGGAATGAGGTCCCTGTGGCACGCTATTGGAAGCTCTGTGGTGCCCAGGGCTGAGAGTCTATGAGGGAATGCGGTCCCTGTGGCACACTATTGGACTTATGTGGTGTCTAGAGCTGAGAGTGTATGAGGGAATGAGATCCCTGTGGCACACTATTGGAAGCTCTGTGGTGTCCAGGGCTGAGAGTGTATGAGGGAATGAGGTCCATGTGGCACACTATTGGACTTCTGTGGTGTCCAGGGCTGAGAGTCTATGAGGGAATGAGGTCCCTGTGGCACACTAATGGAGCTCTGTGGTGTCCAGGGCTGAGAGTCTATGAGGGAATGCGGTCTCTGTGGCACACTAATGCAGCTCCGTGGTGTCCAGGGCTGAGAGTCTATGAGGGAATGAGGTCCCTGTGGCATGCATTTGGAAGCTCTGCGGTGTCCAGGGCTGAGAGTCTATGAGGGAATGATGTCCCTGTGGCGCACCATTGGGAGCTCTGCGGTGTCCAGGACTGTGAATCTATGAGGGAATGATGTCCCTGTGGCACACTATTGGGAGCTCTGTGGTGTCCAGGGCTGAGAGTCTATGAGGGAATGAGGTCCCTGTGGCACACTATTGGGAGCTCTGTGGTGTCCAGGGCTGAGAGTCTATGAGGGAATGATGTCCCTGTGGCGCACTATTGGGAGCTCTGCTGTGTCCAGGACTGAGAATCTATGAGGGAATGATGTCCCTGTGGCACACTATTGGGAGCTCTGTGGTGTCCAGGGCGGAGAGTCTATGAGGGAATGGGGTCCCTGTGGCACACTATTGGACTTCTGTGGCGTCCAGGGCTGAGAGTCTATGAGGTAATGAGGTCCATGTGGCACACTATTGGACTTCTGTGGTGTCTAGAGCTCAGAGTCTATGAGGGAATGGGGTCCCTCTGGCACACTATTGGGAGCTCTGTGGTGTCCAGGGATGAGAGTTTATGAGGGAATGAGGCCCCTGTGGCACACTATTGGGAGCTCTGTGGTGTCCAGGGCTGAGAGTGTATGAGGGAATGAGGTCCATGATGCACACTATTGGACTTCTGTGGTGTCCAGGGCTGAGAGTCTATGAGGGAATGAGGTCCCTGTGGCACACTAATGGAGCTCTGTGGTGCCCAGGGCTGAGAGTCTATAAGGGAATGCGGTCCCTGTGGCACGCTATTGGAGCTCTGTGGTGCCCAGTGCTGCGAGTCTATGAGGGAATGAGGTCCCTGTGGCATGCTATTGGAAGCTCTGTGGTGCCCAGGGCTGAGAGTCTATGAGGGAATGAGGTCCCTGTGGCACACTAATGGAGCTCTGTGGTGTCCAGGGCTGAGAGTCTATGAGGGAATGCGGTCCCTGTGGCACACTAATGCAGCTCCGTGGTGTCCAGGGCTGAGAGTCTATGAGGGAATGAGGTCCCTGTGGCATGCTATTGGAAGCTCTGCGGTGTCCAGGGCTGAGAGTCTATGAGGGAATGAAGTCCCTGTGGCGCACTATTGGGAGCTCTGCGGTGTCCAGGACTGTGAATCTATGAGGGAATGATGTCCCTGTGGCACACTATTGGGAGCTCTGTGGTGTCCAGGGCTGAGAGTCTATGAGGGAATGAGGTCCCTGTGGCACACTATTGGGAGCTCTGTGGTGTCCAGGGCTGAGAGTCTATGAGGGAATGATGTCCCTGTGGCGCACTATTGGGAGCTCTGCTGTGTCCAGGACTGAGAATCTATGAGGGAATGGTGTCCCTGTGGCACACTATTGGGAGCTCTGTGGTGTCCAGGGCGGAGAGTCTATGAGGGAATGGGGTCCCTGTGGCACACTATTGGACTTCTGTGGCGTCCAGGGCTGAGAGTCTATGAGGTAATGCGGTCCATGTGGCACACTATTGGACTTCTGTGGTGTCTAGAGCTCAGAGTCTATGAGGGAATGGGGTCCCTCTGGCACACTATTGGGAGCTCTGTGGTGTCCAGGGATGAGAGTGTATGAGGGAATGAGGTCCCTGTGGCACACTATTGGGAGCTCTGTGGTGTCCAGGGCTGAGAGTGTATGAGGGAATGAGGTCCATGATGCACACTATTGGACTTCTGTGGTGTCCAGGGCTGAGAGTCTATGAGGGAATGAGGTCCCTGTGGCACACTAATGGAGCTCTGTGGTGCCCAGGGCTGAGAGTCTATAAGGGAATGCGGTCCCTGTGGCACGCTATTGGAGCTCTGTGGTGCCCAGGGCTGCGAGTCTAGGGGGGAATGAGGTCCCTGTAGCATGCTATTGGAAGCTCTGTGGTGCCCAGGGCTGAGAGTCTATGAGGGAATGCGGTCCCTGTGGCACACTACTGGGAGCTCTGTGGTGCCCAGGGCTGAGAGTCTATGAGGGAATGCGGTCCCTGTGGCACACTATTGGAAGCTCTGTGGTGCCCAGGGCTGAGAGTCTATGAGGGAATGAGGTCCCTGTGGCACGCTATTGGGAGCTCGCTGGTCCCCAGGGCTGAGAGTCTATGAGGGAATGAGGTCCCTGTGGCACACTAATGGAGCTCTGTGGTGTCCAGGGCTGACAGTCTATGAGGGAATGAGGTCCCTGTGGCACACTAATGGAGCTCTGTGGTGTCCAGGGCTGAGAGTCTATGAGGGAATGAGGTCCCTGTGGCACACTATTGGGAGCTCTGTGGTGTCTAGGTCTGAGAGTCTATGAGTGAATGAGGTCCATGTGGCACACTATTGGAGCTCTGTGGTGTCCAGGGCTGAGAGTCTATGAGGTAATGAGGTCCATGTGGCACACTATTGGACTTCTGTGGTGCCTAGAGCTCAGAGTCTATGAGGGAATGGGGTCCCTCTGGCACACTATTGGGAGCTCTGTGGTGTCCAGGGCTGAGAGTCTATGAGGGAATGAGGTCCCTGTGGCACACTATTGGGAGCTCTGTGGTGTCCAGGGCTGAGAGTCTATGAGGGAATGAGGTCCCTGTGGCACGCTATTGGACTTCTGTGGTATCAAGGGTGAGAGTCTATGAGGGAATGGGGTCCCTGTGGCACACTATTGGACTTCTGTGGTGTCTAAAGCTGAGAGTCTATGAGGGAATGAGGTCCCTGTGGCACACTATTGGGAGCTCTGTGGTGTCGAGGGCTGAGAGTCTATGAGGGAATGATGTCCCTGTGGCACACTATTGGGAGCTCTGTGGTGTCCAGGGCTGAGAGTCTATGAGGGAATGAGGTCCCTGTGGCACACTATTGGGAGCTCGGTGGTGTCCAGGGCTGAGAGTCTATGAGGGAATGAGGTCCCTGTGGCACACTATTGGGAGCTCTGTGGTGTCCAGGTCTGAGAGTCTATGAGTGAATTAGGTCCATGTGGCACGCTATTGGACTTCTGTGGTGTCCAGGGCTGAGAGTCTATGAGGTAATGAGGTCCCTGTGGCACGCTATTGGAAGCTCTGTGGTGCCCAGGGCTGAGAGTCTATGAGGGAATGCGGTCCCTGTGGCACGCTACTGGAAGCTCTGTGGTGCCCATGGCTGAGAGTCTATGAGGGAATGCGGTCCCTGTGGCACGCTATTGGAAGCTCTGTGGTGCCCAAGGCTGAGAGTCTATGAGGGAATGGGGTCCGTGTGGCACAATATTGGGAGCTCTGCGGTGCCCAGGGCTGAGAGTCTATGAGGGAATGGGGTCCCTGTGGCACACTATTGGGAGCTCTGTGGTGCCCAGGGCTGAGAGTCTATGAGGGAATGCGGTCCCTGTGGCACGCTATTGGAAGCTCTGTGGTGCTCAGGGCTGAGAGTCTATGAGGGAATGGGCTCCCTGTGGCACACTATTGGGAGCTCTGTGGTGCCCAGGGCTGAGAGTCTATGAGGGAATGAGGTCCCTGTGGCACACTATTGGGAGCTCTGTGGTGTCCAGGTCTCAGAGTCTATGAGTGAATGAGGTCCATGTGGCACACTATTGGACTTCTGTGGTGTCCAGGGCTGAGAATCTATGAGGTAATGAGGTTATGTGGCACACTATTGGGAGCTCTGTGGTGTCCAGGGCTGAGAGTCTATGAGGGAATGAGGTCCCTGTGGCACGCTATTGGAAGCTCTGTGGTGCCCAGGGCTGAGAGTCTATGAGGGAATGCGGTCCCTGTGGCACACTATTGGGAGTTCTGTGGTGTCCAGGTCTGAGAGTCTATGAGTGAGTGAGGTCCATGTGGCACACTATTGGACTTCTGTGGTGTCCAGGGCTGAGAGTCTATGAGGGAATGAGGTCCCTGTGGCACGCTATTGGAAGCTCTGTGGTGTCCAGGGCTGAGCGTGTATGAGGGAATGAGGTCCATGTGGCACACTATTGGACTTCTGTGGTGTCCAGGGCTGAGAGTCTATGAGGGAATGAGGTCCCTGTGGCACACTAATGGAGCTCTGTGGTGTCCAGGGCTGAGAGCCTATGAGGGAATGCGGTCCCTGTGGCACACTAATGGAGCTCCGTGGTGTCCAGGGCTGAGAGTCTATGAGGGAATGAGGTCCCTGTGGCACGTTATTGGAAGCTCTGTGGTGCCCAGGGCTGAGAGTCTATGAGGGAATGGGGTCCCTCTGGCACACTATTGGAGCTCTGTGGTGTCCAGGGCTGAGAGTCTATGAGGGAATGAGGTCCCTGTGGCATGTTAATGGAAGCTTTGTGGTGCCCAGGGCTGAGAGTTTATGAGGGAATGCGGTCCCTGTGGCACACTACTGGGAGCTCTGTGGTGCCCAGGGCAAAGAGTCTATGAGGGAATGGGGTCCCTGTGGCACACTATTGGAAGCTCTGTGGTGCCCAGGGCTGAGAGTCTATGAGGGAATGAGGTCCCTGTGGCACGCTATTGGAAGCTCTGTGGTGCCCAGGGCTGAGAGTCTATGAGGGAATGAAGTCCCTGTGGCACACTAATGGAGCTCTGTGGTGTCCAGGGCTGAGTGTCTATTAGGGAATGTGGTCCCTGTGGCACACTATTGGACTTCTCTGGTGTCCAGGGCTGAGAGTCTATGAGGGAATGAGGTCCCTGTGGAACACTATTGGGAGCTCTGTGGTGTCCAGGGCTGAGAGTCTATGAGGGAATGATGTCCCTGTGGCACACTATTGGGAGCTCTGTGGTGTCCAGGGCTGAGAGTCTATGAGGGAATGGGGTCCCTGTGGCACACTATTGGACTTCTGTGGCGTCCAGGGCTGAGAGTCTATGAGGGAATGAGGTCCCTGTGGCACACTATTGCGAGCTCTGTGGTGTCCAGGGCTGAGAGTCTATGAGGGAATGGGGTCCCTCTGGCACACTATTGGGAGCTCTGTGGTGTCCAGGGCTGAGAGTCTATGAGGGAATGATGTCCCTGTGGCACACTATTGGGAGCTCTGTGGTGTCCAGGGCTGAGAGTCTATGAGGGAATGGGGTCCCTGTGGCACACTATTGGAAGCTCTGTGGTGTCTATAGCTGAGAATCTATGAGGGAATGGGGTCCCTCTGGCACACTATTGGACTCCTGTGGTGTCCAGGGCTGAGAGTGTATGAGGGAATGAGGTCCCTGTAGCACACTGTTGGAAGCTCTGTGGTGTCCAGGGCTGAGAGTCTATGAGGGAATGGGGTCCCTCTGGCACACTATTGGGAGCTCTGTGGTGTCCAGGGCTGAGAGTCTATGAGGGAATGAGGTCCCTGTGGCACACTATTGGGAGCTCTGTGGTGTCCAGGTCTGAGAGTCTATGAGGGAATGATGTCCCTGTGGCACACTATTGGGAGCTCTGTGGTGTCCAGGGCTGAGAGTCTATGAGGTAATGGGGTCCCTCTGGCACACTATTGGGAGCTCTGTGGTGTCCAGAGCTGAGGGTCTATGAGGGAATGAGGTACCTGTGACACACTATTGGAAGCTCTGTGGTGTGCAGGGCTGAGAGTCTATGAGGAATGGGGTCCCTGTGGCACACTATTGGAAGCTCTGTGGTGTCCAGGGCTGAGAGTTTATGAGGAATGGGGTCCCTGTGGCACACTATTGGAAGTTCTGTGGTGTCCAGGGCTGAGAGTCTATGAGGAATGGGGTCCCTGTGGCACACTATTGGAAGCTCTGTGGTGTGCAGGGCTGAGAGTCTATGAGGAATGGGGTCCCTGTGGCACACTATTGGAAGCTCTGTGGTGTCCAGGGCTGAGAGTCAATGAGGAATGGGGTCCCTGTGGCACACTATTGGAAGCTCTGTGGTGTCCAGGGCTGAGAGTCTATGAGGGAATGAGGTCCCTGTAGCACACTTTTGGAAGCTCTGTGGTGTCTAGAGCTGAGAGTGTATGAGGGAATGGGGTCCCTGTGGCACACTATTGGACTTCTGTGGTGTCTAGAGCTGAGAGTGTATGAGGGTATGGGGTCCCTCTGGGACACTATTGGGAGCTCTGTTGTGTCCAGGGCTGAGAGTCTATGAGGGAATCGGGTCCCTCTGGCACACTATTGGGAGCTCTGTGGTGTCCGGGGCTGAGAATCTATGAGGGAATGAGGTCCCTGTGGCACACTATTGGGAGCTCTGTGGTGTCCAGGTCTGAGAGTCTATGAGTGAATGAGGTCCATGTGGCACACTATTTGAGCTCTGTGGTGTCCAGGGCTGAGAGTCTATGAGGTAATGAGGTCCCTGTGGCACACTATTGGGAGCTCTGTGGTGTCCAGGGCTGAGAGTCTATGAGGGAATGAGGTCCCTGTGGCACACTATTGGAAGCTCTGTGGTGTGCAGGGCTGAGAGTCTATGAGGAATGGGGTCCCTGTGGCACACTATTGGAAGCTCTGTGGTGTCCAGGGCTGAGAGTCAATGAGGAATGGGGTCCCTGTGGCACACTATTGGAAGCTCTGTGGTGTCCAGGGCTGAGAGTCTATGAGGGAATGAGGTCCCTGTAGCACACTTTTGGAAGCTCTGTGGTGTCTAGAGCTGAGAGTGTATGAGGGAATGGGGTCCCTGTGGCACACTATTGGACTTCTGTGGTGTCTAGAGCTGAGAGTGTATGAGGGTATGGGGTCCCTCTGGGACACTATTGGGAGCTCTGTTGTGTCCAGGGCTGAGAGTCTATGAGGGAATCGGGTCCCTCTGGCACACTATTGGGAGCTCTGTGGTGTCCAGGGCTGAGAGTCTATGAGGGAATGAGGTCCCTGTGGCACACTATTGGGAGCTCTGTGGTGTCCAGGTCTGAGAGTCTATGAGTGAATGAGGTCCATGTGGCACACTATTGGAGCTCTGTGGTGTCCAGGGCTGAGAGTCTATGAGGTAATGAGGTCCCTGTGGCACACTATTGGGACTTCTGTGGTGTCTAGAGCTCAGAGTCTATGAGGGAATGGGGTCACTCTGGCACACTATTGGGAGCTCTGTGGTGTCCAGGGCTGAGAGTCTATGAGGGAATGAGGTCCTGTGGCACACTATTGGGAGCTCTGTGGTGTCCAGGTCTGAGAGTCTATGAGTGAATTAAGTCCATGTGGCACACTATTGGACTTCTGTGGTGTCCACGGCTGAGAGTCTATGAAGTAATGAGGTCCCTGTGGCACGCTATTGGAAGCTCTGTGGTGCCCAGGGCTGAGAGTCTATGAGGGAATGCGGTCCCTGTGGCACGCTATTGGAAGCTCTGTGGTGCCCATGGCTGAGAGTCTATGAGGGAATGCGGTCCCGGTGGCACGCTATTGGAAGCTCTGTGGTGCCCAGGGCTGAGAGTCTATGAGGGAATGGGTTCTCTGTGGCACACTATTGGGAGCTCTGTGGTGCCCATGGCTGAGAGTCTATGAGGGAATGCGGTCCCTGTGGCACGCTGTTGGAAGCTCTGTGGTGCCCAGGGCTGAGAGTCTATGAGGGAATGGGGTCCCTGTGGCACACTATTGGGAGCTCTGTGGTGCCCAGGGCTGAGAGTCTATGAGGGAATGGGGTCCCCGTGGCACACTATTGGGAGCTCTGTGGTGCCCAGGGCTGAGAGTCTATGAGGTAATGCGGTCCCTGTGGCACGCTATTGGAAGCTCTGTGGTTCCCAGGGCTGAGAGTCTATGAGGGAATGGGGTCCGTGTGGCACACTATTGGAAGCTCTGTGGTGTCCAGGGCTGAGAGTCTATGAGAGAATGGGGTCCCTGTGGCACACTATTGGGACTTCTGTGGTGTCTAGAGCTCAGAGTCTATGAGGGAATGGGGTCCCTCTGGCACACTATTGGGAGCTCTGTGGTGTCCATGGCTGAGAGTCTATGAGGGAATGAGGTCCCTGTGGCACACTATTGGGAGCTCTGTGGTGTCCAGGTCTGAGAGTCTATGAGTGAATGAGGTCCATGTGGCACACTATTGGACTTCTGTGGTGTCCAGGGTGAGAGTCTATGAGGGAATGGGGTCCCTGTGGCACACTATTGGACTTCTGTGGTGTCTAAAGCTGAGAGTCTATGAGGGAATGAGGTCCCTGTGGCACGCTATTGGGAGCTCTGTGGTGTCTAGAGCTCAGGCTCAGAGTCTATGAGGGAATGAGGTCCCTGTGGCACACTATTGGGAGCTCTGTGGTGTCGAGGGCTGAGAGTCTATGAGGGAATGATGTCCCTGTGGCACACTATTGGGAGCTCTGTGGTGTCCAGGACTGAGAGTCTATGAGGGAATGAGGTCCCTGTGGCACACTATTGGGAGCTCGGTGGTGTCCAGGGCTGAGAGTCTATGAGGGAATGATGTCCCTGTGGCACACTATTGGGAGATCTGTGGTGTCCAGGGCTGAGAGTCTATGAGGGAATGGGGTCCCTGTGGCGCACTATTGGACTTCTGTGGCGTCCAGGGCTGAGAGTCTATGAGGTAATGAGGTCCATGTGGCACACTATTGGACTTCTGTGGTGTCTAGAGCTCAGAGTCTATGAGGGAATGGGGTCCCTCTGGCACACTATTGGGAGCTCTGTGGTGTCCAGGGATGAGAGTCTATGAGGGAATGAGGTCCCTGTGGCACACAATTGGGAGCTCTGTGGTGTCCAGGGCCGAGAGTCTATGAGGGAATGATGTCCCTGTGGCACACTATTGGGAGCTCTGTGGTGTCCAGGGCTGAGAGTCTATGAGGGAATGCGGTCCCTGTGGTACACTATTGGACTTCTGTGGTGTCCTGGGCTGAGAGTCTATGAGGGAATGGGGTCCCTGTGGCACACTATTGGACTCATGTGGTGTCTAAAGTTGAGAGTCTATGAGGGAATGAGGTCCCTGTGGCACACCACACTATTGGGAGCTCTGTGGTGTCCAGGGCTGAGAGTCTATGAGGGAATGATGTCCCTGTGGCACACTATTGGGAGCTCTGTGGTGTCCAGGGCTGAGGGTCTATGAGGGAATGGGGTCCCTGTGGCACACTATTGGACTTCTGTGGTTTCCAGGGCTGAGAGTCTATGAGGGAAGGAGGTCCTTGTGGCACACTATTGGGAGCTCTGTGGTGTCCAGGGCTGAGAGTCTATGAAGGAATGAAGTCCTTGTGGCACACTATTGGGAGCTCTGTGGTGTCCAGGGCTGAGAGTCTATGAGGGAATGGGGTCCCTGTTGCACACTATTGGACTTCTGTGGCGTCCAGGGCTGAGAGTCTATGAGGGAATGAGGTCCCCGTGGCACATTATTGGGAGCTCTGTGGTGTCCAGGGCTTCAGAGTCTATGAGGGAATGGGGTCCCTCTGGCACACTATTGGACTCCTGTGGTGTCCAGGGCTGAGAGTGCATGAGGGAATGAGGTCCCTGTAGCACACTATTGGAAGCTCTGTGGTGTCCAGGGCTGAGAGTCTATGAGGGAATGGGGTCCCTCTGGCACACTATTGGGTGCTCTCTGGTGTCCAGGGCTGAGAGTCTATGAGGGAATGAGGTCTCTGTGGCACACTATTGGGAGCTCTGTGGTGTCCAGGTCCGAGAGTCTATGAGGGAATGATGTCCCTGTGGCACACTATTGGGAGCTCTGTGGTGTCCAGGGCTGAGAGTCTATGAGGTAATGGGGTCCCTGTGGCACACTATTGGGAGCTCTGTGGCGTCCAGGGCTGAGAGTCTATGAGGAAATGGGGTCCCTCTGGCACACTATTGGGAGCTCTGTGGTGTCCAGGGCTGGGAGTCTATGAGGGAATGGGGTCCCTGTTGCACACTATTGGACTTCTGTGGCGTCCAGGGCTGAGAGTCTATGATGGAATGAGGTCCCCGTGGCACACTATTGGGAGCTCTGTGGTGTCCAGGGCTTCAGAGTCTATGAGGGAATGGGGTCCCTCTGGCACACTATTGGGAGCTCTGTGGTGTCTAGAGCTCAGAGTCTATGAGGAAATGGGCTCCCTCTCGCACACTATTGGGAGCTCTGTGGTGTCCAGGGCTGAGAGTCTATGAGGGAATGCGGTCCCTGTGGCACACTAATGGAGCTCCGTGGTGTCCAGGGCTGAGAGTCTATGAGGGAATGAGGTCCCTGTGGCACGTTATTGGAAGCTCTGTGGTGCCCAGGGCTGAGAGTCTATGAGGGAATGGGGTCCCTCTGGCACACTATTGGAGCTCTGTGGTGTCCAGGGCTGAGAGTCTATGAGGGAATGAGGTCCCTGTGGCATGTTAATGGAAGCTCTGTGGTGCCCAGGGCTGAGAGTTTATGAGGGAATGCGGTCCCTGTGGCACACTACTGGGAGCTCTGTGGTGCCCAGGGCAAAGAGTCTATGAGGGAATGGGGTCCCTGTGGCACACTATTGGAAGCTCTGTGTTGCCCAGGGCTGAGAGTCTATGAGGGAATGAGGTCCCTGTGGCACGCTATTGGAAGCTCTGTGGTGCCCAGGGATGAGAGTCTATGAGGGAATGAAGTCCCTGTGGCACACTAATGGAGCTCTGTGGTGTCCAGGGCTGAGAGTCTATGAGGGAATGAGGTCCCTGTGGAACACTATTGGGAGCTCTGTGGTGTCCAGGGCTGAGAGTCTATGAGGGAATGATGTCCCTGTGGCACACTATTGGGAGCTCTGTGGTGTCCAGGGCTGAGAGTCTATGAGGGAATGGGGTCCCTGTGGCACACTATTGGACTTCTGTGGCGTCCAGGGCTGAGAGTCTATGAGGGAATGAGGTCCCTGTGGCACACTATTGCGAGCTCTGTGGTGTCCAGGGCTGAGAGTCTATGAGGGAATGGGGTCCCTCTGGCACACTATTGGGAGCTCTGTGGTGTCCAGGGCTGAGAGTCTATGAGGGAATGATGTCCCTGTGGCACACTATTGGGAGCTCTGTGGTGTCCAGGGCTGAGAGTCTATGAGGGAATGGGGTCCCTGTGGCACACTATTGGAAGCTCTGTGGTGTCTATAGCTGAGAATCTATGAGGGAATGGGGTCCCTCTGGCACACTATTGGACTCCTGTGGTGTCCAGGGCTGAGAGTGTATGAGGGAATGAGGTCCCTGTAGCACACTGTTGGAAGCTCTGTGGTGTCCAGGGCTGAGAGTCTATGAGGGAATGGGGTCCCTCTGGCACACTATTGGGAGCTCTGTGGTGTCCAGGGCTGAGAGTCTATGAGGGAATCAGGTCCCTGTGGCACACTATTGGGAGCTCTGTGGTGTCCAGGTCTGAGAGTCTATGAGGGAATGATGTCCCTGTGGCACACTATTGGGAGCTCTGTGGTGTCCAGGGCTGAGAGTCTATGAGGTAATGGGGTCCCTCTGGCACACTATTGGGAGCTCTGTGGTGTCCAGAGCTGAGGGTCTATGAGGGAATGAGGTACCTGTGACACACTATTGGAAGCTCTGTGGTGTGCAGGGCTGAGAGTCTATGAGGAATGGGGTCCCTGTGGCACACTATTGGAAGCTCTGTGGTGTCCAGGGCTGAGAGTTTATGAGGAATGGGGTCCCTGTGGCACACTATTGGAAGTTCTGTGGTGTCCAGGGCTGAGAGTCTATGAGGAATGGGGTCCCTGTGGCACACTATTGGAAGCTCTGTGGTGTGCAGGGCTGAGAGTCTATGAGGAATGGGGTCCCTGTGGCACACTATTGGAAGCTCTGTGGTGTCCAGGGCTGAGAGTCAATGAGGAATGGGGTCCCTGTGGCACACTATTGGAAGCTCTGTGGTGTCCAGGGCTGAGAGTCTATGAGGGAATGAGGTCCCTGTAGCACACTTTTGGAAGCTCTGTGGTGTCTAGAGCTGAGAGTGTATGAGGGAATGGGGTCCCTGTGGCACACTATTGGACTTCTGTGGTGTCTAGAGCTGAGAGTGTATGAGGGTATGGGGTCCCTCTGGGACACTATTGGGAGCTCTGTTGTGTCCAGGGCTGAGAGTCTATGAGGGAATCGGGTCCCTCTGGCACACTATTGGGAGCTCTGTGGTGTCCGGGGCTGAGAATCTATGAGGGAATGAGGTCCCTGTGGCACACTATTGGGAGCTCTGTGGTGTCCAGGTCTGAGAGTCTATGAGTGAATGAGGTCCATGTGGCACACTATTTGAGCTCTGTGGTGTCCAGGGCTGAGAGTCTATGAGGTAATGAGGTCCCTGTGGCACACTATTGGGAGCTCTGTGGTGTCCAGGGCTGAGAGTCTATGAGGGAATGAGGTCCCTGTGGCACACTATTGGAAGCTCTGTGGTGTGCAGGGCTGAGAGTCTATGAGGAATGGGGTCCCTGTGGCACACTATTGGAAGCTCTGTGGTGTCCAGGGCTGAGAGTCAATGAGGAATGGGGTCCCTGTGGCACACTATTGGAAGCTCTGTGGTGTCCAGGGCTGAGAGTCTATGAGGGAATGAGGTCCCTGTAGCACACTTTTGGAAGCTCTGTGGTGTCTAGAGCTGAGAGTGTATGAGGGAATGGGGTCCCTGTGGCACACTATTGGACTTCTGTGGTGTCTAGAGCTGAGAGTGTATGAGGGTATGGGGTCCCTCTGGGACACTATTGGGAGCTCTGTTGTGTCCAGGGCTGAGAGTCTATGAGGGAATCGGGTCCCTCTGGCACACTATTGGGAGCTCTGTGGTGTCCAGGGCTGAGAGTCTATGAGGGAATGAGGTCCCTGTGGCACACTATTGGGAGCTCTGTGGTGTCCAGGTCTGAGAGTCTATGAGTGAATGAGGTCCATGTGGCACACTATTGGAGCTCTGTGGTGTCCAGGGCTGAGAGTCTATGAGGTAATGAGGTCCCTGTGGCACACTATTGGGACTTCTGTGGTGTCTAGAGCTCAGAGTCTATGAGGGAATGGGGTCACTCTGGCACACTATTGGGAGCTCTGTGGTGTCCAGGGCTGAGAGTCTATGAGGGAATGAGGTCCTGTGGCACACTATTGGGAGCTCTGTGGTGTCCAGGTCTGAGAGTCTATGAGTGAATTAAGTCCATGTGGCACACTATTGGACTTCTGTGGTGTCCACGGCTGAGAGTCTATGAAGTAATGAGGTCCCTGTGGCACGCTATTGGAAGCTCTGTGGTGCCCAGGGCTGAGAGTCTATGAGGGAATGCGGTCCCTGTGGCACGCTATTGGAAGCTCTGTGGTGCCCATGGCTGAGAGTCTATGAGGGAATGCGGTCCCGGTGGCACGCTATTGGAAGCTCTGTGGTGCCCAGGGCTGAGAGTCTATGAGGGAATGGGTTCTCTGTGGCACACTATTGGGAGCTCTGTGGTGCCCATGGCTGAGAGTCTATGAGGGAATGCGGTCCCTGTGGCACGCTGTTGGAAGCTCTGTGGTGCCCAGGGCTGAGAGTCTATGAGGGAATGGGGTCCCTGTGGCACACTATTGGGAGCTCTGTGGTGCCCAGGGCTGAGAGTCTATGAGGGAATGGGGTCCCCGTGGCACACTATTGGGAGCTCTGTGGTGCCCAGGGCTGAGAGTCTATGAGGTAATGCGGTCCCTGTGGCACGCTATTGGAAGCTCTGTGGTTCCCAGGGCTGAGAGTCTATGAGGGAATGGGGTCCGTGTGGCACACTATTGGAAGCTCTGTGGTGTCCAGGGCTGAGAGTCTATGAGAGAATGGGGTCCCTGTGGCACACTATTGGGACTTCTGTGGTGTCTAGAGCTCAGAGTCTATGAGGGAATGGGGTCCCTCTGGCACACTATTGGGAGCTCTGTGGTGTCCATGGCTGAGAGTCTATGAGGGAATGAGGTCCCTGTGGCACACTATTGGGAGCTCTGTGGTGTCCAGGTCTGAGAGTCTATGAGTGAATGAGGTCCATGTGGCACACTATTGGACTTATGTGGTGTCCAGGGTGAGAGTCTATGAGGGAATGGGGTCCCTGTGGCACACTATTGGACTTCTGTGGTGTCCAGGGCTGAGAGTCTATGAGGGAATGAGTTCCCTGTGGCACACTATTGGTAGCTCTGTGGTGTCCAGGTCTCAGAGTCTATGAGGGAATGAGGTCCCTGTGGCACACTATTGGGAGCTCTGTGGTACCCAGGGCTGAGAGTCTATGAGGGAATGGGGTCCCTCTGGCACACTATTGGGAGCTCTGTGGTGTCGAGGGCTGAGAGTCTATGAGGGAATGATGTCCCTGTGGCACACTATTGGGAGCTCTGTGGTGTCCAGGACTGAGAGTCTATGAGGGAATGAGGTCCCTGTGGCACACTATTGGGAGCTCGGTGGTGTCCAGGGCTGAGAGTCTATGAGGGAATGATGTCCCTGTGGCACACTATTGGGAGATCTGTGGTGTCCAGGGCTGAGAGTCTATGAGGGAATGGGGTCCCTGTGGCGCACTATTGGACTTCTGTGGCGTCCAGGGCTGAGAGTCTATGAGGTAATGAGGTCCATGTGGCACACTATTGGACTTCTGTGGTGTCTAGAGCTCAGAGTCTATGAGGGAATGGGGTCCCTCTGGCACACTATTGGGAGCTCTGTGGTGTCCAGGGATGAGAGTCTATGAGGGAATGAGGTCCCTGTGGCACACAATTGGGAGCTCTGTGGTGTCCAGGGCCGAGAGTCTATGAGGGAATGATGTCCCTGTGGCACACTATTGGGAGCTCTGTGGTGTCCAGGGCTGAGAGTCTATGAGGGAATGCGGTCCCTGTGGTACACTATTGGACTTCTGTGGTGTCCTGGGCTGAGAGTCTATGAGGGAATGGGGTCCCTGTGGCACACTATTGGACTCATGTGGTGTCTAAAGTTGAGAGTCTATGAGGGAATGAGGTCCCTGTGGCACACCACACTATTGGGAGCTCTGTGGTGTCCAGGGCTGAGAGTCTATGAGGGAATGATGTCCCTGTGGCACACTATTGGGAGCTCTGTGGTGTCCAGGGCTGAGGGTCTATGAGGGAATGGGGTCCCTGTGGCACACTATTGGACTTCTGTGGTTTCCAGGGCTGAGAGTCTATGAGGGAAGGAGGTCCTTGTGGCACACTATTGGGAGCTCTGTGGTGTCCAGGGCTGAGAGTCTATGAAGGAATGAAGTCCTTGTGGCACACTATTGGGAGCTCTGTGGTGTCCAGGGCTGAGAGTCTATGAGGGAATGGGGTCCCTGTTGCACACTATTGGACTTCTGTGGCGTCCAGGGCTGAGAGTCTATGAGGGAATGAGGTCCCCGTGGCACATTATTGGGAGCTCTGTGGTGTCCAGGGCTTCAGAGTCTATGAGGGAATGGGGTCCCTCTGGCACACTATTGGACTCCTGTGGTGTCCAGGGCTGAGAGTGCATGAGGGAATGAGGTCCCTGTAGCACACTATTGGAAGCTCTGTGGTGTCCAGGGCTGAGAGTCTATGAGGGAATGGGGTCCCTCTGGCACACTATTGGGTGCTCTCTGGTGTCCAGGGCTGAGAGTCTATGAGGGAATGAGGTCTCTGTGGCACACTATTGGGAGCTCTGTGGTGTCCAGGTCCGAGAGTCTATGAGGGAATGATGTCCCTGTGGCACACTATTGGGAGCTCTGTGGTGTCCAGGGCTGAGAGTCTATGAGGTAATGGGGTCCCTGTGGCACACTATTGGGAGCTCTGTGGTGTCCAGGGCTGAGAGTCTATGAGGAAATGGGGTCCCTCTGGCACACTATTGGGAGCTCTGTGGTGTCCAGGGCTGGGAGTCTATGAGGGAATGGGGTCCCTGTTGCACACTATTGGACTTCTGTGGCGTCCAGGGCTGAGAGTCTATGATGGAATGAGGTCCCCGTGGCACACTATTGGGAGCTCTGTGGTGTCCAGGGCTTCAGAGTCTATGAGGGAATGGGGTCCCTCTGGCACACTATTGGGAGCTCTGTGGTGTCTAGAGCTCAGAGTCTATGAGGAAATGGGCTCCCTCTCGCACACTATTGGGAGCTCTGTGGTGTCCAGGGCTGAGAGTCTATGAGGGAATGCGGTCCCTGTGGCACACTAATGGAGCTCCGTGGTGTCCAGGGCTGAGAGTCTATGAGGGAATGAGGTCCCTGTGGCACGTTATTGGAAGCTCTGTGGTGCCCAGGGCTGAGAGTCTATGAGGGAATGGGGTCCCTCTGGCACACTATTGGAGCTCTGTGGTGTCCAGGGCTGAGAGTCTATGAGGGAATGAGGTCCCTGTGGCATGTTAATGGAAGCTCTGTGGTGCCCAGGGCTGAGAGTTTATGAGGGAATGCGGTCCCTGTGGCACACTACTGGGAGCTCTGTGGTGCCCAGGGCAAAGAGTCTATGAGGGAATGGGGTCCCTGTGGCACACTATTGGAAGCTCTGTGTTGCCCAGGGCTGAGAGTCTATGAGGGAATGAGGTCCCTGTGGCACGCTATTGGAAGCTCTGTGGTGCCCAGGGATGAGAGTCTATGAGGGAATGAAGTCCCTGTGGCACACTAATGGAGCTCTGTGGTGTCCAGGGCTGAGTGTCTATTAGGGAATGTGGTCCCTGTGGCACACTATTGGACTTCTCTGGTGTCCAGGGCTGAGAGTCTATGAGGGAATGAGGTCCCTGTGGAACACTATTGGGAGCTCTGTGGTGTCCAGGGCTGAGAGTCTATGAGGGAATGATGTCCCTGTGGCACACTATCGGGAGCTCTGTGGTGTCCAGGGCTGAGAGTCTATGAGGGAATGGGGTCCCTGTGGCACACTATTGGACTTCTGTGGCGTCCAGGGCTGAGAGTCTATGAGGGAATGAGGTCCCTGTGGCACACTATTGCGAGCTCTGTGGTGTCCAGGGCTGAGAGTCTATGAGGGAATGGGGTCCCTCTGGCACACTATTGGGAGCTCTGTGGTGTCCAGGGCTGAGAGTCTATGAGGGAATGATGTCCCTGTGGCACACTATTGGGAGCTCTGTGGTGTCCAGGGCTGAGAGTCTATGAGGGAATGGGGTCCCTGTGGCACACTATTGGAAGCTCTGTGGTGTCTATAGCTGAGAATCTATGAGGGAATGGGGTCCCTCTGGCACACTATTGGACTCCTGTGGTGTCCAGGGCTGAGAGTGTATGAGGGAATGAGGTCCCTGTAGCACACTGTTGGAAGCTCTGTGGTGTCCAGGGCTGAGAGTCTATGAGGGAATGGGGTCCCTCTGGCACACTATTGGGAGCTCTGTGGTGTCCAGGGCTGAGAGTCTATGAGGGAATGAGGTCCCTGTGGCACACTATTGGGCGCTCTGTGGTGTCCAGGTCTGAGAGTCTATGAGGGAATGATGTCCCTGTGGCACACTATTGGGAGCTCTGTGGTGTCCAGGGCTGAGAGTCTATGAGGTAATGGGGTCCCTCTGGCACACTATTGGGAGCTCTGTGGTGTCCAGAGCTGAGGGTCTATGAGGGAATGAGGTCCCTGTGGCACACTATTGGAAGCTCTGTGGTGTGCAGGGCTGAGAGTCTATGAGGAATGGGGTCCCTGTGGCACACTATTGGAAGCTCTGTGGTGTCCAGGGCTGAGAGTTTATGAGGAATGGGGTCCCTGTGGCACACTATTGGAAGTTCTGTGGTGTCCAGGGCTGAGAGTCTATGAGGAATGGGGTCCCTGTGGCACACTATTGGAAGCTCTGTGGTGTGCAGGGCTGAGAGTCTATGAGGAATGGGGTCCCTGTGGCACACTATTGGAAGCTCTGTGGTGTCCAGGGCTGAGAGTCAATGAGGAATGGGGTCCCTGTGGCACACTATTGGAAGCTCTGTGGTGTCCAGGGCTGAGAGTCTATGAGGGAATGAGGTCCCTGTAGCACACTTTTGGAAGCTCTGTGGTGTCTAGAGCTGAGAGTGTATGAGGGAATGGGGTCCCTGTGGCACACTATTGGACTTCTGTGGTGTCTAGAGCTGAGAGTGTATGAGGGTATGGGGTCCCTCTGGGAGACTATTGGGAGCTCTGTTGTGTCCAGGGCTGAGAGTCTATGAGGGAATCGGGTCCCTCTGGCACACTATTGGGAGCTCTGTGTTGTCCGGGGCTGAGAATCTATGAGGGAATGAGGTCCCTGTGGCACACTATTGGGAGCTCTGTGGTGTCCAGGTCTGAGAGTCTATGAGTGAATGAGGTCCATGTGGCACACTATTTGAGCTCTGTGGTGTCCAGGGCTGAGAGTCTATGAGGTAATGAGGTCCCTGTGGCACACTATTGGGAGCTCTGTGGTGTCCAGGGCTGAGAGTCTATGAAGTAATGGGGTCCCTCTGGCACACTATTGGAAGTTCTGTGGTGTCCAGGGCTGAGAGTCTATGAGGGAATGAGGTCCCTGTGGCACACTATTGGAAGCTCTGTGGTGTGCAGGGCTGAGAGTCTATGAGGAATGGGGTCCCTGTGGCACACTATTGGAAGCTCTGTGGTGTCCAGGGCTGAGAGTCAATGAGGAATGGGGTCCCTGTGGCACACTATTGGAAGCTCTGTGGTGTCCAGGGCTGAGAGTCTATGAGGGAATGAGGTCCCTGTAGCACACTTTTGGAAGCTCTGTGGTGTCTAGAGCTGAGAGTGTATGAGGGAATGGGGTCCCTGTGGCACACTATTGGACTTCTGTGGTGTCTAGAGCTGAGAGTGTATGAGGGTATGGGGTCCCTCTGGGACACTATTGGGAGCTCTGTTGTGTCCAGGGCTGAGAGTCTATGAGGGAATCGGGTCCCTCTGGCACACTATTGGGAGCTCTGTGGTGTCCAGGGCTGAGAGTCTATGAGGGAATGAGGTCCCTGTGGCACACTATTGGGAGCTCTGTGGTGTCCAGGTCTGAGAGTCTATGAGTGAATGAGGTCCATGTGGCACACTATTGGAGCTCTGTGGTGTCCAGGGCTGAGAGTCTATGAGGTAATGAGGTCCCTGTGGCACACTATTGGGACTTCTGTGGTGTCTAGAGCTCAGAGTCTATGAGGGAATGGGGTCACTCTGGCACACTATTGGGAGCTCTGTGGTGTCCAGGGCTGAGAGTCTATGAGGGAATGAGGTCCTGTGGCACACTATTGGGAGCTCTGTGGTGTCCAGGTCTGAGAGTCTATGAGTGAATTAAGTCCATGTGGCACACTATTGGACTTCTGTGGTGTCCACGGCTGAGAGTCTATGAAGTAATGAGGTCCCTGTGGCACGCTATTGGAAGCTCTGTGGTGCCCAGGGCTGAGAGTCTATGAGGGAATGCGGTCCCTGTGGCACGCTATTGGAAGCTCTGTGGTGCCCATGGCTGAGAGTCTATGAGGGAATGCGGTCCCTGTGGCACGCTATTGGAAGCTCTGTGGTGCCCAGGGCTGAGAGTCTATGAGGGAATGGGTTCTCTGTGGCACACTATTGGGAGCTCTGTGGTGCCCATGGCTGAGAGTCTATGAGGGAATGCGGTCCCTGTGGCACGCTGTTGGAAGCTCTGTGGTGCCCAGGGCTGAGAGTCTATGAGGGAATGGGGTCCCTGTGGCACACTATTGGGAGCTCTGTGGTGCCCAGGGCTGAGATTCTATGAGGGAATGGGGTCCCCGTGGCACACTATTGGGAGCTCTGTGGTGCCCAGGGCTGAGAGTCTATGAGGTAATGCGGTCCCTGTGGCACGCTATTGGAAGCTCTGTGGTTCCCAGGGCTGAGAGTCTATGAGGGAATGGGGTCCGTGTGGCACACTATTGGAAGCTCTGTGGTGTCCAGGGCTGAGAGTCTATGAGAGAATGGGGTCCCTGTGGCACACTATTGGGACTTCTGTGGTGTCTAGAGCTCAGAGTCTATGAGGGAATGGGGTCCCTCTGGCACACTATTGGGAGCTCTGTGGTGTCCAGGGCTGAGAGTCTATGAGGGAATGAGGTCCCTGTGGCACACTATTGGGAGCTCTGTGGTGTCCAGGTCTGAGAGTCTATGAGTGAATGAGGTCCATGTGGCACACTATTGGACTTCTGTGGTGTCCAGGGTGAGAGTCTATGAGGGAATGGGGTCCCTGTGGCACACTATTGGGAGCTCTGTGGTGTCGAGGGCTGAGAGTCTATGAGGGAATGATGTCCCTGTGGCACACTATTGGGAGCTCTGTGGTGTCCAGGACTGAGAGTCTATGAGGGAATGAGGTCCCTGTGGCACACTATTGGGAGCTCGGTGGTGTCCAGGGCTGAGAGTCTATGAGGGAATGATGTCCCTGTGGCACACTATTGGGAGATCTGTGGTGTCCAGGGCTGAGAGTCTATGAGGGAATGGGGTCCCTGTGGCGCACTATTGGACTTCTGTGGCGTCCAGGGCTGAGAGTCTATGAGGTAATGAGGTCCATGTGGCACACTATTGGACTTCTGTGGTGTCTAGAGCTCAGAGTCTATGAGGGAATGGGGTCCCTCTGGCACACTATTGGGAGCTCTGTGGTGTCCAGGGATGAGAGTCTATGAGGGAATGAGGTCCCTGTGGCACACAATTGGGAGCTCTGTGGTGTCCAGGGCCGAGAGTCTATGAGGGAATGATGTCCCTGTGGCACACTATTGGGAGCTCTGTGGTGTCCAGGGCTGAGAGTCTATGAGGGAATGCGGTCCCTGTGGTACACTATTGGACTTCTGTGGTGTCCTGGGCTGAGAGTCTATGAGGGAATGGGGTCCCTGTGGCACACTATTGGACTCATGTGGTGTCTAAAGTTGAGAGTCTATGAGGGAATGAGGTCCCTGTGGCACACCACACTATTGGGAGCTCTGTGGTGTCCAGGGCTGAGAGTCTATGAGGGAATGATGTCCCTGTGGCACACTATTGGGAGCTCTGTGGTGTCCAGGGCTGAGGGTCTATGAGGGAATGGGGTCCCTGTGGCACACTATTGGACTTCTGTGGTTTCCAGGGCTGAGAGTCTATGAGGGAAGGAGGTCCCTGTGGCACACAATTGGGAGCTCTGTGGTGTCCAGGGCTGAGAGTCTATGAAGGAATGAAGTCCTTGTGGCACACTATTGGGAGCTCTGTGGTGTCCAGGGCTGAGAGTCTATGAGGGAATGGGGTCCCTGTTGCACACTATTGGACTTCTGTGGCGTCCAGGGCTGAGAGTCTATGAGGGAATGAGGTCCCCGTGGCACATTATTGGGAGCTCTGTGGTGTCCAGGGCTTCAGAGTCTATGAGGGAATGGGGTCCCTCTGGCACACTATTGGACTCCTGTGGTGTCCAGGGCTGAGAGTGCATGAGGGAATGAGGTCCCTGTAGCACACTATTGGAAGCTCTGTGGTGTCCAGGGCTGAGAGTCTATGAGGGAATGGGGTCCCTCTGGCACACTATTGGGTGCTCTCTGGTGTCCAGGGCTGAGAGTCTATGAGGGAATGAGGTCTCTGTGGCACACTATTGGGAGCTCTGTGGTGTCCAGTTCCGAGAGTCTATGAGGGAATGATGTCCCTGTGGCACACTATTGGGAGCTCTGTGGTGTCCAGGGCTGAGAGTCTATGAGGTAATGGGGTCCCTGTGGCACACTATTGGGAGCTCTGTGGTGTCCAGGGCTGAGAGTCTATGAGGAAATGGGGTCCCTCTGGCACACTATTGGGAGCTCTGTGGTGTCCAGGGCTGGGAGTCTATGAGGGAATGGGGTCCCTGTTGCACACTATTGGACTTCTGTGGCGTCCAGGGCTGAGAGTCTATGATGGAATGAGGTCCCCGTGGCACACTATTGGGAGCTCTGTGGTGTCCAGGGCTTCAGAGTCTATGAGGGAATGGGGTCCCTCTGGCACACTATTGGGAGCTCTGTGGTGTCTAGAGCTCAGAGTCTATGAGGAAATGGGCTCCCTCTCGCACACTATTGGGAGCTCTGTGGTGTCCAGGGCTGAAAGTCTATGAGGGAATGATGTCCCTGTGGCACACTAGTGGGAGCTCTGTGGTGTCTAGAGCTGAGAATCTATGAGGGAATGGGGTCCCTCTGGCACACTATTGGACTCCTGTGGTGTCCAGGGCTGAGAGTGCATGAGGGAATGACGTCCCTGTAGCACACTATTGAAAGCTCTGTGGTGTCCAGGGCTGAGAGTCTATTGGGGAATGGGGTCCCTCTGGCACACTTTTGGGAGCTCTGTGGTGTCCAGGGCTGAGAGTCTATGAGGGAATGAGGTCCCTGTGGCACACTATTGGGAGCTCTGTGGTGTCCAGGTCCGAGAGTCTATGAGGGAATGATGTCCCTGTGGCACACTATTGGGAGCTCTGTGGTGCCCAGGGCTGAGAGTCTATGAGGGAATGGGGTCCCTGTGGCACACTATTGGGAGCTCTGTGGTGCCCAGGGCTGAGAGTCTATGAGGGAATGGGGTCCCCGTGGCACACTATTGGGAGCTCTGTGGTGCCCATGGCTGAGAGTCTATGAGGGAATGCGGTCCCTGTGGCACGCTGTTGGAAGCTCTGTGGTGCCCAGGGCTGAGAGTCTATGAGGGAATGGGGTCCCTGTGGCACACTATTGGGAGCTCTGTGGTGCCCAGGGCTGAGAGTCTATGAGGGAATGGGGTCCCCGTGGCACACTATTGGGAGCTCTGTGGTGCCCAGGGCTGAGAGTCTATGAGGTAATGCGGTCCCTGTGGCACGCTATTGGAAGCTCTGTGGTTCCCAGGGCTGAGAGTCTATGAGGGAATGGGGTCCGTGTGGCACACTATTGGAAGCTCTGTGGTGTCCAGGGCTGAGAGTCTATGAGAGAATGGGGTCCCTGTGGCACACTATTGGGACTTCTGTGGTGTCTAGAGCTCAGAGTCTATGAGGGAATGGGGTCCCTCTGGCACACTATTGGGAGCTCTGTGGTGTCCAGGGCTGAGAGTCTATGAGGGAATGAGGTCCCTGTGGCACACTATTGGGAGCTCTGTGGTGTCCAGGTCTGAGAGTCTATGAGTGAATGAGGTCCATGTGGCACACTATTGGACTTCTGTGGTGTCCAGGGTGAGAGTCTATGAGGGAATGGGGTCCCTGTGGCACACTATTGGACTTCTGTGGTGTCTAAAGCTGAGAGTCTATGAGGGAATGCGGTCCCTGTGGCACACTATTGGGAGCTCTGTGGTGTCGAGGGCTGAGAGTCTATGAGGGAATGATGTCCCTGTGGCACACTATTGGGAGCTCTGTGGTGTCCAGGACTGAGAGTCTATGAGGGAATGAGGTCCCTGTGGCACACTATTGGGAGCTCGGTGGTGTCCAGGGCTGAGAGTCTATGAGGGAATGATGTCCCTGTGGCACACTATTGGGAGATCTGTGGTGTCCAGGGCTGAGAGTCTATGAGGGAATGGGGTCCCTGTGGCGCACTATTGGACTTCTGTGGCGTCCAGGGCTGAGAGTCTATGAGGTAATGAGGTCCATGTGGCACACTATTGGACTTCTGTGGTGTCTAGAGCTCAGAGTCTATGAGGGAATGGGGTCCCTCTGGCACACTATTGGGAGCTCTGTGGTGTCCAGGGATGAGAGTCTATGAGGGAATGAGGTCCCTGTGGCACACAATTGGGAGCTCTGTGGTGTCCAGGGCCGAGAGTCTATGAGGGAATGATGTCCCTGTGGCACACTATTGGGAGCTCTGTGGTGTCCTGGGCTGAGAGTCTATGAGGGAATGGGGTCCCTGTGGCACACTATTGGACTCATGTGGTGTCTAAAGTTGAGAGTCTATGAGGGAATGAGGTCCCTGTGGCACACCACACTATTGGGAGCTCTGTGGTGTCCAGGGCTGAGAGTCTATGAGGGAATGATGTCCCTGTGGCACACTATTGGGAGCTCTGTGGTGTCCAGGGCTGAGGGTCTATGAGGGAATGGGGTCCCTGTGTCACACTATTGGACTTCTGTGGTTTCCAGGGCTGAGAGTCTATGAGGGAAGGAGGTCCCTGTGGCACACTATTGGGAGCTCTGTGGTGTCCAGGGCTGAGAGTCTATGAAGGAATGAAGTCCTTGTGGCACACTATTGGGAGCTCTGTGGTGTCCAGGGCTGAGAGTCTATGAGGGAATGGGGTCCCTGTTGCACACTATTGGACTTCTGTGGCGTCCAGGGCTGAGAGTCTATGAGGGAATGAGGTCCCCGTGGCACATTATTGGGAGCTCTGTGGTGTCCAGGGCTTCAGAGTCTATGAGGGAATGGGGTCCCTCTGGCACACTATTGGACTCCTGTGGTGTCCAGGGCTGAGAGTGCATGAGGGAATGAGGTCCCTGTAGCACACTATTGGAAGCTCTGTGGTGTCCAGGGCTGAGAGTCTATGAGGGAATGGGGTCCCTCTGGCACACTATTGGGTGCTCTCTGGTGTCCAGGGCTGAGAGTCTATGAGGGAATGAGGTCTCTGTGGCACACTATTGGGAGCTCTGTGGTGTCCAGGTCCGAGAGTCTATGAGGGAATGATGTCCCTGTGGCACACTATTGGGAGCTCTGTGGTGTCCAGGGCTGAGAGTCTATGAGGTAATGGGGTCCCTGTGGCACACTATTGGGAGCTCTGTGGTGTCCAGGGCTGAGAGTCTATGAGGAAATGGGGTCCCTCTGGCACACTATTGGGAGCTCTGTGGTGTCCAGGGCTGGGAGTCTATGAGGGAATGGGGTCCCTGTTGCACACTATTGGACTTCTGTGGCGTCCAGGGCTGAGAGTCTATGATGGAATGAGGTCCCCGTGGCACACTATTGGGAGCTCTGTGGTGTCCAGGGCTTCAGAGTCTATGAGGGAATGGGGTCCCTCTGGCACACTATTGGGAGCTCTGTGGTGTCTAGAACTCAGAGTCTATGAGGAAATGGGCTCCCTCTCGCACACTATTGGGAGCTCTGTGGTGTCCAGGGCTGAGAGTCTATGAGGGAATGATGTCCCTGTGGCACACTAGTGGGAGCTCTGTGGTGTCTAGAGCTGAGAATCTATGAGGGAATGGGGTCCCTCTGGCACACTATTGGACTCCTGTGGTGTCCAGGGCTGAGAGTGCATGAGGGAATGACGTCCCTGTAGCACACTATTGAAAGCTCTGTGGTGTCCAGGGCTGAGAGTCTATTGGGGAATGGGGTCCCTCTGGCACACTTTTGGGAGCTCTGTGGTGTCCAGGGCTGAGAGTCTATGAGGGAATGAGGTCCCTGTGGCACACTATTGGGAGCTCTGTGGTGTCCAGGTCCGAGAGTCTATGAGGGAATGATGTCCCTGTGGCACACTATTGGGAGCTCTGTGGTGTCCAGGGCTGAGAGTCTATGAGGTAATGGGGTCCCTGTGGCACACTATTGGGAGCTCTGTGGTGTCCAGGGCTGAGAGTCTATGAGGGAATGGGGTCCCTCTGGCACACTATTGGGAGCTCTGTGGTGTCCAGGGCTGAGAGTCTATGAGGGAATGAGGTCCCTGTAGCACACTATTGGAAGATCTGTGGTGTGCAGGGCTGAGAGTCTATGAGGAATGGGGTCCCTCTGGCACACTTTTGGAAGCTCTGTGGTGTGCAGGGCTGAGAGTCTATGAGGAATGGGGTCCCTGTGGCACACTATTGGAAGCTCTGTGGTGTCCAGGGCTGAGAGTCAATGAGGAATGGGGTCCCTGTAGCACACTATTGGAAGCTCTGTGGTGTCTAGAGCTGAGAGTGTATGAGAGAATGGGGTCCCTGTGGCACACTATTGGACTTCTGTGGTGTCTAGAGCTGAGAGTGTATGAGGGTATGGGGTCCCTCTGGCACACTATTGGGAGCTCTGTTGTGTCCAGGGCTGAGAGTCTATGAGGGAATGGGGTCCCTCTGCAACACTATTGGGAGCTCTGTGGTGTCCAGGGCTGAGAGTCTATGAGGGAATGAGGTCCCTGTGGCACACTATTGGGAGCTCTGTGGTGTCCAGGTCTGAGAGTCTACGAGTGAATGAGGTCCATGTGGCACACTATTGGAGCTCTGTGGTGTCCAGGGCGAGAGTCTATGAGGTAATGAGGTCCCTGTGGCACACTATTGGGACCTCTGTGGTGTCTAGAGCTCAGAGTCTATGAGGGAATGAAGTCCCTCTGGCACACTGTTGGGAGCTCTGTGGTGTCCAGGGCTGAGAGTCTATGAGGGAATGAGGTCCCTGTGGCACACTATTGGGAGCTCTGTGGTGTCCAGGTCTGAGAGTCTATGAGTGAATTAGGTCCATGTGGCACGCTATTGGACTTCTGTGGCGTCCAGGGCTGAGAGTCTATGAGGGAATGAGGTCCCCGTGGCACATTATTGGGAGCTCTGTGGTGTCCAGGGCTTCAGAGTCTATGAGGGAATGGGGTCCCTCTGGCACACTATTGGACTCCTGTGGTGTCCAGGGCTGAGAGTGCATGAGGGAATGAGGTCCCTGTAGCACACTATTGGAAGCTCTGTGGTGTCCAGGGCTGAGAGTCTATGAGGGAATGGGGTCCCTCTGGCACACTATTCGGTGCTCTCTGGTGTCCAGGGCTGAGAGTGCATGAGGGAATGACGTCCCTGTAGCACACTATTGAAAGCTCTGTGGTGTCCAGGGCTGAGAGTCTATTGGGGAATGGGGTCCCTCTGGCACACTTTTGGGAGCTCTGTGGTGTCCAGGGCTGAGAGTCTATGAGGGAATGAGGTCCCTGTGGCACACTATTGGGAGCTCTGTGGTGTCCAGGGCTGAGAGTCTATGAGGAAATGGGGTCCCTCTGGCACACTATTGGGAGCTCTGTGGTGTCCAGGGCTGGGAGTCTATGAGGGAATGGGGTCCCTGTTGCACACTATTGGACTTCTGTGGCGTCCAGGGCTGAGAGTCTATGATGGAATGAGGTCCCCGTGGCACACTATTGGGAGCTCTGTGGTGTCCAGGGCTTCAGAGTCTATGAGGGAATGGGGTGGGAGCTCTGTGGTGTCTAGAGCTCAGAGTCTATGAGGAAATGGGCTCCCTCTCGCACACTATTGGGAGCTCTGTGGTGTCCAGGGCTGAGAGTCTATGAGGGAATGATGTCCCTGTGGCACACTAGTGGGAGCTCTGTGGTGTCTAGAGCTGAGAATCTATGAGGGAATGGGGTCCCTCTGGCACACTATTGGACTCCTGTGGTGTCCAGGGCTGAGAGTGCATGAGGGAATGACGTCCCTGTAGCACACTATTGAAAGCTCTGTGGTGTCCAGGGCTGAGAGTCTATTGGGGAATGGGGTCCCTCTGGCACACTTTTGGGAGCTCTGTGGTGTCCAGGGCTGAGAGTCTATGAGGGAATGAGGTCCCTGTGGCACACTATTGGGAGCTCTGTGGTGTCCAGGTCCGAGAGTCTATGAGGGAATGATGTCCCTGTGGCACACTATTGGGAGCTCTGTGGTGTCCAGGGCTGAGAGTCTATGAGGTAATGGGGTCCCTGTGGCACACTATTGGGAGCTCTGTGGTGTCCAGGGCTGAGAGTCTATGAGGGAATGGGGTCCCTCTGGCACACTATTGGGAGCTCTGTGGTGTCCAGGGCTGAGAGTCTATGAGGGAATGAGGTCCCTGTAGCACACTATTGGAAGATCTGTGGTGTGCAGGGCTGAGAGTCTATGAGTAATGGGGTCCCTCTGGCACACTTTTGGAAGCTCTGTGGTGTGCAGGGCTGAGAGTCTATGAGGAATGGGGTCCCTGTGGCACACTATTGGAAGCTCTGTGGTGTCCAGGGCTGAGAGTCAATGAGGAATGGGGTCCCTGTAGCACACTATTGGAAGCTCTGTGGTGTCTAGAGCTGAGAGTGTATGAGAGAATGGGGTCCCTGTGGCACACTATTGGACTTCTGTGGTGTCTAGAGCTGAGAGTGTATGAGGGTATGGGGTCCCTCTGGCACACTATTGGGAGCTCTGTTGTGTCCAGGGCTGAGAGTCTATGAGGGAATGGGGTCCCTCTGCAACACTATTGGGAGCTCTGTGGTGTCCAGGGCTGAGAGTCTATGAGGGAATGAGGTCCCTGTGGCACACTATTGGGAGCTCTGTGGTGTCCAGGTCTGAGAGTCTACGAGTGAATGAGGTCCATGTGGCACACTATTGGAGCTCTGTGGTGTCCAGGGCGAGAGTCTATGAGGTAATGAGGTCCCTGTGGCACACTATTGGGACCTCTGTGGTGTCTAGAGCTCAGAGTCTATGAGGGAATGAAGTCCCTCTGGCACACTGTTGGGAGCTCTGTGGTGTCCAGGGCTGAGAGTCTATGAGGGAATGAGGTCCCTGTGGCACACTATTGGGAGCTCTGTGGTGTCCAGGTCTGAGAGTCTATGAGTGAATTAGGTCCATGTGGCACGCTATTGGACTTCTGTGGTGTCCAGGGCTGAGAGTCTATGAGGTAATGAGGTCCCTGTGGCACGCTATTGGAAGCTCTGTGGTGCCCAGGGCTGAGAGTCTATGAGGGAATGGGGTCCCTGTGGCACACTATTGGACTTCTGTGGCATCCAGGGCTGAGAGTCTATGAGGGAATGAGGTCCCTGTGGCACACTATTGGGAGCTCTGTGGTGTCCAGGGCTTCAGAGTCTATGAGGGAATGGGGTCCCTCTGGCACACTATTGGGAGCTCTGTGGTGTCTAGAGCTCAGAGTCTATGAGGAAATGGGGTCCCTCTCGCACACTATTGGAAGCTCTGTGGTGTCCAGGGCTGAGAGTCAATGAGGAATGGGGTCCCTGTGGCACACTATTGGAAGCTCTGTGGTGTCCAGGGCTGAGAGTCTATGATGGAATGAGGTCCCTGTAGCACACTATTGGAAGCTCTGTGGCGTCTAGAGCTGATAGTGTATGAGGGAATGGGGTCCCTGTGGCACACTATTGGACTTCTGTGGTGTCTAGAGCTGAGAGTGTATGAGGGTATGGGGTCCCTCTGGTACACTATTGGGAGCTCTGTTGTGTCCAGGGCAGAGAGTCTATGAGGGAATGGGGTCCCTCTGCAACACTATTGGGAGCTCTGTGGTGTCCAGGGCTGAGAGTCTATGAGGGAATGAGGTCCCTGTGGCACACTATTGGGAGCTCTGTGGTGTCCAATTCTGAGAGTCTACGAGTGAATGAGGTCTATGTGGCACACTATTGGAGCTCTGTGGTGTCCAGGGCGAGAGTCTATGAGGTAATGAGGTCCCTGTGGCACACTATTGGGACCTCTGTGGTGTCTAGAGCTCAGAGTCTATGAGGGAATGGGGTCCCTCTGGCACACTGTTGGAAGCTCTGTGGTGTCCAGGGCTGAGAGTCTATGAGGGAATGAGGTCCCTGTGGGACACTATTGGGAGCTCTGTGGTGTCCAGGTCTGAGAGTCTATGAGTGAATTAGGTCCATGTGGCAAGCTATTGGACTTCTGTGGTGTCCAGGGCTGAGAGTCTATGAGGTAATGAGGTCCCTGTGGCACGCTATTGGAAGCTCTGTGGTGCCCAGGGCTGAGAGTCTATGAGGGAATGCGGTCCCTGTGGCACGCTATTGGAAGCTCTGTGGTGCCCATGGCTGAGAGTCTATGAGGGAATGCGGTCCCTGTGGCACGCTATTGGAAGCTCTGTGGTGCCCAAGGCTGAGAGTCTATGAGGGAATGGGGTCCGTGTGGCACAATATTGGGAGCTCTGTGGTGCCCAGGGCTGAGAGTCTATGAGGGAATGGGGTCCCTGTGGCACACTATTGGGAGCTCTGTGGTGCCCAGGGCTGAGAGTCTATGAGGGAATGCGGTCCCTGTGGCACACTATTGGACTTCTGTGGTGCCCAAGGCTGAGAGTCTATGAGGGAATGAGGTCCCTGTGGCACACTAATGGAGCTCTGTGGTGTCCAGGGCTGAGAGTCTATGAGGGAATGCGGTCCCTGTGGCACACTAATGGAGCTCCGTGGTGTCCAGGGCTGAGAGTCTATGAGGGAATGAGGTCCCTGTGGCGCGCTATTGGAAGCTCTGTGGTGCCCAGGGCTGAGAGTCTATGAGGGAATGCGGTCCCTGTGCCACCCTAATGGAGCTCTTTGGTGTCCGGGCTGAGAGTCTATGAGGGAATGAGGTCCCTGTGGCACGTTATTGGAAGCTCTGTGGTGCCCAGGGCTGAGAGTCTATGAGGGAATGGGGTCCCTCTGGCACACTATTGGAGCTCTGTGGTGTCCAGGGCTGAGAGTCTATGAGGAAATGAGGTCCCTGTGGCATGTTAATGGAAGCTCTGTGGTGCCCAGGGCTGAGAGTTTATGAGGGAATGCGGTCCCTGTGGCACACTACTGGGAGCTCTGTGGTGCCCAGGGCTGAGAGTCTATGAGGGAATGGGGTCCCTGTGGCACACTATTGGACTTCTGTGGTGTCTAGAGCTGAGAGTGTATGAGGGTATGGGGTCCCTCTGGTACACTATTGGGAGCTCTGTTGTGTCCAGGGCTGAGAGTCTATGAGGGAATGGGGTCCCTCTGCAACACTATTGGGAGCTCTGTGGTGTCCAGGGCTGAGAGTCTATGAGGGAATGAGGTCCCTGTGGCACACTATTGGGAGCTCTGTGGTGTCCAGGTCTGAGAGTCTACGAGTGAATGAGGTCTATGTGGCACACTATTGGAGCTCTGTGGTGTCCAGGGCGAGAGTCTATGAGGTAATGAGGTCCCTGTGGCACACTATTGGGACCTCTGTGGTGTCTAGAGCTCAGAGTCTATGAGGGAATGGGGTCCCTCTGGCACACTGTTGGAAGCTCTGTGGTGTCCAGGGCTGAGAGTCTATGAGGGAATGAGGTCCCTGTGGCACACTATTGGGAGCTCTGTGGTGTCCAGGTCTGAGAGTCTATGAGTGAATTAGGTCCATGTGGAACGCTATTGGTCTTCTGTGGTGTCCAGGGCTGAGAGTCTATGAGGTAATGAGGTCCCTGTGGCACGCTATTGGAAGCTCTGTGGTGCCCAGGGCTGAGAGTCTATGAGGGAATGCGGTCCCTGTGGCACGCTATTGGAAGCTCTGTGGTGCCCATGGCTGAGAGTCTATGAGGGAATGCGGTCCCTGTGGCACGCTATTGGAAGCTCTGTGGTGCCCAAGGCTGAGAGTCTATGAGGGAATGGGGTCCGTGTGGCACAATATTGGGAGCTCTGTGGTGCCCAGGGCTGAGAGTCTATGAGGGAATGGGGTCCCTGTGGCACACTATTGGGAGCTCTGTGGTGCCCAGGGCTGAGAGTCTATGAGGGAATGCGGTCCCTGTGGCACACTATTGGACTTCTGTGGTGCCCAAGGCTGAGAGTCTATGAGGGAATGAGGTCCCTGTGGCACACTAATGGTGCTCTGTGGTGTCCAGGGCTGAGAGTCTATGAGGGAATGCGGTCCCTGTGGCACACTAATGGAGCTCCGTGGTGTCCAGGGCTGAGAGTCTATGAGGGAATGAGGTCCCTGTGGCGCGCTATTGGAAGCTCTGTGGTGCCCAGGGCTGAGAGTCTATGAGGGAATGCGGTCCCTGTGCCACCCTAATGGAGCTCTTTGGTGTCCAGGGCTGAGAGTCTATGAGGGAATGAGGTCCCTGTGGCACTTTATTGGAAGCTCTGTGGTGCCCAGGGCTGAGAGTCTATGAGGGAATGGGGTCCCTCTGGCACACTATTGGAGCTCTGTGGTGTCCAGGGCTGAGAGTCTATGAGGGAATGAGGTCCCTGTGGCATGTTAATGGAAGCTCTGTGGTGCCCAGGGCTGAGAGTTTATGAGGGAATGCGGTCCCTGTGGCACACTACTGGGAGCTCTGTGGTGCCCAGGGCTGAGAGTCTATGAGGGAATGGGGTCCCTGTGGCACACTATTGGAAGCTCTGTGGTGCCCAGGGCTGAGAGTCTATGAGGGAATGAGGTCCCTGTGGCACGCTATTGGAAGCTCTGTGGTGCCCAGGGCTGAGAGTCTATGAGGGAATGAAGTCCCTGTGGCACACTAATGGAGCTCTGTGGTGTCCAGGGCTGAGTGTCTATTAGGGAATGTGGTCCCTGTGGCACACTATTGGACTTCTCTGGTGTCCAGGGCTGAGAGTCTATGAGGGAATGAGGTCCCTGTGGAACACTATTGGGAGCTCTGTGGTGTCCAGGGCTGAGAGTCTATGAGGGAATGATGTCCCTGTGGCACACTATTGGGAGCTCTGTGGTGTCCAGGGCTGAGAGTCTATGAGGGAATGGGGTCCCTGTGGCACACTATTGGACTTCTGTGGCGTCCAGGGCTGAGAGTCTATGAGGGAATGAGGTCCCTGTGGCACACTATTGCGAGCTCTGTGGTGTCCAGGGCTGAGAGTCTATGAGGGAATGGGGTCCCTCTGGAACACTATTGGGAGCTCTGTGGTGTCCAGGGCTGAGAGTCTATGAGGGAATGGGGTCCCTGTGGCACACTATTGGAAGCTCTGTGGTGTCTATAGCTGAGAATCTATGAGGGAATGGGGTCCCTCTGGCACACTATTGGACTCCTGTGGTGTCCAGGGCTGAGAGTGTATGAGGGAATGAGGTCCCTGTAGCACACTGTTGGAAGCTCTGTGGTGTCCAGGGCTGAGAGTCTATGAGGGAATGGGGTCCCTCTGGCACACTATTGGGAGCTCTGTGGTGTCCAGGGCTGAGAGTCTATGAGGGAATGAGGTCCCTGTGGCACACTATTGGGAGCTCTGTGGTGTCCAGGTCTGAGAGTCTATGAGGGAATGATGTCCCTGTGGCACACTATTGGGAGCTCTGTGGTGTCCAGGGCTGAGAGTCTATGAGGTAATGGGGTCCCTCTGGCACACTATTGGGAGCTCTGTGGTGTCCAGAGCTGAGGGTCTATGAGGGAATGAGGTACCTGTGGCACACTATTGGAAGCTCTGTGGTGTGCAGGGCTGAGAGTCTATGAGGAATGGGGTCCCTGTGGCACACTATTGGAAGCTCTGTGGTGTCCAGGGCTGAGAGTTTATGAGGAATGGGGTCCCTGTGGCACACTATTGGAAGTTCTGTTGTGTCCAGGGCTGAGAGTCTATGAGGAATGGGGTCCCTGTGGCACACTATTGGAAGCTCTGTGGTGTCCAGGGCTGAGAGTCAATGAGGAATGGGGTCCCTGTGGCACACTATTGGAAGCTCTGTGGTGTCCAGGGCTGAGAGTCTATGAGGGAATGAGGTCCCTGTAGCACACTTTTGGAAGCTCTGTGGTGTCTAGAGCTGAGAGTGTATGAGGGAATGGGGTCCCTGTGGCACACTATTGGACTTCTGTGGTGTCTAGAGCTGAGAGTGTATGAGGGTATGGGGTCCCTCTGGGACACTATTGGGAGCTCTGTTGTGTCCAGGGCTGAGAGTCTATGAGGGAATCGGGTCCCTCTGGCACACTATTGGGAGCTCTGTGGTGTCCAGGGCTGAGAGTCTATGAGGGTATGAGGTCCCTGTGGCACACTATTGGGAGCTCTGTGGTGTCCAGGTCTGAGAGTCTATGAGTGAATGAGGTCCATGTGGCACACTATTGGAGCTCTGTGGTGTCCAGGGCTGAGAGTCTATGAGGTAATGAGGTCCCTGTGGCACACTATTGGGACTTCTGTGGTGTCTAGAGCTCAGAGTCTATGAGGGAATGGGGTCACTCTGGCACACTATTGGGAGCTCTGTGGTGTCCAGGGCTGAGAGTCTATGAGGGAATGAGGTCCTGTGGCACACTATTGGGAGCTCTGTGGTGTCCAGGTCTGAGAGTCTATGAGTGAATTAAGTCCATGTGGCACACTATTGGACTTCTGTGGTGTCCACGGCTGAGAGTCTATGAGGTAATGAGGTCCCTGTGGCACGCTATTGGAAGCTCTGTGGTGCCCAGGGCTGAGAGTCTATGAGGGAATGCAGTCCCTGTGGCACGCTATTGGAAGCTCTGTGGTGCCCATGGCTGAGAGTCTATGAGGGAATGCGGTCCCTGTGGCACGCTATTGGAAGCTCTGTGGTGCCCAGGGCTGAGAGTCTATGAGGGAATGGGTTCTCTGTGGCACACTATTGGGAGCTCTGTGGTGCCCAGGGCTGAGAGTCTATGAGGGAATGCGGTCCCTGTGGCACGCTAATGGAAGCTCTGTGGTGCCCATGGCTGAGAGTCTATGAGGGAATGAGGTCCCTGTGGCACGCTGTTGGAAGCTCTGTGGTGCCCAGGGCTGAGAGTCTATGAGGGAATGGGGTCCCTGTGGCACACTATTGGGAGCTCTGTGGTGCCCAGGGCTGAGAGTCTATGAGGGAATGGGGTCCCCGTGGCACACTATTGGGAGCTCTGTGGTGCCCATGGCTGAGAGTCTATGAGGTAATGCGGTCCCTGTGGCATGCTATTGGAAGCTCTGTGGTTCCCAGGGCTGAGAGTCTATGAGGGAATGGGGTTCGTGTGGCACACTATTGGAAGCTCTGTGGTGTCCAGGGCTGAGAGTCTATGAGAGAATGGGTTCCCTGTGGCACACTATTGGGACTTCTGTGGTGTCTAGAGCTCAGAGTCTATGAGGGAATGGGGTCCCTCTGGCACACTATTGGGAGCTCTGTGGTGTCCAGGGCTGAGAGTCTATGAGGGAATGAGGTCCCTGTGGCACACTATTGGGAGCTCTGTGGTGTCCAGGTCTGAGAGTCTATGAGTGAATGAGGTCCATGTGGCACACTATTGGACTTCTGTGGTGTCCAGGGCTGAGAGTCTATGAGGGAATGAGGTCCCTGTGGCACGCTATTGGAAGCTCTGTGGTGCCCAGGGCTGAGAGTCTATGAGGGAATGCGGTCCCTGTGGCACACTATTGGGAGCTCTGTGCTGTCCATGTCTGAGAGTTTATGAGTGAATGAGGTCCATGTGGCACACTATTGGACTTCTGTGGTGTCCAGGGCTGAGAGTCTATGAGGGACTGAGGTCCCTGTGGCACGCTATTGGAAGCTCTGTGGTGCCCAGGGCTGAGAGTCTATGAGGGAATGTGGTCCCTGTGGCACACTATTGGACTTCTGTGGTGTCTAGAGCTGAGAGTGTATGAGGGAATGAGGTCCCTGTGGCACACTATTGGAAGCTCTGTGGTGTCCAGGGCTGAGAGTGTATGAGGGAATGAGGTCCATGTGGCACACTATTGGATTTCTGTGGTGTCCAGGGCTGAGAGTCTATGAGGGAATGAGGTCCATGTGGCACACTATTGGATTTCTGTGGTGTCCAGGGCTGAGAGTCTATGAGGGAATGAGGTCCATGTGGCACACTAATGGAGCTCTGTGGTGTCCAGGGCTGAGAGTCTATGAGGTAATGAGGTCCCTGTGGCACGCTATTGGAAGCTCTGTGGTGCCCAGGGCTGAGAGTCTATGAGGGAATGCGGTCCCTGTGGCACGCTATTGGAAGCTCTGTGGTGCCCATGGCTGAGAGTCTATGAGGGAATGCGGTCCCTGTGGCACGCTATTGGAAGCTCTGTGGTGCCCAGGGCTGAGAGTCTATGAGGGAATGGGTTCTCTGTGGCACACTATTGGGAGCTCTGTGGTGCCCAGGGCTGAGAGTCTATGAGGGAATGCGGTCCCTGTGGCACGCTAATGGAAGCTCTGTGGTGCCCATGGCTGAGAGTCTATGAGGGAATGCGGTCCCTGTGGCACGCTGTTGGAAGCTCTGTGGTGCCCAGGGCTGAGAGTCTATGAGGGAATGGGGTCCCTGTGGCACACTATTGGGAGCTCTGTGGTGCCCAGGGCTGAGAGTCTATGAGGGAATGGGGTCCCCGTGGCACACTATTGGGAGCTCTGTGGTGCCCAGGGCTGAGAGTCTATGAGGTAATGCGGTCCCTGTGGCACGCTATTGGAAGCTCTGTGGTTCCCAGGGCTGAGAGTCTATGAGGGAATGGGGTTTGTGTGGCACACTATTGGAAGCTCTGTGGTGTCCAGGGCTGAGAGTCTATGAGAGAATGGGTTCCCTGTGGCACACTATTGGGACTTCTGTGGTGTCTAGAGCTCAGAGTCTATGAGGGAATGGGGTACCTCTGGCACACTATTGGGAGCTCTGTGGTGTCGAGGGCTGAGAGTCTATGAGAGAATGAGGTCCCTGTGGCACACTATTGGGAGCTCTGTGGTGTCCAGGTCTGAGAGTCTATGAGTGAATGAGGTCCATGTGGCACACTATTGGACTTCTGTGGTGTCCAGGGCTGAGAGTCTATGAGGGAATGAGGTCCCTGTGGCACACTATTGGAAGCTCTGTGGTGCCCAGGGCTGAGAGTCTATGAGGGAATGCGGTCCCTGTGGCACACTATTGGGAGCTCTGTGCTGTCCATGTCTGAGAGTTTATGAGTGAATGAGGTCCATGTGGCACACTATTGGACTTCTGTGGTGTCCAGGGCTGAGAGTCTATGAGGGACTGAGGTCCCTGTGGCACGCTATTGGAAGCTCTGTGGTGCCCAGGGCTGAGAGTCTATGAGGGAATGTGGTCCCTGTGGCACACTATTGGACTTCTGTGGTGTCTAGAGCTGAGAGTGTATGAGGGAATGAGGTCCCTGTGGCACACTATTGGAAGCTCTGTGGTGTCCAGGGCTGAGAGTGTATGAGGGAATGAGGTCCATGTGGCACACTATTGGATTTCTGTGGTGTCCAGGGCTGAGAGTCTATGAGGGAATGAGGTCCATGTGGCACACTATTGGATTTCTGTGGTGTCCAGGGCTGAGAGTCTATGAGGGAATGAGGTCCATGTGGCACACTAATGGAGCTCTGTGGTGTCCAGGGCTGAGAGTCTATGAGGTAATGAGGTCCCTGTGGCACGCTATTGGAAGCTCTGTGGTGCCCAGGGCTGAGAGTCTATGAGGGAATGCGGTCCCTGTGGCACGCTATTGGAAGCTCTGTGGTGCCCATGGCTGAGAGTCTATGAGGGAATGCGGTCCCTGTGGCACGCTATTGGAAGCTCTGTGGTGCCCAGGGCTGAGAGTCTATGAGGGAATGGGTTCTCTGTGGCACACTATTGGGAGCTCTGTGGTGCCCAGGGCTGAGAGTCTATGAGGGAATGCGGTCCCTGTGGCACGCTAATGGAAGCTCTGTGGTGCCCATGGCTGAGAGTCTATGAGGGAATGCGGTCCCTGTGGCACGCTGTTGGAAGCTCTGTGGTGCCCAGGGCTGAGAGTCTATGAGGGAATGGGGTCCCTGTGGCACACTATTGGGAGCTCTGTGGTGCCCAGGGCTGAGAGTCTATGAGGGAATGGGGTCCCCGTGGCACACTATTGGGAGCTCTGTGGTGCCCAGGGCTGAGAGTCTATGAGGTAATGCGGTCCCTGTGGCACGCTATTGGAAGCTCTGTGGTTCCCAGGGCTGAGAGTCTATGAGGGAATGGGGTTTGTGTGGCACACTATTGGAAGCTCTGTGGTGTCCAGGGCTGAGAGTCTATGAGAGAATGGGTTCCCTGTGGCACACTATTGGGACTTCTGTGGTGTCTAGAGCTCAGAGTCTATGAGGGAATGGGGTACCTCTGGCACACTATTGGGAGCTCTGTGGTGTCGAGGGCTGAGAGTCTATGAGAGAATGAGGTCCCTGTGGCACACTATTGGGAGCTCTGTGGTGTCCAGGTCTGAGAGTCTATGAGTGAATGAGGTCCATGTGGCACACTATTGGACTTCTGTGGTGTCCAGGGCTGAGAGTCTATGAGGGAATGAGGTCCCTGTGGCACACTATTGGAAGCTCTGTGGTGCCCAGGGCTGAGAGTCTATGAGGGAATGCGGTCCCTGTGGCACACTATTGGGAGCTCTGTGCTGTCCATGTCTGAGAGTTTATGAGTGAATGAGGTCCATGTGGCACACTATTGGACTTCTGTGGTGTCCAGGGCTGAGAGTCTATGAGGGACTGAGGTCCCTGTGGCACGCTATTGGAAGCTCTGTGGTGCCCAGGGCTGAGAGTCTATGAGGGAATGTGGTCCCTGTGGCACACTATTGGACTTCTCTGGTGTCTAGAGCTGAGAGTGTATGAGGGAATGAGGTCCCTGTGGCACACTATTGGAAGCTCTGTGGTGTCCAGGGCTGAGAGTGTATGAGGGAATGAGGTCCATGTGGCACACTATTGGATTTCTGTGGTGTCCAGGGCTGAGAGTCTATGAGGGAATGAGGTCCCTGGGGCACACTAATGGAACTCTGTGGTGTCCAGGGCTGAGAGTCTATGAGGGAATGCGGTCCCTGTGGCAAACTAATGGAGCTCTGTGGTGCCCAGGGCTGAGAGTCTATGAGGGAATGCGGTCCCTGTGGCACACTATTGGATTTCTGTGGTGTCCAGGGCTGAGAGTCTATGAGGGAATGAGGTCCCTGGGGCACACTAATGGAACTCTGTGGTGTCCAGGGCTGAGAGTCTATGAGGGAATGATGTCCCTGTGGAACGTTATTGGAAGCTCTGTGGTGCCCAGGGCTGAGAGTCTATGAGGGAATGGGGTCCCTCTGGCACACTATTGGAGCTCTATGGTGTCCAGGGCTGAGAGTCTATGAGGGAATGAGGTCCCTGTGGCACGCTATTGGAAGCTCTGTGGTGCCCAGGGCTGAGAGTCTATGAGGGAATACGGTCCCTGTGGCACACTACTGGGAGCTCTGTGGTGCCCATGGCTGAGAGTCTATGAGGGAATGAGGTCCATGTGGCACACTAATGGAGCTCTGTGGTGTCCAGGGCTTAGAGTCTATGAGGGAATGCGGTCCCTTTGGCACACTAATGGAGCTCTGTGGTGTCCAGGGCTGAGAGTCTATGAGGGAATGAGTTCCCTGTGGCACGCTATTGGAAGCTCTGTGGTGCACAGGGCTGAGAGTCTATGAGGGAATGAGGTCCCTGTGGCACATTATTGGAAGCTCTGTGGTGCCCAGGGCTGAGAGTCTATGAGGGAATGGAGTCCCTCTGGCAGACTATTGGAGCTCTGTGGTGTCCAGGGCTGAGAGTCTATGAGGGAATGAGGTCCCTGTGGCACGCTATTGGAAGCTCTGTGGTGCCCAGGACTGAGAGTCTATGATGGAATACGGTCCCTGTGGCACACTACTGGGAGCTCTGTGGTGCCCATGGCTGAGAGTCTATGAGGGAATGGGGTCCCTGTGGCACACTGTTGGAAGCGCTGTGGTGCCCAGGGTTGAGAGTCTATGAGGGAATGAGGTCCCTGTGGCACGCTATTGGAAGCTCTGTGGTGCCCAGGGCTGAGAGTCTATGAGGGAATGAGGTCCCTGTGGCACACTAATGGAGCTCTGTGGTGTCCAGGTGTCGTGTCTCCCAACATTCGCCACCATCGAGACTCACGTGACTTTCGTGTCCCTGCACACGAACGGCGGCGATCTCCTGCCAAACAAAGGGGACCCGTACGTTACGGCCCGAGGGATCTTCGCCCCTTCCTTCACTGGCACCTCCCATGGAGGTTTTCGCACGACTGGCGCTGCCGATTGGGCACACGCAGAACCGCACGTCACGTGACAAGGCATCCACAACGGCCTTCGTCATCATCATGGGTCATGTGACACGGACTTCTCATGTTCCCCTCCCGTGATGTGAATCATGTGACCTTCCACACAAGTTAAAGGGAGCAGAGAAACACGGAAGCACCGCTTCACAGCTGCTTCCTTCACGGACTGCTTTGGCGTTTTTGGATTTTTTGCTACCACGATTACTCGACCACGGAACTGTACACGGATTGCCTCATCTCTGTCCCGGATATCACGCTGTTTGTCTGCCTTGCTGGAAACACCCCTGGATTGCCATTCTGTTGGGTTCCATTGTCTACTACTGGTTTCTTGACTCGGAATTGTTCACTGGACTGCCCCACGGATATCCTGTTGAATACTGAAATTTTGGTTATTGACCCCGGAACTGCCTTTTGGACTGCTCACGGATTGTCCCACGTATTTGCCTCAGAGGTTTTCCCATCTCGAGTCCTGTCAGAGACACAACCGACCAGTGCCTGCTGTACCCCCACTACTCCTGCATACATCTCAGGCCACCCTCTCCTTCACTTTCGGGTAAGCCCATTTCTGCTATCCTATCATATGGCATTGTTGTTCATTCCCTGTGTTGATTAACCCTCCGTTGCCTTACAGTGGTCAGGGGGTCCTTTGGCATTTCTGGTTCCTGATAAGACGACATTCTCCACCTGTGTCTTCAAGCGCTGCACGGGCAGTGTTGTTATTTCCTGACTGTGTGGTGCTTGGGGACGGAGGTGGTACTAATCTGCACGACCAACAAGAGCAAGACACCAGGGCTGAGAGTCTGAGGGAATGCGGTCCTTGTGGCACACTATTGGACTTCTGTGGTGTCTAGAGCTGAGAGTGTATGAGGGAAAGAGGTCCCTGTGGCACACTATTGGAAGCTCTGTGGTGTCCAGGGCTGAGAGTGTATGAGGGAATGAGGTCCATGTGGCACACTATTGGACTTCTGTGGTGTCCAGGGCTGAGAGTCTATGAGGGAATGAGGTCCCTGTGGCATGCTAATGGAGCTCTGTGGTGTCCAGGGCTGAGAGTCTATGAGGGAATGCGGTCCCTGTGGCACGCTAATGGAGCTCTTTGGTGCCCAGGGCTGAGAGTCTATGAGGGAATGCGGTCCCTGTAGCATGCTATTGGAGCTCTGTTGTGCCCAAGGCTGAGAGTCTATGAGGGAATGAGGTCCCTGTGGCACGCTATTGGAAGCTCTGTGGTGTCCAGGGCTGAGAGTGTATGAGGGAATGAGGTCCATGTGGCACACTATTGGACTTCTGTGGTGTCCAGGGCTGAGAGTCTATGAGGGAATGAGGTCCCTGTGGCACACTAATGGAGCTCTGTGCTGTCCAGGGCTGAGAGTCTATGAGGGAATGCGGTCCCTGTGGCACACTAATGGAGCTCTGTGGTGTCCAGGGCTGAGAGTCTATGAGGGAATGAGGTCCCTGTGGCACGCTAATGGAAGCTCTGTGGTGCCCAGGGCTGAGAGTCTATGAGGGAATACGGTCCCTGTGGCACACTACTGGGAGCTCTGTGGTGCCCATGGCTGAGAGTCTATGAGGGAATGGGGTCCCTGTGGCACACTTCTGGAAGCGCTGTGGTGCCCAGGGTTGAGAGTCTATGAGGGAATGAGGTCCCTGTGGCACACTATTGGAAGCTCTGTGGTGCCCAGGGCTGAGAGTCTATGAGGGAATGAGGTCCCTGTGGCACACTAATGGAGCTCTGTGGTGTCCAGGGCTGAGAGTCTGAGGGAATGCGGTCCCTGTGGCACACTATTGGACTTCTGTGGTGTCTAGAGCTGAGAGTGTATGAGGGAATGAGGTCCCTGTGGCACACTATTGGAAGCTCTGTGGTGTCCAGGGCTGAGAGTGTATGAGGGTATGAGGTCCATGTGGCACACTATTGGACTTCTGTGGTGTCCAGGGCTGAGAGTCTATGAGGGAATGGGGTCCCTCTGCAACACTATTGGGAGCTCTGTGGTGTCCAGGGCTGAGAGTCTATGAGGGAATGAGGTCCCTGTGGCACACTATTGGGAGCTCTGTGGTGTCCAGGTCTGAGAGTCTACGAGTGAATGAGGTCTATGTGGCACACTATTGGAGCTCTGTGGTGTCCAGGGCGAGAGTCTATGAGGTAATGAGGTCCCTGTGGCACACTATTGGGACCTCTGTGGTGTCTAGAGCTCAGAGTCTATGAGGGAATGGGGTCCCTCTGGCACACTGTTGGAAGCTCTGTGGTGTCCAGGGCTGAGAGTCTATGAGGGAATGAGGTCCCTGTGGCACACTATTGGGAGCTCTGTGGTGTCCAGGTCTGAGAGTCTATGAGTGAATTAGGTCCATGTAGCACGCTATTGGACTTCTGTGGTGTCCAGGGCTGAGAGTCTATGAGGTAATGAGGTCCCTGTGGCACGCTATTGGAAGCTCTGTGGTGCCCAGGGCTGAGAGTCTATGAGGGAATGCGGTCCCTGTGGCACGCTATTGGAAGCTCTGTGGTGCCCAAGGCTGAGAGTCTATGAGGGAATGTGGTCCGTGTGGCACAATATTGGGAGCTCTGTGGTGCCCAGGGCTGAGAGTCTATGAGGGAATGGGGTCCCTGTGGCACACTATTGGGAGCTCTGTGGTGCCCAGGGCTGAGAGTCTATGAGGGAATGCGGTCCCTGTGGCACACTATTGGACTTCTGTGGTGCCCAAGGCTGAGAGTCTATGAGGGAATGGGGTCCGTGTGGCACAATATTGGGAGCTCTGTGGTGCCCAGGGCTGAGAGTCTATGAGGGAATGCGGTCCCTGTGGCACGCTATTGGAAGCTCTGTGGTGCCCAGGGCTGAGAGTCTATGAGGGAATGGGTTCTCTGTGGCACACTATTGGGAGCTCTGTGGTGCCCAGGGCTGAGAGTCTATGAGGGAATGCGGTCCCTGTGGCACGCTAATGGAAGCTCTGTGGTGCCCATGGCTGAGAGTCTATGAGGGAATGCGGTCCCTGTGGCACGCTGTTGGAAGCTCTGTGGTGCCCAGGGCTGAGAGTCTATGAGGGAATGGGGTCCCTGTGGCACACTATTGGGAGCTCTGTGGTGCCCAGGGCTGAGAGTCTATGAGGGAATGGGGTCCCCGTGGCACACTATTGGGAGCTCTGTGGTGCCCAGGGCTGAGAGTCTATGAGGTAATGCGGTCCCTGTGGCACGCTATTGGAAGCTCTGTGGTTCCCAGGGCTGAGAGTCTATGAGGGAATGGGGTTTGTGTGGCACACTATTGGAAGCTCTGTGGTGTCCAGGGCTGAGAGTCTATGAGAGAATGGGTTCCCTGTGGCACACTATTGGGACTTCTGTGGTGTCTAGAGCTCAGAGTCTATGAGGGAATGGGGTACCTCTGGCACACTATTGGGAGCTCTGTGGTGTCGAGGGCTGAGAGTCTATGAGAGAATGAGGTCCCTGTGGCACACTATTGGGAGCTCTGTGGTGTCCAGGTCTGAGAGTCTATGAGTGAATGAGGTCCATGTGGCACACTATTGGACTTCTGTGGTGTCCAGGGCTGAGAGTCTATGAGGGAATGAGGTCCCTGTGGCACACTATTGGAAGCTCTGTGGTGCCCAGGGCTGAGAGTCTATGAGGGAATGCGGTCCCTGTGGCACACTATTGGGAGCTCTGTGCTGTCCATGTCTGAGAGTTTATGAGTGAATGAGGTCCATGTGGCACACTATTGGACTTCTGTGGTGTCCAGGGCTGAGAGTCTATGAGGGACTGAGGTCCCTGTGGCACGCTATTGGAAGCTCTGTGGTGCCCAGGGCTGAGAGTCTATGAGGGAATGTGGTCCCTGTGGCACACTATTGGACTTCTGTGGTGTCTAGAGCTGAGAGTGTATGAGGGAATGAGGTCCCTGTGGCACACTATTGGAAGCTCTGTGGTGTCCAGGGCTGAGAGTGTATGAGGGAATGAGGTCCATGTGGCACACTATTGGATTTCTGTGGTGTCCAGGGCTGAGAGTCTATGAGGGAATGAGGTCCATGTGGCACACTATTGGATTTCTGTGGTGTCCAGGGCTGAGAGTCTATGAGGGAATGAGGTCCATGTGGCACACTAATGGAGCTCTGTGGTGTCCAGGGCTGAGAGTCTATGAGGTAATGAGGTCCCTGTGGCACGCTATTGGAAGCTCTGTGGTGCCCAGGGCTGAGAGTCTATGAGGGAATGCGGTCCCTGTGGCACGCTATTGGAAGCTCTGTGGTGCCCATGGCTGAGAGTCTATGAGGGAATGCGGTCCCTGTGGCACGCTATTGGAAGCTCTGTGGTGCCCAGGGCTGAGAGTCTATGAGGGAATGGGTTCTCTGTGGCACACTATTGGGAGCTCTGTGGTGCCCAGGGCTGAGAGTCTATGAGGGAATGCGGTCCCTGTGGCACGCTAATGGAAGCTCTGTGGTGCCCATGGCTGAGAGTCTATGAGGGAATGCGGTCCCTGTGGCACGCTGTTGGAAGCTCTGTGGTGCCCAGGGCTGAGAGTCTATGAGGGAATGGGGTCCCTGTGGCACACTATTGGGAGCTCTGTGGTGCCCAGGGCTGAGAGTCTATGAGGGAATGGGGTCCCCGTGGCACACTATTGGGAGCTCTGTGGTGCCCAGGGCTGAGAGTCTATGAGGTAATGCGGTCCCTGTGGCACGCTATTGGAAGCTCTGTGGTTCCCAGGGCTGAGAGTCTATGAGGGAATGGGGTTTGTGTGGCACACTATTGGAAGCTCTGTGGTGTCCAGGGCTGAGAGTCTATGAGAGAATGGGTTCCCTGTGGCACACTATTGGGACTTCTGTGGTGTCTAGAGCTCAGAGTCTATGAGGGAATGGGGTACCTCTGGCACACTATTGGGAGCTCTGTGGTGTCGAGGGCTGAGAGTCTATGAGAGAATGAGGTCCCTGTGGCACACTATTGGGAGCTCTGTGGTGTCCAGGTCTGAGAGTCTATGAGTGAATGAGGTCCATGTGGCACACTATTGGACTTCTGTGGTGTCCAGGGCTGAGAGTCTATGAGGGAATGAGGTCCCTGTGGCACACTATTGGAAGCTCTGTGGTGCCCAGGGCTGAGAGTCTATGAGGGAATGCGGTCCCTGTGGCACACTATTGGGAGCTCTGTGCTGTCCATGTCTGAGAGTTTATGAGTGAATGAGGTCCATGTGGCACACTATTGGACTTCTGTGGTGTCCAGGGCTGAGAGTCTATGAGGGACTGAGGTCCCTGTGGCACGCTATTGGAAGCTCTGTGGTGCCCAGGGCTGAGAGTCTATGAGGGAATGTGGTCCCTGTGGCACACTATTGGACTTCTCTGGTGTCTAGAGCTGAGAGTGTATGAGGGAATGAGGTCCCTGTGGCACACTATTGGAAGCTCTGTGGTGTCCAGGGCTGAGAGTGTATGAGGGAATGAGGTCCATGTGGCACACTATTGGATTTCTGTGGTGTCCAGGGCTGAGAGTCTATGAGGGAATGAGGTCCCTGGGGCACACTAATGGAACTCTGTGGTGTCCAGGGCTGAGAGTCTATGAGGGAATGCGGTCCCTGTGGCAAACTAATGGAGCTCTGTGGTGCCCAGGGCTGAGAGTCTATGAGGGAATGCGGTCCCTGTGGCACACTATTGGATTTCTGTGGTGTCCAGGGCTGAGAGTCTATGAGGGAATGAGGTCCCTGGGGCACACTAATGGAACTCTGTGGTGTCCAGGGCTGAGAGTCTATGAGGGAATGATGTCCCTGTGGAACGTTATTGGAAGCTCTGTGGTGCCCAGGGCTGAGAGTCTATGAGGGAATGGGGTCCCTCTGGCACACTATTGGAGCTCTATGGTGTCCAGGGCTGAGAGTCTATGAGGGAATGAGGTCCCTGTGGCACGCTATTGGAAGCTCTGTGGTGCCCAGGGCTGAGAGTCTATGAGGGAATACGGTCCCTGTGGCACACTACTGGGAGCTCTGTGGTGCCCATGGCTGAGAGTCTATGAGGGAATGAGGTCCATGTGGCACACTAATGGAGCTCTGTGGTGTCCAGGGCTTAGAGTCTATGAGGGAATGCGGTCCCTTTGGCACACTAATGGAGCTCTGTGGTGTCCAGGGCTGAGAGTCTATGAGGGAATGAGTTCCCTGTGGCACGCTATTGGAAGCTCTGTGGTGCACAGGGCTGAGAGTCTATGAGGGAATGAGGTCCCTGTGGCACATTATTGGAAGCTCTGTGGTGCCCAGGGCTGAGAGTCTATGAGGGAATGGAGTCCCTCTGGCAGACTATTGGAGCTCTGTGGTGTCCAGGGCTGAGAGTCTATGAGGGAATGAGGTCCCTGTGGCACGCTATTGGAAGCTCTGTGGTGCCCAGGACTGAGAGTCTATGATGGAATACGGTCCCTGTGGCACACTACTGGGAGCTCTGTGGTGCCCATGGCTGAGAGTCTATGAGGGAATGGGGTCCCTGTGGCACACTGTTGGAAGCGCTGTGGTGCCCAGGGTTGAGAGTCTATGAGGGAATGAGGTCCCTGTGGCACGCTATTGGAAGCTCTGTGGTGCCCAGGGCTGAGAGTCTATGAGGGAATGAGGTCCCTGTGGCACACTAATGGAGCTCTGTGGTGTCCAGGTGTCGTGTCTCCCAACATTCGCCACCATCGAGACTCACGTGACTTTCGTGTCCCTGCACACGAACGGCGGCGATCTCCTGCCAAACAAAGGGGACCCGTACGTTACGGCCCGAGGGATCTTCGCCCCTTCCTTCACTGGCACCTCCCATGGAGGTTTTCGCACGACTGGCGCTGCCGATTGGGCACACGCAGAACCGCACGTCACGTGACAAGGCATCCACAACGGCCTTCGTCATCATCATGGGTCATGTGACACGGACTTCTCATGTTCCCCTCCCGTGATGTGAATCATGTGACCTTCCACACAAGTTAAAGGGAGCAGAGAAACACGGAAGCACCGCTTCACAGCTGCTTCCTTCACGGACTGCTTTGGCGTTTTTGGATTTTTTGCTACCACGATTACTCGACCACGGAACTGTACACGGATTGCCTCATCTCTGTCCCGGATATCACGCTGTTTGTCTGCCTTGCTGGAAACACCCCTGGATTGCCATTCTGTTGGGTTCCATTGTCTACTACTGGTTTCTTGACTCGGAATTGTTCACTGGACTGCCCCACGGATATCCTGTTGAATACTGAAATTTTGGTTATTGACCCCGGAACTGCCTTTTGGACTGCTCACGGATTGTCCCACGTATTTGCCTCAGAGGTTTTCCCATCTCGAGTCCTGTCAGAGACACAACCGACCAGTGCCTGCTGTACCCCCACTACTCCTGCATACATCTCAGGCCACCCTCTCCTTCACTTTCGGGTAAGCCCATTTCTGCTATCCTATCATATGGCATTGTTGTTCATTCCCTGTGTTGATTAACCCTCCGTTGCCTTACAGTGGTCAGGGGGTCCTTTGGCATTTCTGGTTCCTGATAAGACGACATTCTCCACCTGTGTCTTCAAGCGCTGCACGGGCAGTGTTGTTATTTCCTGACTGTGTGGTGCTTGGGGACGGAGGTGGTACTAATCTGCACGACCAACAAGAGCAAGACACCAGGGCTGAGAGTCTGAGGGAATGCGGTCCTTGTGGCACACTATTGGACTTCTGTGGTGTCTAGAGCTGAGAGTGTATGAGGGAAAGAGGTCCCTGTGGCACACTATTGGAAGCTCTGTGGTGTCCAGGGCTGAGAGTGTATGAGGGAATGAGGTCCATGTGGCACACTATTGGACTTCTGTGGTGTCCAGGGCTGAGAGTCTATGAGGGAATGAGGTCCCTGTGGCATGCTAATGGAGCTCTGTGGTGTCCAGGGCTGAGAGTCTATGAGGGAATGCGGTCCCTGTGGCACGCTAATGGAGCTCTTTGGTGCCCAGGGCTGAGAGTCTATGAGGGAATGCGGTCCCTGTAGCATGCTATTGGAGCTCTGTTGTGCCCAAGGCTGAGAGTCTATGAGGGAATGAGGTCCCTGTGGCACGCTATTGGAAGCTCTGTGGTGTCCAGGGCTGAGAGTGTATGAGGGAATGAGGTCCATGTGGCACACTATTGGACTTCTGTGGTGTCCAGGGCTGAGAGTCTATGAGGGAATGAGGTCCCTGTGGCACACTAATGGAGCTCTGTGCTGTCCAGGGCTGAGAGTCTATGAGGGAATGCGGTCCCTGTGGCACACTAATGGAGCTCTGTGGTGTCCAGGGCTGAGAGTCTATGAGGGAATGAGGTCCCTGTGGCACGCTAATGGAAGCTCTGTGGTGCCCAGGGCTGAGAGTCTATGAGGGAATACGGTCCCTGTGGCACACTACTGGGAGCTCTGTGGTGCCCATGGCTGAGAGTCTATGAGGGAATGGGGTCCCTGTGGCACACTTCTGGAAGCGCTGTGGTGCCCAGGGTTGAGAGTCTATGAGGGAATGAGGTCCCTGTGGCACACTATTGGAAGCTCTGTGGTGCCCAGGGCTGAGAGTCTATGAGGGAATGAGGTCCCTGTGGCACACTAATGGAGCTCTGTGGTGTCCAGGGCTGAGAGTCTGAGGGAATGCGGTCCCTGTGGCACACTATTGGACTTCTGTGGTGTCTAGAGCTGAGAGTGTATGAGGGAATGAGGTCCCTGTGGCACACTATTGGAAGCTCTGTGGTGTCCAGGGCTGAGAGTGTATGAGGGTATGAGGTCCATGTGGCACACTATTGGACTTCTGTGGTGTCCAGGGCTGAGAGTCTATGAGGGAATGGGGTCCCTCTGCAACACTATTGGGAGCTCTGTGGTGTCCAGGGCTGAGAGTCTATGAGGGAATGAGGTCCCTGTGGCACACTATTGGGAGCTCTGTGGTGTCCAGGTCTGAGAGTCTACGAGTGAATGAGGTCTATGTGGCACACTATTGGAGCTCTGTGGTGTCCAGGGCGAGAGTCTATGAGGTAATGAGGTCCCTGTGGCACACTATTGGGACCTCTGTGGTGTCTAGAGCTCAGAGTCTATGAGGGAATGGGGTCCCTCTGGCACACTGTTGGAAGCTCTGTGGTGTCCAGGGCTGAGAGTCTATGAGGGAATGAGGTCCCTGTGGCACACTATTGGGAGCTCTGTGGTGTCCAGGTCTGAGAGTCTATGAGTGAATTAGGTCCATGTAGCACGCTATTGGACTTCTGTGGTGTCCAGGGCTGAGAGTCTATGAGGTAATGAGGTCCCTGTGGCACGCTATTGGAAGCTCTGTGGTGCCCAGGGCTGAGAGTCTATGAGGGAATGCGGTCCCTGTGGCACGCTATTGGAAGCTCTGTGGTGCCCAAGGCTGAGAGTCTATGAGGGAATGTGGTCCGTGTGGCACAATATTGGGAGCTCTGTGGTGCCCAGGGCTGAGAGTCTATGAGGGAATGGGGTCCCTGTGGCACACTATTGGGAGCTCTGTGGTGCCCAGGGCTGAGAGTCTATGAGGGAATGCGGTCCCTGTGGCACACTATTGGACTTCTGTGGTGCCCAAGGCTGAGAGTCTATGAGGGAATGGGGTCCGTGTGGCACAATATTGGGAGCTCTGTGGTGCCCAGGGCTGAGAGTCTATGAGGGAATGGGGTCCCTGTGGCACACTATTGGGAGCTCTGTGGTGCCCAGGGCTCAGAGTCTATGAGGGAATGCGGTCCCTGTGGCACACTATTGGACTTCTGTGGTGCCCAAGGCTGAGAGTCTATGAGGGAATGGGGTCCGTGTGGCACAATATTGGGAGCTCTGTGGTGCCCAGGGCTGAGAGTCTATGAGGGAATGGGGTCCCTGTGGCACACTATTGGGAGCTCTGTGGTGCCCAGGGCTGAGAGTCTATGAGGGAATGCGGTCCCTGTGGCACGCTATTGGAAGCTCTGTGGTGCCCAGGGCTGAGAGTCTATGAGGGAATGGGGTCCCTGTGGCACACTATTGGGAGCTCTGTGGTGCCCAGGGCTGAGAGTCTATGAGGGAATGAGGTCCCTGTGGCACACTATTGGGAGCTCTGTGGTGTCCAGGTCTCAGAGTCTGTGAGTGAATGAGGTCCATGTGGCACACTATTGGACTTCTGTGGTGTCCAGGGCTGAGAATCTATGAGGTAATGAGGTTATGTGGCACACTATTGGGAGCTCTGTGGCGTCCAGGGCTGAGAGTCTATGAGGGAATGAGGTCCCTGTGGCACGCTATTGGAAGCTCTGTGGTGCCCAGGGCTGAGAGTCTATGAGGGAATGCGGTCCCTGTGGCACACTATTGGGAGTTCTGTGGTGTCCAGGTCTGAGAGTCTATGAGTGAGTGAGGTCCATGTGGCACACTATTGGACTTCTGTGGTGTCCAGGGCTGAGAGTCTATGAGGGAATGAGGTCCCTGTGGCACGCTATTGGAAGCTCTGTGGTGTCCAGGGCTGAGAGTGTATGAGGGAATGAGGTCCATGTGGCACACTATTGGACTTCTGTGGTGTCCAGAGCTGAGAGTCTATGAGGGAATGAGGTCCCTGTGGCACACTAATGGAGCTCTGTGGTGTCCAGGGCTGAGAGTCTATGAGGGAATGCGGTCCCTGTGGCACACTAATGGAGGTCCGTGGTGTCCAGGGCTGAGAGTCTATGAGGGAATGAGGTCCCTGTGGCGCGCTATTGGAAGCTCTGTGGTGCCCAGGGCTGAGAGTCTATGAGGGAATGCGGTCCCTGTGCCACCCTAATGGAGCTCTTTGGTGTCCAGGGCTGAGAGTCTATGAGGGAATGAGGTCCCTGTGGCACGTTATTGGAAGCTCTGTGGTGCCCAGGGCTGAGAGTCTATGAGGGAATGGGGTCCCTCTGGCACACTATTGGAGCTCTGTGGTGTCCAGGTCTGAGAGTCTATGAGGGAATGAGGTCCCTGTGGCATGTTAATGGAAGCTCTGTGGTGCCCAGGGCTGAGAGTTTATGAGGGAATGCAGTCCCTGTGGCACACTACTGTGAGCTCTGTGGTGCCCAGGGCTGAGAGTCTATGAGGGAATGGGGTCCCTGTGGCACACTATTGGAAGCTCTGTGGTGCCCAGGGCTGAGAGTCTATGAGGGAATGAAGTCCCTGTGGCACACTAATGGAGCTCTGTGGTGTCCAGGGCTGAGTGTCTATTATGGAATGTGGTCCCTGTGGCACACTATTGGACTTCTCTGGTGTCCAGGGCTGAGAGTCTATGAGGGAATGAGGTCCCTGTGGAACACTATTGGGAGCTCTGTGGTGTCCAGGGCTGAGAGTCTATGAGGGAATGATGTCCCTGTGGCACACTATTGGGAGCTCTGTGGTGTCCAGGGCTGAGAGTCTATGAGGGAATGGGGTCCCTGTGGCACACTATTGGACTTCTGTGGCGTCCAGGGCTGAGAGTCTATGAGGGAATGAGGTCCCTGTGGCACACTATTGCGAGCTCTGTGGTGTCCAAGGCTGAGAGTCTATGAGGGAATGGGGTCCCTCTGGCACACTATTGGGAGCTCTGTGGTGTCCAGGGCTGAGAGTCTATGAGGGAATGATGTCCCCGTGGCACACTATTGGGAGCTCTGTGGTGTCCAGGGCTGAGAGTCTATGAGGGAATGGGGTCCCTGTGGCACACTATTGGAAGCTCTGTGTTGTCTATAGCTGAGAATCTATGAGGGAATGGGGTCCCTATGGCACACTATTGGACTCCTGTGGTGTCCAGGGCTGAGAGTGTATGAGGGAATGAGGTCCCTGTAGCACACTGTTGGAAGCTCTGTGGTGTCCAGGGCTGAGAGTCTATGAGGGAATGGGATCCCTCTGGCACACTATTTGGAGCTCTGTGGTGTCCAGGGCTGAGAGTCTATGAGGGAATGAGGTCCCTGTGGCACGTTATTGGAAGCTCTGTGGTGCCCAGGGCTGAGAGTCTATGAGGGAATGGGGTCCCTCTGGCACACTATTGGAGCTCTGTGGTGTCCAGGGCTGAGAGTCTATGAGGAAATGAGGTCCCTGTGGCATGTTAATGGAAGCTCTGTGGTGCCCAGGGCTGAGAGTTTATGCGGGAATGCGGTCCCTGTGGCACACTACTGGGAGCTCTGTGGTGCCCAGGGCTGAGAGTCTATGAGGGAATGGGGTCCCTGTGGCACACTATTGGACTTCTGTGGTGTCTAGAGCTGAGAGTGTATGAGGGTATGGGGTCCCTCTGGTACACTATTGGGAGCTCTGTTGTGTCCAGGGCTGAGAGTCTATGAGGGAATGGGGTCCCTCTGCAACACTATTGGGAGCTCTGTGGTGTCCAGGGCTGAGAGTCTATGAGGGAATGAGGTCCCTGTGGCACACTATTGGGAGCTCTGTGGTGTCCAGGTCTGAGAGTCTACGAGTGAATGAGGTCTATGTGGCACACTATTGGAGCTCTGTGGTGTCCAGGGCGAGAGTCTATGAGGTAATGAGGTCCCTGTGGCACACTATTGGGACCTCTGTGGTGTCTAGAGCTCAGAGTCTATGAGGGAATGGGGTCCCTCTGGCACACTGTTGGAAGCTCTGTGGTGTCCAGGGCTGAGAGTCAATGAGGGAATGAGGTCCCTGTGGCACACTATTGGGAGCTCTGTGGTGTCCAGGTCTGAGAGTCTATGAGTGAATTAGGTCCATGTGGAACGCTATTGGACTTCTGTGGTGTCCAGGGCTGAGAGTCTATGAGGTAATGAGGTCCCTGTGGCACGCTATTGGAAGCTCTGTGGTGCCCAGGGCTGAGACTCTATGAGGGAATGCGGTCCCTGTGGCACGCTATTGGAAGCTCTGTGGTGCCCATGGCTGAGAGTCTATGAGGGAATGCGGTCCCTGTGGCACGCTATTGGAAGCTCTGTGGTGCCCAAGGCTGAGAGTCTATGAGGGAATGGGGTCCGTGTGGCACAATATTGGGAGCTCTGTGGTGCCCAGGGCTGAGAGTCTATGAGGGAATGGGGTCCCTGTGGCACACTATTGGGAGCTCTGTGGTGCCCAGGGCTGAGAGTCTATGAGGGAATGCGGTCCCTGTGGCACACTATTGGACTTCTGTGGTGCCCAAGGCTGAGAGTCTATGAGGGAATGAGGTCCCTGTGGCACACTAATGGTGCTCTGTGGTGTCCAGGGCTGAGAGTCTATGAGGGAATGCGGTCCCTGTGGCACACTAATGGAGCTCCGTGGTGTCCAGGGCTGAGAGTCTATGAGGGAATGAGGTCCCTGTGGCGCGCTATTGGAAGCTCTGTGGTGCCCAGGGCTGAGAGTCTATGAGGGAATGCGGTCCCTGTGCCACCCTAATGGAGCTCTTTGGTGTCCAGGGCTGAGAGTCTATGAGGGAATGAGGTCCCTGTGGCACGTTATTGGAAGCTCTGTGGTGCCCAGGGCTGAGAGTCTATGAGGGAATGGGGTCCCTCTGGCACACTATTGGAGCTCTGTGGTGTCCAGGGCTGAGAGTCTATGAGGGAATGAGGTCCCTGTGGCATGTTAATGGAAGCTCTGTGGTGCCCAGGGCTGAGAGTTTATGAGGGAATGCGGTCCCTGTGGCACACTACTGGGAGCTCTGTGGTGCCCAGGGCTGAGAGTCTATGAGGGAATGGGGTCCCTGTGGCACACTATTGGAAGCTCTGTGGTGCCCAGGGCTGAGAGTCTATGAGGGAATGAGGTCCCTGTGGCACGCTATTGGAAGCTCTGTGGTGCCCAGGGCTGAGAGTCTATGAGGGAATGAAGTCCCTGTGGCACACTAATGGAGCTCTGTGGTGTCCAGGGCTGAGTGTCTATTAGGGAATGTGGTCCCTGTGGCACACTATTGGACTTCTCTGGTGTCCAGGGCTGAGAGTCTATGAGGGAATGAGGTCCCTGTGGAACACTATTGGGAGCTCTGTGGTGTCCAGGGCTGAGAGTCTATGAGGGAATGATGTCCCTGTGGCACACTATTGGGAGCTCTGTGGTGTCCAGGGCTGAGAGTCTATGAGGGAATGGGGTCCCTGTGGCACACTATTGGACTTCTGTGGCGTCCAGGGCTGAGAGTCTATGAGGGAATGAGGTCCCTGTGGCACACTATTGCGAGCTCTGTGGTGTCCAGGGCTGAGAGTCTATGAGGGAATGGGGTCCCTCTGGCACACTATTGGGAGCTCTGTGGTGTCCAGGGCTGAGAGTCTATGAGGGAATGATGTCCCTGTGGCACACTATTGGGAGCTCTGTGGTGTCCAGGGCTGAGAGTCTATGAGGGAATGGGGTCCCTGTGGCACACTATTGGAAGCTCTGTGGTGTCTATAGCTGAGAATCTATGAGGGAATGGGGTCCCTCTGGCACACTATTGGACTCCTGTGGTGTCCAGGGCTGAGAGTGTATGAGGGAATGAGGTCCCTGTAGCACACTGTTGGAAGCTCTGTGGTGTCCAGGGCTGAGAGTCTATGAGGGAATGGGGTCCCTCTGGCACACTATTGGGAGCTCTGTGGTGTCCAGGGCTGAGAGTCTATGAGGAAATGAGGTCCCTGTGGCACACTATTGGGAGCTCTGTGGTGTCCAGGTCTGAGAGTCTATGAGGGAATGATGTCCCTGTGGCACACTATTGGGAGCTCTGTGGTGTCCAGGGCTGAGAGTCTATGAGGTAATGGGGTCCCTCTGGCACACTATTGGGAGCTCTGTGGTGTCCAGAGCTGAGGGTCTATGAGGGAATGAGGTACCTGTGGCACACTATTGGAAGCTCTGTGGTGTGCAGGGCTGAGAGTCTATGAGGAATGGGGTCCCTGTGGCACACTATTGGAAGCTCTGTGGTGTCCAGGGCTGAGAGTTTATGAGGAATGGGGTCCCTGTGGCACACTATTGGAAGTTCTGTGGTGTCCAGGGCTGAGAGTCTATGAGGAATGGGGTCCCTGTGGCACACTATTGGAAGCTCTGTGGTGTGCAGGGCTGAGAGTCTATGAGGAATGGGGTCCCTGTGGCACACTATTGGAAGCTCTGTGGTGTCCAGGGCTGAGAGTCAATGAGGAATGGGGTCCCTGAGGCACACTATTGGAAGCTCTGTGGTGTCCAGGGCTGAGAGTCTATGAGGGAATGAGGTCCCTGTAGCACACTTTTCGAAGCTCTGTGGTGTCTAGAGCTGAGAGTGTATGAGGGAATGGGGTCCCTGTGGCACACTATTGGACTTCTGTGGTGTCTAGAGCTGAGAGTGTATGAGGGTATGGGGTCCCTCTGGGACACTATTGGGAGCTCTGTTGTGTCCAGGGCTGAGAGTCTATGAGGGAATCGGGTCCCTCTGGCACACTATTGGGAGCTCTGTGGTGTCCGGGGCTGAGAGTCTATGAGGGAATGAGGTCCCTGTGGCACACTTTTGGGAGCTCTGTGGTGTCCAGGTCTGAGAGTCTATGAGTGAATGAGGTCCATGTGGCACACTATTTGAGCTCTGTGGTGTCCAGGGCTGAGAGTCTATGAGGTAATGAGGTCCCTGTGGCACACTATTGGGAGCTCTGTGGTGTCCAGGGCTGAGAGTCTATGAGGTAATGGGGTCCCTCTGGCACACTATTGGAAGTTCTGTGGTGTCCAGGGCTGAGAGTCTATGAGGAATGGGGTCCCTGTGGCACACTATTGGAAGCTCTGTGGTGTGCAGGGCTGAGAGTCTATGAGGAATGGGGTCCCTGTGGCACACTATTGGAAGCTCTGTGGTGTCCAGGGCTGAGAGTCAATGAGGAATGGGGTCCCTGTGGCACACTATTGGAAGCTCTGTGGTGTCCAGGGCTGAGAGTCTATGAGGGAATGAGGTCCCTGTAGCACACTTTTGGAAGCTCTGTGGTGTCTAGAGCTGAGAGTGTATGAGGGAATGGGGTCCCTGTGGCACACTATTGGACTTCTGTGGTGTCTAGAGCTGAGAGTGTATGAGGGTATGGGGTCCCTCTGGGACACTATTGGGAGCTCTGTTGTGTCCAGGGCTGAGAGTCTATGAGGGAATCGGGTCCCTCTGGCACACTATTGGGAGCTCTGTGGTGTCCAGGGCTGAGAGTCTATGAGGGAATGAGGTCCCTGTGGCACACTATTGGGAGCTCTGTGGTGTCCAGGTCTGAGAGTCTATGAGTGAATGAGGTCCATGTGGCACACTATTGGAGCTCTGTGGTGTCCAGGGCTGAGAGTCTATGAGGTAATGAGGTCCCTGTGGCACACTATTGGGACTTCTGTGGTGTCTAGAGCTCAGAGTCTATGAGGGAATGGGGTCACTCTGGCACACTATTGGGAGCTCTGTGGTGTCCAGGGCTGAGAGTCTATGAGGGAATGAGGTCCTGTGGCACACTATTGGGAGCTCTGTGGTGTCCAGGTCTGAGAGTCTATGAGTGAATTAAGTCCATGTGGCACACTATTGGACTTCTGTGGTGTCCACGGCTGAGAGTCTATGAGGTAATGAGGTCCCTGTGGCACGCTATTGGAAGCTCTGTGGTGCCCAGGGCTGAGAGTCTATGAGGGAATGCGGTCCCTGTGGCACGCTATTGGAAGCTCTGTGGTGCCCATGGCTGAGAGTCTATGAGGGAATGCGGTCCCTGTGGCACGCTATTGGAAGCTCTGTGGTGCCCAGGGCTGAGAGTCTATGAGGGAATGGGTTCTCTGTGGCACACTATTGGGAGCTCTGTGGTGCCCAGGGCTGAGAGTCTATGAGGGAATGCGGTCCCTGTGGCACGCTAATGGAAGCTCTGTGGTGCCCATGGCTGAGAGTCTATGAGGGAATGCGGTCCCTGTGGCACGCTGTTGGAAGCTCTGTGGTGCCCAGGGCTGAGAGTCTATGAGGGAATGGGGTCCCTGTGGCACACTATTGGGAGCTCTGTGGTGCCCAGGGCTGAGAGTCTATGAGGGAATGGGGTCCCCGTGGCACACTATTGGGAGCTCTGTGGTGCCCAGGGCTGAGAGTCTATGAGGTAATGCGGTCCCTGTGGCACGCTATTGGAAGCTCTGTGGTTCCCAGGGCTGAGAGTCTATGAGGGAATGGGGTTCGTGTGGCACACTATTGGAAGCTCTGTGGTGTCCAGGGCTGAGAGTCTATGAGAGAATGGGTTCGCTGTGGCACACTATTGGGACTTCTGTGGTGTCTAGAGCTCAGAGTCTATGAGGGAATGGGGTCCCTCTGGCACACTATTGGGAGCTCTGTGGTGTCCAGGGCTGAGAGTCTATGAGGGAATGAGGTCCCTGTGGCACACTATTGGGAGCTCTGTGGTGTCCAGGTCTGAGAGTCTATGAGTGAATGAGGTCCATGTGGCACACTATTGGACTTCTGTGGTGTCCAGGGCTGAGAGTCTATGAGGGAATGAGGTCCCTGTGGCACGCTATTGGAAGCTCTATGGTGCCCAGGGCTGAGAGTCTATGAGGGAATGCGGTCCCTGTGGCACACTATTGGGAGCTCTGTGCTGTCCATGTCTGAGAGTTTATGAGTGAATGAGGTCCATGTGGCACACTATTGGACTTCTGTGGTGTCCAGGGCTGAGAGTCTATGAGGGACTGAGGTCACTGTGGCACGCTATTGGAAGCTCTGTGGTGCCCAGGGCTGAGAGTCTATGAGGGAATGTGGTCCCCGTGGCACACTTTTGGACTTCTGTGGTGTCTAGAGCTGAGAGTGTATGAGGGAATGAGGTCCATGTGGCACACTATTGGATTTCTGTGGTGTCCAGGGCTGAGAGTCTATGAGGGAATGAGGTCCATGTGGCACACTATTGGATTTCTGTGGTGTCCAGGGCTGAGAGTCTATGAGGGAATGAGGTCCATGTGGCACACTAATGGAGCTCTGTGGTGTCCAGGGCTGAGAGTCTATGAGGTAATGAGGTCCCTGTGGCACGCTATTGGATGCTCTGTGGTGCCCAGGGCTGAGAGTCTATGAGGGAATGCGGTCCCTGTGGCACGCTATTGGAAGCTCTGTGGTGCCCATGGCTGAGAGTCTATGAGGGAATGCGGTCCCTGTGGCACGCTATTGGAAGCTCTGTGGTGCCCAGGGCTGAGAGTCTATGAGGGAATGGGTTCTCTGTGGCACACTATTGGGAGCTCTGTGGTGCCCAGGGCTGAGAGTCTATGAGGGAATGCGGTCCCTGTGGCACGCTAATGGAAGCTCTGTGGTGCCCATGGCTGAGAGTCTATGAGGGAATGCGGTCCCTGTGGCACGCTGTTGGAAGCTCTGTGGTTCCCAAGGCTGAGAGTCTATGAGGGAATGGGGTCCCTGTGGCACACTATTGGGAGCTCTGTGGTGCCCAGGGCTGAGAGTCTATGAGGGAATGGGGTCCCCGTGGCACACTATTGGGAGCTCTGTGGTGCGCTGGGCTGAGAGTCTATGAGGTAATGCGGTCCCTGTGGCACGCTATTGGAAGCTCTGTGGTTCCCAGGGCTGAGGGTCTATGAGGGAATGGGGTTTGTGTGGCACACTATTGGAAGCTCTGTGGTGTCCAGGGCTGAGAGTCTATGAGAGAATGGGTTCCCTGTGGCACACTATTGGGACTTCTGTGGTGTCTAGAGCTCAGAGTCTATGAGGGAATGGGGTCCCTCTGGCACACTATTGGGAGCTCTGTGGTGTCCAGGGCTGAGAGTCTATGAGGGAATGAGGTCCCTGTGGCACACTATTGGGAGCTCTGTGGTGTCCAGGTCTGAGAGTCTATGAGTGAATGAGGTCCATGTGGCACACTATTGGACTTCTGTGGTGTCCAGGGCTGAGAGTCTATGAGGGAATGAGGTCCCTGTGGCACGCTATTGGAAGCTCTGTGGTGCCCAGGGCTGAGAGTCTATGAGGGAATGCGGTCCCTGTGGCACACTATTGGGAGCTCTGTGCTGTCCATGTCTGAGAGTTTATGAGTGAATGAGGTCCATGTGGCACACTATTGGACTTCTGTGGTGTCCAGGGCTGAGAGTCTATGAGGGACTGAGGTCCCTGTGGCACGCTATTGGAAGCTCTGTGGTGCCCAGGGCTGAGAGTCTATGAGGGAATGTGGTCCCTGTGGCACACTATTGGACTTCTGTGGTGTCTAGAGCTGAGAGTGTATGAGGGAATGAGGTCCCTGTGGCACACTATTGGAAGCTCTGTGGTGTCCAGGGCTGAGAGTGTATGAGGGAATGAGGTCCATGTGGCACACTATTGGATTTCTGTGGTGTCCAGGGCTGAGAGTCTATGAGGGAATGAGGTCCCTGGGGCACACTAATGGAACTCTGTGGTGTCCAGGGCTGAGAGTCTATGAGGGAATGCGGTCCCTGTGGCAAACTAATGGAGCTCTGTGGTGCCCAGGGCTGAGAGTCTATGAGGGAATGCGGTCCCTGTGGCACACTAATGGAGCTCTTTGGTGTCCAGGGCTGAGAGTCTATGAGGGAATGATGTCCCTGTGGAACGTTATTGGAAGCTCTGTGGTGCCCAGGGCTGAGAGTCTATGAGGGAATGGGGTCCCTCTGGCACACTATTGGAGCTCTATGGTGTCCAGGGCTGAGAGTCTATGAGGGAATGAGGTCCCTGTGGCACGCTATTGGAAGCTCTGTGGTGCCCAGGGCTGAGAGTCTATGAGGGAATACGGTCCCTGTGGCACACTACTGGGAGCTCTGTGGTGCCCATGGCTGAGAGTCTATGAGGGAATGAGGTCCATGTGGCACACTAATGGAGCTCTGTGGTGTCCAGGGCTGAGAGTCTATGAGGGAATGCGGTCCCTTTGGCACACTAATGGAGCTCGGTGGTGTCCAGGGCTGAGAGTCTATGAGGGAATGAGTTCCCTGTGGCACGCTATTATAAGCTCTGTGGTGCACAGGGCTGAGAGTCTATGAGGGAATGAGGTCCCTGTGGCACATTATTGGAAGCTCTGTGGTGCCCAGGGCTGAGAGTCTATGAGGGAATGGAGTCCCTCTGGCAGACTATTGGAGCTCTGTGGTGTCCAGGGCTGAGAGTCTATGAGGGAATGAGGTCCCTGTGGCACGCTATTGGAAGCTCTGTGGTGCCCAGGGCTGAGAGTCTATGATGGAATACGGTCCCTGTGGCACACTACTGGGAGCTCTGTGGTGCCCATGGCTGAGAGTCTATGAGGGAATGGGGTCCCTGTGGCACACTGTTGGAAGCGCTGTGGTGCCCAGGGTTGAGAGTCTATGAGGGAATGAGGTCCCTGTGGCACGCTATTGGAAGCTCTGTGGTGCCCAGGGCTGAGAGTCTATGAGGGAATGAGGTCCCTATGGCACACTAATGGAGCTCTGTGGTGTCCAGGTGTCGTGTCTCCCAACATTCGCCACCATCGAGACTCACGTGACTTTCGTGTCCCTGCACACGAACGGCGGCGATCTCCTGCCAAACAAAGGGGACCCGTACGTTACGGCCCGAGGGATCTTCGCCCCTTCCTTCACTGGCACCTCCCATGGAGGTTTTCGCACGACTGGCGCTGCCGATTGGGCACACGCAGAACCGCACGTCACGTGACAAGGCATCCACAACGGCCTTCGTCATCATCACGGGTCATGTGACACGGACTTCTCACGTTCCCCTCCCGTGATGTGAATCATGTGACCTTCCACACAAGTTAAAGGGAGCAGAGAAACACGGAAGCACCGCTTCACAGCTGCTTCCTTCACGGACTGCTTTGGCGTTTTTGGATATTTTGCTACCACGATTACTCGACCACGGAACTGTACACGGATTGCCTCATCTCTGTCCCGGATATCACGCTGTTTGTCTGCCTTGCTGGAAACACCCCTGGATTGCCATTCTGTTGGGTTCCATTGTCTACTACTGGTTTCTTGACTCGGAATTGTTCACTGGACTGCCCCACGGATATCCTGTTGAATACTGAAATTTTGGTTATTGACCCCGGAACTGCCTTTTGGACTGCTCACGGATTGTCCCACGTATTTGCCTCAGAGGTTTTCCCATCTCGAGTCCTGTCAGAGACACAACCGACCAGTGCCTGCTGTACCCCCACTACTCCTGCATACATCTCAGGCCACCCTCTCCTTCACTTTCGGGTAAGCCCATTTCTGCTATCCTATCATATGGCATTGTTGTTCATTCCCTGTGTTGATTAACCCTCCGTTGCCTTACAGTGGTCAGGGGGTCCTTTGGCATTTCTGGTTCCTGATAAGACGACATTCTCCACCTGTGTCTTCAAGCGCTGCACGGGCAGTGTTGTTATTTCCTGACTGTGTGGTGCTTGGGGACGGAGGTGGTACTAATCTGCACGACCAACAAGAGCAAGACACCAGGGCTGAGAGTCTGAGGGAATGCGGTCCTTGTGGCACACTATTGGACTTCTGTGGTGTCTAGAGCTGAGAGTGTATGAGGGAAAGAGGTCCCTGTGGCACACTATTGGAAGCTCTGTGGTGTCCAGGGCTGAGAGTGTATGAGGGAATGAGGTCCATGTGGCACACTATTGGACTTCTGTGGTGTCCAGGGCTGAGAGTCTATGAGGGAATGAGGTCCCTGTGGCATGCTAATGGAGCTCTGTGGTGTCCAGGGCTGAGAGTCTATGAGGGAATGCGGTCCCTGTGGCACGCTAATGGAGCTCTTTGGTGCCCAGGGCTGAGAGTCTATGAGGGAATGCGGTCCCTGTAGCATGCTATTGGAGCTCTGTTGTGCCCAAGGCTGAGAGTCTATGAGGGAATGAGGTCCCTGTGGCACGCTATTGGAAGCTCTGTGGTGTCCAGGGCTGAGAGTGTATGAGGGAATGAGGTCCATGTGGCACACTATTGGACTTCTGTGGTGTCCAGGGCTGAGAGTCTATGACGGAATGAGGTCCCTGTAGCACACTAATGGAGCTCTGTGGTGTCCAGGGCTGAGAGTCTATGAGGGAATGCGGTCCCTGTGGCACACTAATGGAGCTCTGTGGTGTCCAGGGCTGAGAGTCTATGAGGGAATGAGGTCCCTGTGGCACGCTAATGGAAGCTCTGTGGTGCCCAGGGCTGAGAGTCTATGAGGGAATACGGTCCCTGTGGCACACTACTGGGAGCTCTGTGGTGCCCATGGCTGAGAGTCTATGAGGGAATGGGGTCCCTGTGGCACACTTTTGGAAGCGCTGTGGTGCCCAGGGTTGAGAGTCTATGAGGGAATGAGGTCCCTGTGGCACGCTATTGGAAGCTCTGTGGTGCCCAGGGCTGAGAGTCTATGAGGGAATGAGGTCCCTGTGGCACACTAATGGAGCTCTGTGGTGTCCAGGGCTGAGAGTCTGAGGGAATGCGGTCCCTGTGGCACACTATTGGACTTCTGTGGTGTCTAGAGCTGAGAGTGTATGAGGGAATGAGGTCCCTGTGGCACACTATTGGAAGCTCTGTGGTGTCCAGGGCTGAGAGTGTATGAGGGTATGAGGTCCATGTGGCACACTATTGGACTTCTGTGGTGTCCAGGGCTGAGAGTCTATGAGGAAATGGGGTCCCTCTGCAACACTATTGGGAGCTCTGTGGTGTCCAGGGCTGAGAGTCTATGAGGGAATGAGGTCCCTGTGGCACACTATTGGGAGCTCTGTGGTGTCCAGGTCTGAGAGTCTACGAGTGAATGAGGTCTATGTGGCACACTATTGGAGCTCTGTGGTGTCCAGGGCGAGAGTCTATGAGGTAATGAGGTCCCTGTGGCACACTATTGGGACCTCTGTGGTGTCTAGAGCTCAGAGTCTATGAGGGAATGGGGTCCCTCTGGCACACTGTTGGAAGCTCTGTGGTGTCCAGGGCTGAGAGTCTATGAGGGAATGAGGTCCCTGTGGCACACTATTGGGAGCTCTGTGGTGTCCAGGTCTGAGAGTCTATGAGTGAATTAGGTCCATGTAGCACGCTATTGGACTTCTGTGGTGTCCAGGGCTGAGAGTCTATGAGGTAATGAGGTCCCTGTGGCACGCTATTGGAAGCTCTGTGGTGCCCAGGGCTGAGAGTCTATGAGGGAATGCGGTCCCTGTGGCACGCTATTGGAAGCTCTGTGGTGCCCAAGGCTGAGAGTCTATGAGGGAATGTGGTCCGTGTGGCACAATATTGGGAGCTCTGTGGTGCCCAGGGCTGAGAGTCTATGAGGGAATGGGGTCCCTGTGGCACACTATTGGGAGCTCTGTGGTGCCCAGGGCTGAGAGTCTATGAGGGAATGCGGTCCCTGTGGCACACTATTGGACTTCTGTGGTGCCCAAGGCTGAGAGTCTATGAGGGAATGGGGTCCGTGTGGCACAATATTGGGAGCTCTGTGGTGCCCAGGGCTGAGAGTCTATGAGGGAATGGGGTCCCTGTGGCACACTATTGGGAGCTCTGTGGTGCCCAGGGCTCAGAGTCTATGAGGGAATGCGGTCCCTGTGGCACACTATTGGACTTCTGTGGTGCCCAAGGCTGAGAGTCTATGAGGGAATGGGGTCCGTGTGGCACAATATTGGGAGCTCTGTGGTGCCCAGGGCTGAGAGTCTATGAGGGAATGGGGTCCCTGTGGCACACTATTGGGAGCTCTGTGGTGCCCAGGGCTGAGAGTCTATGAGGGAATGGGGTCCCTGTGGCACACTATTGGGAGCTCTGTGGTGCCCAGGGCTGAGAGTCTATGAGGGAATGAGGTCCCTGTGGCACACTATTGGGAGCTCTGTGGTGTCCAGGTCTCAGAGTCTATGAGTGAATGAGGTCCATGTGGCACACTATTGGACTTCTGTGGTGTCCAGGGCTGAGAATCTATGAGGTAATGAGGTTATGTGGCACACTATTGGGAGCTCTGTGGCGTCCAGGGCTGAGAGTCTATGAGGGAATGAGGTCCCTGTGGCACGCTATTGGAAGCTCTGTGGTGCCCAGGGCTGAGAGTCTATGAGGGAATGCGGTCCCTGTGGCACACTATTGGGAGTTCTGTGGTGTCCAGGTCTGAGAGTCTATGAGTGAGTGAGGTCCATGTGGCACACTATTGGACTTCTGTGGTGTCCAGGGCTGAGAGTCTATGAGGGAATGAGGTCCCTGTGGCACGCTATTGGAAGCTCTGTGGTGTCCAGGGCTGAGAGTGTATGAGGGAATGAGGTCCATGTGGCACACTATTGGACTTCTGTGGTGTCCAGAGCTGAGAGTCTATGAGGGAATGAGGTCCCTGTGGCACACTAATGGAGCTCTGTGGTGTCCAGGGCTGAGAGTCTATGAGGGAATGCGGTCCCTGTGGCACACTAATGGAGGTCCGTGGTGTCCAGGGCTGAGAGTCTATGAGGGAATGAGGTCCCTGTGGCGCGCTATTGGAAGCTCTGTGGTGCCCAGGGCTGAGAGTCTATGAGGGAATGCGGTCCCTGTGCCACCCTAATGGAGCTCTTTGGTGTCCAGGGCTGAGAGTCTATGAGGGAATGAGGTCCCTGTGGCACGTTATTGGAAGCTCTGTGGTGCCCAGGGCTGAGAGTCTATGAGGGAATGGGGTCCCTCTGGCACACTATTGGAGCTCTGTGGTGTCCAGGTCTGAGAGTCTATGAGGGAATGAGGTCCCTGTGGCATGTTAATGGAAGCTCTGTGGTGCCCAGGGCTGAGAGTTTATGAGGGAATGCAGTCCCTGTGGCACACTACTGTGAGCTCTGTGGTGCCCAGGGCTGAGAGTCTATGAGGGAATGGGGTCCCTGTGGCACACTATTGGAAGCTCTGTGGTGCCCAGGGCTGAGAGTCTATGAGGGAATGAGGTCCCTGTGGCACGCTATTGGAAGCTCTGTGGTGCCCAGGGCTGAGAGTCTATGAGGGAATGAAGTCCCTGTGGCACACTAATGGAGCTCTGTGGTGTCCAGGGCTGAGTGTCTATTAGGGAATGTGGTCCCTGTGGCACACTATTGGACTTCTCTGGTGTCCAGGGCTGAGAGTCTATGAGGGAATGAGGTCCCTGTGGAACACTATTGGGAGCTCTGTGGTGTCCAGGGCTGAGAGTCTATGAGGGAATGATGTCCCTGTGGCACACTATTGGGAGCTCTGTGGTGTCCAGGGCTGAGAGTCTATGAGGGAATGGGGTCCCTGTGGCACACTATTGGACTTCTGTGGCGTCCAGGGCTGAGAGTCTATGAGGGAATGAGGTCCCTGTGGCACACTATTGCGAGCTCTGTGGTGTCCAAGGCTGAGAGTCTATGAGGGAATGGGGTCCCTCTGGCACACTATTGGGAGCTCTGTGGTGTCCAGGGCTGAGAGTCTATGAGGGAATGATGTCCCCGTGGCACACTATTGGGAGCTCTGTGGTGTCCAGGGCTGAGAGTCTATGAGGGAATGGGGTCCCTGTGGCACACTATTGGAAGCTCTGTGGTGTCTATAGCTGAGAATCTATGAGGGAATGGGGTCCCTATGGCACACTATTGGACTCCTGTGGTGTCCAGGGCTGAGAGTGTATGAGGGAATGAGGTCCCTGTAGCACACTGTTGGAAGCTCTGTGGTGTCCAGGGCTGAGAGTCTATGAGGGAATGGGATCCCTCTGGCACACTATTTGGAGCTCTGTGGTGTCCAGGGCTGAGAGTCTATGAGGGAATGAGGAACCTGTGGCACGTTATTGGAAGCTCTGTGGTGCCCAGGGCTGAGAGTCTATGAGGGAATGGGGTCCCTCTGGCACACTATTGGAGCTTTGTGGTGTCCAGGGCTGAGAGTCTATGAGGAAATGAGGTCCCTGTGGCATGTTAATGGAAGCTCTGTGGTGCCCAGGGCTGAGAGTTTATGCGGGAATGCGGTCCCTGTGGCACACTACTGGGAGCTCTGTGGTGCCCAGGGCTGAGAGTCTATGAGGGAATGGGGTCCCTGTGGCACACTATTGGACTTCTGTGGTGTCTAGAGCTGAGAGTGTATGAGGGTATGGGGTCCCTCTGGTACACTATTGGGAGCTCTGTTGTGTCCAGGGCTGAGAGTCTATGAGGGAATGGGGTCCCTCTGCAACACTATTGGGAGCTCTGTGGTGTCCAGGGCTGAGAGTCTATGAGGGAATGAGGTCCCTGTGGCACACTATTGGGAGCTCTGTGGTGTCCAGGTCTGAGAGTCTACGAGTGAATGAGGTCTATGTGGCACACTATTGGAGCTCTGTGGTGTCCAGGGCGAGAGTCTATGAGGTAATGAGGTCCCTGTGGCACACTATTGGGACCTCTGTGGTGTCTAGAGCTCAGAGTCTATGAGGGAATGGGGTCCCTCTGGCACACTGTTGGAAGCTCTGTGGTGTCCAGGGCTGAGAGTCAATGAGGGAATGAGGTCCCTGTGGCACACTATTGGGAGCTCTGTGGTGTCCAGGTCTGAGAGTCTATGAGTGAATTAGGTCCATGTGGAACGCTATTGGACTTCTGTGGTGTCCAGGGCTGAGAGTCTATGAGGTAATGAGGTCCCTGTGGCACGCTATTGGAAGCTCTGTGGTGCCCAGGGCTGAGACTCTATGAGGGAATGCGGTCCCTGTGGCACGCTATTGGAAGCTCTGTGGTGCCCATGGCTGAGAGTCTATGAGGGAATGCGGTCCCTGTGGCACGCTATTGGAAGCTCTGTGGTGCCCAAGGCTGAGAGTCTATGAGGGAATGGGGTCCGTGTGGCACAATATTGGGAGCTCTGTGGTGCCCAGGGCTGAGAGTCTATGAGGGAATGGGGTCCCTGTGGCACACTATTGGGAGCTCTGTGGTGCCCAGGGCTGAGAGTCTATGAGGGAATGCGGTCCCTGTGGCACACTATTGGACTTCTGTGGTGCCCAAGGCTGAGAGTCTATGAGGGAATGAGGTCCCTGTGGCACACTAATGGTGCTCTGTGGTGTCCAGGGCTGAGAGTCTATGAGGGAATGCGGTCCCTGTGGCACACTAATGGAGCTCCGTGGTGTCCAGGGCTGAGAGTCTATGAGGGAATGAGGTCCCTGTGGCGCGCTATTGGAAGCTCTGTGGTGCCCAGGGCTGAGAGTCTATGAGGGAATGCGGTCCCTGTGCCACCCTAATGGAGCTCTTTGGTGTCCAGGGCTGAGAGTCTATGAGGGAATGAGGTCCCTGTGGCACGTTATTGGAAGCTCTGTGGTGCCCAGGGCTGAGAGTCTATGAGGGAATGGGGTCCCTCTGGCACACTATTGGAGCTCTGTGGTGTCCAGGGCTGAGAGTCTATGAGGGAATGAGGTCCCTGTGGCATGTTAATGGAAGCTCTGTGGTGCCCAGGGCTGAGAGTTTATGAGGGAATGCGGTCCCTGTGGCACACTACTGGGAGCTCTGTGGTGCCCAGGGCTGAGAGTCTATGAGGGAATGGGGTCCCTGTGGCACACTATTGGAAGCTCTGTGGTGCCCAGGGCTGAGAGTCTATGAGGGAATGAGGTCCCCGTGGCACGCTATTGGAAGCTCTGTGGTGCCCAGGGCTGAGAGTCTATGAGGGAATGAAGTCCCTGTGGCACACTAATGGAGCTCTGTGGTGTCCAGGGCTGAGTGTCTATTAGGGAATGTGGTCCCTGTGGCACACTATTGGACTTCTCTGGTGTCCAGGGCTGAGAGTCTATGAGGGAATGAGGTCCCTGTGGAACACTATTGGGAGCTCTGTGGTGTCCAGGGCTGAGAGTCTATGAGGGAATGATGTCCCTGTGGCACACTATTGGGAGCTCTGTGGTGTCCAGGGCTGAGAGTCTATGAGGGAATGGGGTCCCTGTGGCACACTATTGGACTTCTGTGGCGTCCAGGGCTGAGAGTCTATGAGGGAATGAGGTCCCTGTGGCACACTATTGCGAGCTCTGTGGTGTCCAGGGCTGAGAGTCTATGAGGAATGGGGTCCCTGTGGCACACTATTGGAAGCTCTGTGGTGTGCAGGGCTGAGAGTCTATGAGGAATGGGGTCCCTGTGGCACACTATTGGAAGCTCTGTGGTGTCCAGGGCTGAGAGTCAATAAGGAATGGGGTCCCTGAGGCACACTATTGGAAGCTCTGTGGTGTCCAGGGCTGAGAGTCTATGAGGGAATGAGGTCCCTGTAGCACACTTTTGGAAGCTCTGTGGTGTCTAGAGCTGAGAGTGTATGAGGGAATGGGGTCCCTGTGGCACACTATTGGACTTCTGTGGTGTCTAGAGCTGAGAGTGTATGAGGGTATGGGGTCCCTCTGGGACACTATTGGGAGCTCTGTGGTGTCCAGGGCTGAGAGTCTATGAGGGAATGAGGTCCCTGTGGCACACTATTGGGAGCTCTGTGGTTTCCAGGTCTGAGAGTCTATGAGGGAATGATGTCCCTGTGGCACACTATTGGGAGCTCTGTGGTGTCCAGGGCTGAGAGTCTATGAGGTAATGGGGTCCCTCTGGCACACTATTGGGAGCTCTGTGGTGTCCAGAGCTGAGGGTCTATGAGGGAATGAGGTACCTGTGGCACACTATTGGAAGCTCTGTGGTGTGCAGGGCTGAGAGTCTATGAGGAATGGGGTCCCTGTGGCACACTATTGGAAGCTCTGTGGTGTCCAGGGCTGAGAGTTTATGAGGAATGGGGTCCCTGTGGCACACTATTGGAAGTTCTGTGGTGTCCAGGGCTGAGAGTCTATGAGGAATGGGGTCCCTGTGGCACACTATTGGAAGTTCTGTGGTGTGCAGGGCTGAGAGTCTATGAGGAATGGGGTCCCTGTGGCACACTATTGGAAGCTCTGTGGTGTCCAGGGCTGAGAGTCAATGAGGAATGGGGTCCCTGAGGCACACTATTGGAAGCTCTGTGGTGTCCAGGGCTGAGAGTCTATGAGGGAATGAGGTCCCTGTAGCACACTTTTGGAAGCTCTGTGGTGTCTAGAGCTGAGAGTGTATGAGGGAATGGGGTCCCTGTGGCACACTATTGGACTTCTGTGGTGTCTAGAGCTGAGAGTGTATGAGGGTATGGGGTCCCTCTGGGACACTATTGGGAGCTCTGTTGTGTCCAGGGCTGAGAGTCTATGAGGGAATCGGGTCCCTCTGGCACACTATTGGGAGCTCTGTGGTGTCCGGGGCTGAGAGTCTATGAGGGAATGAGGTCCCTGTGGCACACTTTTGGGAGCTCTGTGGTGTCCAGGTCTGAGAGTCTATGAGTGAATGAGGTCCATGTGGCACACTATTTGAGCTCTGTGGTGTCCAGGGCTGAGAGTCTATGAGGTAATGAGGTCCCTGTGGCACACTATTGGGAGCTCTGTGGTGTCCAGGGCTGAGAGTCTATGAGGTAATGGGGTCCCTCTGGCACACTATTGGAAGTTCTGTGGTGTCCAGGGCTGAGAGTCTATGAGGAATGGGGTCCCTGTGGCACACTATTGGAAGCTCTGTGGTGTGCAGGGCTGAGAGTCTATGAGGAATGGGGTCCCTGTGGCACACTATTGGAAGCTCTGTGGTGTCCAGGGCTGAGAGTCAATGAGGAATGGGGTCCCTGTGGCACACTATTGGAAGCTCTGTGGTGTCCAGGGCTGAGAGTCTATGAGGGAATGAGGTCCCTGTAGCACACTTTTGGAAGCTCTGTGGTGTCTAGAGCTGAGAGTGTATGAGGGAATGGGGTCCCTGTGGCACACTATTGGACTTCTGTGGTGTCTAGAGCTGAGAGTGTATGAGGGTATGGGGTCCCTCTGGGACACTATTGGGAGCTCTGTTGTGTCCAGGGCTGAGAGTCTATGAGGGAATCGGGTCCCTCTGGCACACTATTGGGAGCTCTGTGGTGTCCAGGGCTGAGAGTCTATGAGGGAATGAGGTCCCTGTGGCACACTATTGGGAGCTCTGTGGTGTCCAGGTCTGAGAGTCTATGAGTGAATGAGGTCCATGTGGCACACTATTGGAGCTCTGTGGTGTCCAGGGCTGAGAGTCTATGAGGTAATGAGGTCCCTGTGGCACACTATTGGGACTTCTGTGGTGTCTAGAGCTCAGAGTCTATGAGGGAATGGGGTCACTCTGGCACACTATTGGGAGCTCTGTGGTGTCCAGGGCTGAGAGTCTATGAGGGAATGAGGTCCTGTGGCACACTATTGGGAGCTCTGTGGTGTCCAGGTCTGAGAGTCTATGAGTGAATTAAGTCCATGTGGCACACTATTGGACTTCTGTGGTGTCCACGGCTGAGAGTCTATGAGGTAATGAGGTCCCTGTGGCACGCTATTGGAAGCTCTGTGGTGCCCAGGGCTGAGAGTCTATGAGGGAATGCGGTCCCTGTGGCACGCTATTGGAAGCTCTGTGGTGCCCATGGCTGAGAGTCTATGAGGGAATGCGGTCCCTGTGGCACGCTATTGGAAGCTCTGTGGTGCCCAGGGCTGAGAGTCTATGAGGGAATGGGTTCTCTGTGGCACACTATTGGGAGCTCTGTGGTGCCCAGGGCTGAGAGTCTATGAGGGAATGCGGTCCCTGTGGCACGCTAATGGAAGCTCTGTGGTGCCCATGGCTGAGAGTCTATGAGGGAATGCGGTCCCTGTGGCACGCTGTTGGAAGCTCTGTGGTGCCCAGGGCTGAGAGTCTATGAGGGAATGGGGTCCCTGTGGCACACTATTGGGAGCTCTGTGGTGCCCAGGGCTGAGAGTCTATGAGGGAATGGGGTCCCCGTGGCACACTATTGGGAGCTCTGTGGTGCCCAGGGCTGAGAGTCTATGAGGTAATGCGGTCCCTGTGGCACGCTATTGGAAGCTCTGTGGTTCCCAGGGCTGAGAGTCTATGAGAGAATGGGTTCCCTGTGGCACACTATTGGGACTTCTGTGGTGTCTAGAGCTCAGAGTCTATGAGGGAATGGGGTCCCTCTGGCACACTATTGGGAGCTCTGTGGTGTCCAGGGCTGAGAGTCTATGAGGGAATGAGGTCCCTGTGGCACACTATTGGGAGCTCTGTGGTGTCCAGGTCTGAGAGTCTATGAGTGAATGAGGTCCATGTGGCACACTATTGGACTTCTGTGGTGTCCAGGGCTGGAGAGTCTATGAGGGAATGAGGTCCCTGTGGCACGCTATTGGAAGCTCTATGGTGCCCAGGGCTGAGAGTCTATGAGGGAATGCGGTCCCTGTGGCACACTATTGGGAGCTCTGTGCTGTCCATGTCTGAGAGTTTATGAGTGAATGAGGTCCATGTGGCACACTATTGGACTTCTGTGGTGTCCAGGGCTGAGAGTCTATGAGGGACTGAGGTCACTGTGGCACGCTATTGGAAGCTCTGTGGTGCCCAGGGCTGAGAGTCTATGAGGGAATGTGGTCCCTGTGGCACACTTTTGGACTTCTGTGGTGTCTAGAGCTGAGAGTGTATGAGGGAATGAGGTCCATGTGGCACACTATTGGATTTCTGTGGTGTCCAGGGCTGAGAGTCTATGAGGGAATGAGGTCCATGTGGCACACTATTGGATTTCTGTGGTGTCCAGGGCTGAGAGTCTATGAGGGAATGAGGTCCATGTGGCACACTAATGGAGCTCTGTGGTGTCCAGGGCTGAGAGTCTATGAGGTAATGAGGTCCCTGTGGCACGCTATTGGATGCTCTGTGGTGCCCAGGGCTGAGAGTCTATGAGGGAATGCGGTCCCTGTGGCACGCTATTGGAAGCTCTGTGGTGCCCATGGCTGAGAGTCTATGAGGGAATGCGGTCCCTGTGGCACGCTATTGGAAGCTCTGTGGTGCCCAGGGCTGAGAGTCTATGAGGGAATGGGTTCTCTGTGGCACACTATTGGGAGCTCTGTGGTGCCCAGGGCTGAGAGTCTATGAGGGAATGCGGTCCCTGTGGCACGCTAATGGAAGCTCTGTGGTGCCCATGGCTGAGAGTCTATGAGGGAATGCGGTCCCTGTGGCACGCTGTTGGAAGCTCTGTGGTTCCCAAGGCTGAGAGTCTATGAGGGAATGGGGTCCCTGTGGCACACTATTGGGAGCTCTGTGGTGCCCAGGGCTGAGAGTCTATGAGGGAATGGGGTCCCCGTGGCACACTATTGGGAGCTCTGTGGTGCCCAGGGCTGAGAGTCTATGAGGTAATGCGGTCCCTGTGGCACGCTATTGGAAGCTCTGTGGTTCCCAGGGCTGAGAGTCTATGAGGGAATGGGGTTTGTGTGGCACACTATTGGAAGCTCTGTGGTGTCCAGGGCTGAGAGTCTATGAGAGAATGGGTTCCCTGTGGCACACTATTGGGACTTCTGTGGTGTCTAGAGCTCAGAGTCTATGAGGGAATGGGGTCCCTCTGGCACACTATTGGGAGCTCTGTGGTGTCCAGGGCTGAGAGTCTATGAGGGAATGAGGTCCCTGTGGCACACTATTGGGAGCTCTGTGGTGTCCAGGTCTGAGAGTCTATGAGTGAATGAGGTCCATGTGGCACACTATTGGACTTCTGTGGTGTCCAGGGCTGAGAGTCTATGAGGGAATGAGGTCCCTGTGGCACGCTATTGGAAGCTCTGTGGTGCCCAGGGCTGAGAGTCTATGAGGGAAAGCGGTCCCTGTGGCACACTATTGGGAGCTCTGTGCTGTCCATGTCTGAGAGTTTATGAGTGAATGAGGTCCATGTGGCACACTATTGGACTTCTGTGGTGTCCAGGGCTGAGAGTCTATGAGGGACTGAGGTCCCTGTGGCACGCTATTGGAAGCTCTGTGGTGCCCAGGGCTGAGAGTCTATGAGGGAATGTGGTCCCTGTGGCACACTATTGGACTTCTGTGGTGTCTAGAGCTGAGAGTGTATGAGGGAATGAGGTCCCTGTGGCACACTATTGGAAGCTCTGTGGTGTCCAGGGCTGAGAGTGTATGAGGGAATGAGGTCCATGTGGCACACTATTGGATTTCTGTGGTGTCCAGGGCTGAGAGTCTATGAGGGAATGAGGTCCCTGGGGCACACTAATGGAACTCTGTGGTGTCCAGGGCTGAGAGTCTATGAGGGAATGCGGTCCCTGTGGCAAACTAATGGAGCTCTGTGGTGCCCAGGGCTGAGAGTCTATGAGGGAATGCGGTCCCTGTGGCACACTAATGGAGCTCTTTGGTGTCCAGGGCTGAGAGTCTATGAGGGAATGATGTCCCTGTGGAACGTTATTGGAAGCTCTGTGGTGCCCAGGGCTGAGAGTCTATGAGGGAATGGGGTCCCTCTGGCACACTATTGGAGCTCTATGGTGTCCAGGGCTGAGAGTCTATGAGGGAATGAGGTCCCTGTGGCACGCTATTGGAAGCTCTGTGGTGCCCAGGGCTGAGAGTCTATGAGGGAATACGGTCCCTGTGGCACACTACTGGGAGCTCTGTGGTGCCCATGGCTGAGAGTCTATGAGGGAATGAGGTCCATGTGGCACACTAATGGAGCTCTGTGGTGTCCAGGGCTGAGAGTCTATGAGGGAATGCGGTCCCTTTGGCACACTAATGGAGCTCTGTGGTGTCCAGGGCTGAGAGTCTATGAGGGAATGAGTTCCCTGTGGCACGCTATTGGAAGCTCTGTGGTGCACAGGGCTGAGAGTCTATGAGGGAATGAGGTCCCTGTGGCACATTATTGGAAGCTCTGTGGTGCCCAGGGCTGAGAGTCTATGAGGGAATGGAGTCCCTCTGGCAGACTATTGGAGCTCTGTGGTGTCCAGGGCTGAGAGTCTATGAGGGAATGAGGTCCCTGTGGCACGCTATTGGAAGCTCTGTGGTGCCCAGGGCTGAGAGTCTATGATGGAATACGGTCCCTGTGGCACACTACTGGGAGCTCTGTGGTGCCCATGGCTGAGAGTCTATGAGGGAATGGGGTCCCTGTGGCACACTGTTGGAAGCGCTGTGGTGCCCAGGGTTGAGAGTCTATGAGGGAATGAGGTCCCTGTGGCACGCTATTGGAAGCTCTGTGGTGCCCAGGGCTGAGAGTCTATGAGGGAATGAGGTCCCTATGGCACACTAATGGAGCTCTGTGGTGTCCAGGTGTCGTGTCTCCCAACATTCGCCACCATCGAGACTCACGTGACTTTCGTGTCCCTGCACACGAACGGCGGCGATCTCCTGCCAAACAAAGGGGACCCGTACGTTACGGCCCGAGGGATCTTCGCCCCTTCCTTCACTGGCACCTCCCATGGAGGTTTTCGCACGACTGGCGCTGCCGATTGGGCACACGCAGAACCGCACGTCACGTGACAAGGCATCCACAACGGCCTTCGTCATCATCACGGGTCATGTGACACGGACTTCTCACGTTCCCCTCCCGTGATGTGAATCATGTGACCTTCCACACAAGTTAAAGGGAGCAGAGAAACACGGAAGCACCGCTTCACAGCTGCTTCCTTCACGGACTGCTTTGGCGTTTTTGGATATTTTGCTACCACGATTACTCGACCACGGAACTGTACACGGATTGCCTCATCTCTGTCCCGGATATCACGCTGTTTGTCTGCCTTGCTGGAAACACCCCTGGATTGCCATTCTGTTGGGTTCCATTGTCTACTACTGGTTTCTTGACTCGGAATTGTTCACTGGACTGCCCCACGGATATCCTGTTGAATACTGAAATTTTGGTTATTGACCCCGGAACTGCCTTTTGGACTGCTCACGGATTGTCCCACGTATTTGCCTCAGAGGTTTTCCCATCTCGAGTCCTGTCAGAGACACAACCGACCAGTGCCTGCTGTACCCCCACTACTCCTGCATACATCTCAGGCCACCCTCTCCTTCACTTTCGGGTAAGCCCATTTCTGCTATCCTATCATATGGCATTGTTGTTCATTCCCTGTGTTGATTAACCCTCCGTTGCCTTACAGTGGTCAGGGGGTCCTTTGGCATTTCTGGTTCCTGATAAGACGACATTCTCCACCTGTGTCTTCAAGCGCTGCACGGGCAGTGTTGTTATTTCCTGACTGTGTGGTGCTTGGGGACGGAGGTGGTACTAATCTGCACGACCAACAAGAGCAAGACACCAGGGCTGAGAGTCTGAGGGAATGCGGTCCTTGTGGCACACTATTGGACTTCTGTGGTGTCTAGAGCTGAGAGTGTATGAGGGAAAGAGGTCCCTGTGGCACACTATTGGAAGCTCTGTGGTGTCCAGGGCTGAGAGTGTATGAGGGAATGAGGTCCATGTGGCACACTATTGGACTTCTGTGGTGTCCAGGGCTGAGAGTCTATGAGGGAATGAGGTCCCTGTGGCATGCTAATGGAGCTCTGTGGTGTCCAGGGCTGAGAGTCTATGAGGGAATGCGGTCCCTGTGGCACGCTAATGGAGCTCTTTGGTGCCCAGGGCTGAGAGTCTATGAGGGAATGCGGTCCCTGTAGCATGCTATTGGAGCTCTGTTGTGCCCAAGGCTGAGAGTCTATGAGGGAATGAGGTCCCTGTGGCACGCTATTGGAAGCTCTGTGGTGTCCAGGGCTGAGAGTGTATGAGGGAATGAGGTCCATGTGGCACACTATTGGACTTCTGTGGTGTCCAGGGCTGAGAGTCTATGAGGGAATGAGGTCCCTGTGGCACACTAATGGAGCTCTGTGGTGTCCAGGGCTGAGAGTCTATGAGGGAATGCGGTCCCTGTGGCACACTAATGGAGCTCTGTGGTGTCCAGGGCTGAGAGTCTATGAGGGAATGAGGTCCCTGTGGCACGCTAATGGAAGCTCTGTGGTGCCCAGGGCTGAGAGTCTATGAGGGAATACGGTCCCTGTGGCACACTACTGGGAGCTCTGTGGTGCCCATGGCTGAGAGTCTATGAGGGAATGGGGTCCCTGTGGCACACTTTTGGAAGCGCTGTGGTGCCCAGGGTTGAGAGTCTATGAGGGAATGAGGTCCCTGTGGCACGCTATTGGAAGCTCTGTGGTGCCCAGGGCTGAGAGTCTATGAGGGAATGAGGTCCCTGTGGCACACTAATGGAGCTCTGTGGTGTCCAGGGCTGAGAGTCTGAGGGAATGCGGTCCCTGTGGCACACTATTGGACTTCTGTGGTGTCTAGAGCTGAGAGTGTATGAGGGAATGAGGTCCCTGTGGCACACTATTGGAAGCTCTGTGGTGTCCAGGGCTGAGAGTGTATGAGGGTATGAGGTCCATGTGGCACACTATTGGACTTCTGTGGTGTCCAGGGCTGAGAGTCTATGAGGGAATGGGGTCCCTCTGCAACACTATTGGGAGCTCTGTGGTGTCCAGGGCTGAGAGTCTATGAGGGAATGAGGTCCCTGTGGCACACTATTGGGAGCTCTGTGGTGTCCAGGTCTGAGAGTCTACGAGTGAATGAGGTCTATGTGGCACACTATTGGAGCTCTATGGTGTCCAGGGCGAGAGTCTATGAGGTAATGAGGTCCCTGTGGCACACTATTGGGACCTCTGTGGTGTCTAGAGCTCAGAGTCTATGAGGGAATGGGGTCCCTCTGGCACACTGTTGGAAGCTCTGTGGTGTCCAGGGCTGAGAGTCTATGAGGGAATGAGGTCCCTGTGGCACACTATTGGGAGCTCTGTGGTGTCCAGGTCTGAGAGTCTATGAGTGAATTAGGTCCATGTAGCACGCTATTGGACTTCTGTGGTGTCCAGGGCTGAGAGTCTATGAGGTAATGAGGTCCCTGTGGCACGCTATTGGAAGCTCTGTGGTGCCCAGGGCTGAGAGTCTATGAGGGAATGCGGTCCCTGTGGCACGCTATTGGAAGCTCTGTGGTGCCCATGGCTGAGAGTCTATGAGGGAATGCGGTCCCTGTGGCACGCTATTGGAAGCTCTGTGGTGCCCAAGGCTGAGAGTCTATGAGGGAATGTGGTCCGTGTGGCACAATATTGGGAGCTCTGTGGTGCCCAGGGCTGAGAGTCTATGAGGGAATGGGGTCCCTGTGGCACACTATTGGGAGCTCTGTGGTGCCCAGGGCTGAGAGTCTATGAGGGAATGCGGTCCCTGTGGCACACTATTGGACTTCTGTGGTGCCCAAGGCTGAGAGTCTATGAGGGAATGGGGTCCGTGTGGCACAATATTGGGAGCTCTGTGGTGCCCAGGGCTGAGAGTCTATGAGGGAATGGGGTCCCTGTGGCACACTATTGGGAGCTCTGTGGTGCCCAGGGCTGAGAGTCTATGAGGGAATGCGGTCCCTGTGGCACGCTATTGGAAGCTCTGTGGTGCCCAGGGCTGAGAGTCTATGAGGGAATGGGGTCCCTGTGGCACACTATTGGGAGCTCTGTGGTGCCCAGGGCTGAGAGTCTATGAGGGAATGAGGTCCCTGTGGCACACTATTGGGAGCTCTGTGGTGTCCAGGTCTCAAAGTCTATGAGTGAATGAGGTCCATGTGGCACACTATTGGACTTCTGTGGTGTCCAGGGCTGAGAATCTATGAGGTAATGAGGTTATGTGGCACACTATTGGGAGCTCTGTGGCGTCCAGGGCTGAGAGTCTATGAGGGAATGAGGTCCCTGTGGCACGCTATTGGAACCTCTGTGGTGCCCAGGGCTGAGAGTCTATGAGGGAATGCGGTCCCTGTGGCACACTATTGGGAGTTCTGTGGTGTCCAGGTCTGAGAGTCTATGAGTGAGTGAGGTCCATGTGGCACACTATTGGACTTCTGTGGTGTCCAGGGCTGAGAGTCTATGAGGGAATGAGGTCCCTGTGGCACGCTATTGGAAGCTCTGTGGTGTCCAGGGCTGAGAGTGTATGAGGGAATGAGGTCCATGTGGCACACTATTGGACTTCTGTGGTGTCCAGGGCTGAGAGTCTATGAGGGAATGAGGTCCCTGTGGCACACTAATGGAGCTCTGTGGTGTCCAGGGCTGAGAGTCTATGAGGGAATGCGGTCCCTGTGGCACACTAATGGAGCTCCGTGGTGTCCAGGGCTGAGAGTCTATGAGGGAATGAGGTCCCTGTGGCGCGCTATTGGAAGCTCTGTGGTGCCCAGGGCTGAGAGTCTATGAGGGAATGCGGTCCCTGTGCCACCCTAATGGAGCTCTTTGGTGTCCAGGGCTGAGAGTCTATGAGGGAATGAGGTCCCTGTGGCACGTTATTGGAAGCTCTGTGGTGCCCAGGGCTGAGAGTCTATGAGGGAATGGGGTCCCTCTGGCACACTATTGGAGCTCTGTGGTGTCCAGGGCTGAGAGTCTATGAGGGAATAAGGTCCCTGTGGCATGTTAATGGAAGCTCTGTGGTGCCCAGGGCTGAGAGTTTATGAGGGAATGCAGTCCCTGTGGCACACTACTGTGAGCTCTGTGGTGCCCAGGGCTGAGAGTCTATGAGGGAATGGGGTCCCTGTGGCACACTATTGGAAGCTCTGTGGTGCCCAGGGCTGAGAGTCTATGAGGGAATGAGGTCCCTGTGGCACGCTATTGGAAGCTCTGTGGTGCCCAGGGCTGAGAGTCTATGAGGGAATGAAGTCCCTGTGGCACACTAATGGAGCTCTGTGGTGTCCAGGGCTGAGTGTCTATTAGGGAATGTGGTCCCTGTGGCACACTATTGGACTTCTCTGGTGTCCAGGGCTGAGAGTCTATGAGGGAATGAGGTCCCTGTGGAACACTATTGGGAGCTCTGTGGTGTCCAGGGCTGAGAGTCTATGAGGGAATGATGTCCCTGTGGCACACTATTGGGAGCTCTGTGGTGTCCAGGGCTGAGAGTCTATGAGGGAATGGGGTCCCTGTGGCACACTATTGGACTTCTGTGGCGTCCAGGGCTGAGAGTCTATGAGGGAATGAGGTCCCTGTGGCACACTATTGCGAGCTCTGTGGTGTCCAAGGCTGAGAGTCTATGAGGGAATGGGGTCCCTCTGGCACACTATTGGGAGCTCTGTGGTGTCCAGGGCTGAGAGTCTATGAGGGAATGATGTCCCCGTGGCACACTATTGGGAGCTCTGTGGTGTCCAGGGCTGAGAGTCTATGAGGGAATGGGGTCCCTGTGGCACACTATTGGAAGCTCTGTGGTGTCTATAGCTGAGAATCTATGAGGGAATGGGGTCCCTATGGCACACTATTGGACTCCTGTGGTGTCCGGGGCTGAGAGTGTATGAGGGAATGAGGTCCCTGTAGCACACTGTTGGAAGCTCTGTGGTGTCCAGGGCTGAGAGTCTATGAGGGAATGGGATCCCTCTGGCACACTATTTGGAGCTCTGTGGTGTCCAGGGCTGAGAGTCTATGAGGGAATGAGGTCCCTGTGGCACACTATTGGGAGCTCTGTGGTGTCCAGGTCTGAGAGTCTATGAGGGAATGATGTCCCTGTGGCACACTATTGGGAGCTCTGTGGTGTCCAGGGCTGAGAGTCTATGAGGTAATGGGGTCCCTCTGGCACACTATTGGGAGCTCTGTGGTGTCCAGAGCTGAGGGTCTATGAGGGAATGAGGTACCTGTGGCACACTATTGGAAGCTCTGTGGTGTGCAGGGCTGAGAGTCTATGAGGAATGGGGTCCCTGTGGCACACTATTGGAAGCTCTGAGGTGTCCAGGGCTGAGAGTTTATGAGGAATGGGGTCCCTGTGGCACACTATTGGAAGTTCTGTGGTGTCCAGGGCTGAGAGTCTATGAGGAATGGGGTCCCTGTGGCACACTATTGGAAGCTCTGTGGTGTGCAGGGCTGAGAGTCTATGAGGTAATGAGGTCCCTGTGGCACACTATTGGGACCTCTGTGGTGTCTAGAGCTCAGAGTCTATGAGGGAATGGGGTCCCTCTGGCACACTGTTGGAAGCTCTGTGGTGTCCAGGGCTGAGAGTCTATGAGGGAATGAGGTCCCTGTGGCACACTATTGGGAGCTCTGTGGTGTCCAGGTCTGAGAGTCTATTAGTGAATTAGGTCCATGTGGCACGCTATTGGACTTCTGTGGTGTCCAGGGCTGAGAGTCTATGAGGTAATGAGGTCCCTGTGTCACGCTATTGGAAGCTCTGTGGTGCCCAGGGCTGAGAGTCTATGAGGGAATGCGGTCCCTGTGGCACGCTATTGGAAGCTCTGTGGTGCCCATGGCTGAGAGTCTATGAGGGAATGCGGTCCCTGTGGCACGCTATTGGAAGCTCTGTGGTGCCCAAGGCTGAGAGTCTATGAGGGAATGGGGTCCGTGTGGCACAATATTGGGAGCTCTGTGATGCCCAGGGCTGAGAGTCTATGAGGGAATGGGGTCCCTGTGGCACACTATTGGGAGCTCTGTGGTGCCCAGGGCTGAGAGTCTATGAGGGAATGCAGTCCCTGTGGCACACTATTGGACTTCTGTGGTGCCCAAGGCTGAGAGTCTATGAGGGAATGGGGTCCGTGTGGCACAATATTGGGAGCTCTGTGGTGCCCAGGGCTGAGAGTCTATGAGGGAATGAGGTCCCTGTGGCACACTATTGGGAGCTCTGTGGTGTCCAGGTCTGAGAGTCTATGAGGGAATGATGTCCCTGTGGCACACTATTGGGAGCTCTGTGGTGTCCAGGGCTGAGAGTCTATGAGGTAATGGGGTCCCTCTGGCACACTATTGGGAGCTCTGTGGTGTCCAGAGCTGAGGGTCTATGAGGGAATGAGGTACCTGTGGCACACTATTGGAAGCTCTGTGGTGTGCAGGGCTGAGAGTCTATGAGGAATGGGGTCCCTGTGGCACACTATTGGAAGCTCTGAGGTGTCCAGGGCTGAGAGTTTATGAGGAATGGGGTCCCTGTGGCACACTATTGGAAGTTCTGTGGTGTCCAGGGCTGAGAGTCTATGAGGAATGGGGTCCCTGTGGCACACTATTGGAAGCTCTGTGGTGTGCAGGGCTGAGAGTCTATGAGGTAATGAGGTCCCTGTGGCACACTATTGGGACCTCTGTGGTGCCCAGGGCTGAGAGTCTATGAGGGAATGAGGTCCCTGTGGCACACTATTGGGAGCTCTGTGGTGTCCAGGTCTCAGAGTCTATGAGTGAATGAGGTCCATGTGGCACACTATTGGACTTCTGTGGTGTCCAGGGCTGAGAATCTATGAGGTAATGAGGTTATGTGGCACACTATTGGGAGCTCTGTGGCGTCCAGGGCTGAGAGTCTATGAGGGAATGAGGTCCCTGTGGCACGCTATTGGAAGCTCTGTGGTGCCCAGGGCTGAGAGTCTATGAGGGAATGCGGTCCCTGTGGCACACTATTGGGAGTTCTGTGGTGTCCAGGGCTGAGGGTCTATGAGGGAATGAGGTCCCTGTGGCACACTAATGGAGCTCTGTGGTGTCCAGGGCTGAGAGTCTATGAGGGAATGCGGTCCCTGTGGCACACTAATGGAGCTCCGTGGTGTCCAGGGCTGAGAGTCTATGAGGGAATGAGGTCCCTGTGGCGCGCTATTGGAAGCTCTGTGGTGCCCAGGGCTGAGAGTCTATGAGTGAGTGAGGTCCATGTGGCACACTATTGGACTTCTGTGGTGTCCAGGGCTGAGAGTCTATGAGGGAATGAGGTCCCTGTGGCACGCTATTGGAAGCTCTGTGGTGTCCAGGGCTGAGAGTGTATGAGGGAATGAGGTCCATGTGGCACACTATTGGACTTCTGTGGTGTCCAGGGCTGAGGGTCTATGAGGGAATGAGGTCCCTGTGGCACACTAATGGAGCTCTGTGGTGTCCAGGGCTGAGAGTCTATGAGGGAATGCGGTCCCTGTGGCACACTAATGGAGCTCCGTGGTGTCCAGGGCTGAGAGTCTATGAGGGAATGAGGTCCCTGTGGCGCGCTATTGGAAGCTCTGTGGTGCCCAGGGCTGAGAGTCTATGAGGGAATGCGGTCCCTGTGCCACCCTAATGGAGCTCTTTGGTGTCCAGGGCTGAGAGTCTATGAGGGAATGAGGTCCATGTGGCACGCTATTGGAAGCTCTGTGGTGCCCAGGGCTGAGAGTCTATGAGGGAATACGGTCCCTGTGGCACACTACTGGGAGCTCTGTGGTGCCCATGGCTGAGAGTCTATGAGGGAATGAGGTCCATGTGGCACACTAATGGAGCTCTGTGGTGTCCAGGGCTGAGAGTCTATGAGGGAATGCGGTCCCTTTGGCACACTAATGGAGCTCTGTGGTGTCCAGGGCTGAGAGTCTATGAGGGAATGAGTTCCCTGTGGCACGCTATTGGAAGCTCTGTGGTGCACAGGGCTGAGAGTCTATGAGGGAATGAGGTCCCTGTGGCACATTATTGGAAGCTCTGTGGTGCCCAGGGCTGAGAGTCTATGAGGGAATGGAGTCCCTCTGGCAGACTATTGGAGCTCTGTGGTGTCCAGGGCTGAGAGTCTATGAGGGAATGAGGTCCCTGTGGCACGCTATTGGAAGCTCTGTGGTGCCCAGGGCTGAGAGTCTATGATGGAATACGGTCCCTGTGGCACACTACTGGGAGCTCTGTGGTGCCCATGGCTGAGAGTCTATGAGGGAATGGGGTCCCTGTGGCACACTGTTGGAAGCGCTGTGGTGCCCAGGGTTGAGAGTCTATGAGGGAATGAGGTCCCTGTGGCACGCTATTGGAAGCTCTGTGGTGCCCAGGGCTGAGAGTCTATGAGGGAATGAGGTCCCTATGGCACACTAATGGAGCTCTGTGGTGTCCAGGTGTCGTGTCTCCCAACATTCGCCACCATCGAGACTCACGTGACTTTCGTGTCCCTGCACACGAACGGCGGCGATCTCCTGCCAAACAAAGGGGACCCGTACGTTACGGCCCGAGGGATCTTCGCCCCTTCCTTCACTGGCACCTCCCATGGAGGTTTTCGCACGACTGGCGCTGCCGATTGGGCACACGCAGAACCGCACGTCACGTGACAAGGCATCCACAACGGCCTTCGTCATCATCACGGGTCATGTGACACGGACTTCTCACGTTCCCCTCCCGTGATGTGAATCATGTGACCTTCCACACAAGTTAAAGGGAGCAGAGAAACACGGAAGCACCGCTTCACAGCTGCTTCCTTCACGGACTGCTTTGGCGTTTTTGGATATTTTGCTACCACGATTACTCGACCACGGAACTGTACACGGATTGCCTCATCTCTGTCCCGGATATCACGCTGTTTGTCTGCCTTGCTGGAAACACCCCTGGATTGCCATTCTGTTGGGTTCCATTGTCTACTACTGGTTTCTTGACTCGGAATTGTTCACTGGACTGCCCCACGGATATCCTGTTGAATACTGAAATTTTGGTTATTGACCCCGGAACTGCCTTTTGGACTGCTCACGGATTGTCCCACGTATTTGCCTCAGAGGTTTTCCCATCTCGAGTCCTGTCAGAGACACAACCGACCAGTGCCTGCTGTACCCCCACTACTCCTGCATACATCTCAGGCCACCCTCTCCTTCACTTTCGGGTAAGCCCATTTCTGCTATCCTATCATATGGCATTGTTGTTCATTCCCTGTGTTGATTAACCCTCCGTTGCCTTACAGTGGTCAGGGGGTCCTTTGGCATTTCTGGTTCCTGATAAGACGACATTCTCCACCTGTGTCTTCAAGCGCTGCACGGGCAGTGTTGTTATTTCCTGACTGTGTGGTGCTTGGGGACGGAGGTGGTACTAATCTGCACGACCAACAAGAGCAAGACACCAGGGCTGAGAGTCTGAGGGAATGCGGTCCTTGTGGCACACTATTGGACTTCTGTGGTGTCTAGAGCTGAGAGTGTATGAGGGAAAGAGGTCCCTGTGGCACACTATTGGAAGCTCTGTGGTGTCCAGGGCTGAGAGTGTATGAGGGAATGAGGTCCATGTGGCACACTATTGGACTTCTGTGGTGTCCAGGGCTGAGAGTCTATGAGGGAATGAGGTCCCTGTGGCATGCTAATGGAGCTCTGTGGTGTCCAGGGCTGAGAGTCTATGAGGGAATGCGGTCCCTGTGGCACGCTAATGGAGCTCTTTGGTGCCCAGGGCTGAGAGTCTATGAGGGAATGCGGTCCCTGTAGCATGCTATTGGAGCTCTGTTGTGCCCAAGGCTGAGAGTCTATGAGGGAATGAGGTCCCTGTGGCACGCTATTGGAAGCTCTGTGGTGTCCAGGGCTGAGAGTGTATGAGGGAATGAGGTCCATGTGGCACACTATTGGACTTCTGTGGTGTCCAGGGCTGAGAGTCTATGAGGGAATGAGGTCCCTGTGGCACACTAATGGAGCTCTGTGGTGTCCAGGGCTGAGAGTCTATGAGGGAATGCGGTCCCTGTGGCACACTAATGGAGCTCTGTGGTGTCCAGGGCTGAGAGTCTATGAGGGAATGAGGTCCCTGTGGCACGCTAATGGAAGCTCTGTGGTGCCCAGGGCTGAGAGTCTATGAGGGAATACGGTCCCTGTGGCACACTACTGGGAGCTCTGTGGTGCCCATGGCTGAGAGTCTATGAGGGAATGGGGTCCCTGTGGCACACTTTTGGAAGCGCTGTGGTGCCCAGGGTTGAGAGTCTATGAGGGAATGAGGTCCCTGTGGCACGCTATTGGAAGCTCTGTGGTGCCCAGGGCTGAGAGTCTATGAGGGAATGAGGTCCCTGTGGCACACTAATGGAGCTCTGTGGTGTCCAGGGCTGAGAGTCTGAGGGAATGCGGTCCCTGTGGCACACTATTGGACTTCTGTGGTGTCTAGAGCTGAGAGTGTATGAGGGAATGAGGTCCCTGTGGCACACTATTGGAAGCTCTGTGGTGTCCAGGGCTGAGAGTGTATGAGGGTATGAGGTCCATGTGGCACACTATTGGACTTCTGTGGTGTCCAGGGCTGAGAGTCTATGAGGGAATGGGGTCCCTCTGCAACACTATTGGGAGCTCTGTGGTGTCCAGGGCTGAGAGTCTATGAGGGAATGAGGTCCCTGTGGCACACTATTGGGAGCTCTGTGGTGTCCAGGTCTGAGAGTCTACGAGTGAATGAGGTCTATGTGGCACACTATTGGAGCTCTATGGTGTCCAGGGCGAGAGTCTATGAGGTAATGAGGTCCCTGTGGCACACTATTGGGACCTCTGTGGTGTCTAGAGCTCAGAGTCTATGAGGGAATGGGGTCCCTCTGGCACACTGTTGGAAGCTCTGTGGTGTCCAGGGCTGAGAGTCTATGAGGGAATGAGGTCCCTGTGGCACACTATTGGGAGCTCTGTGGTGTCCAGGTCTGAGAGTCTATGAGTGAATTAGGTCCATGTAGCACGCTATTGGACTTCTGTGGTGTCCAGGGCTGAGAGTCTATGAGGTAATGAGGTCCCTGTGGCACGCTATTGGAAGCTCTGTGGTGCCCAGGGCTGAGAGTCTATGAGGGAATGCGGTCCCTGTGGCACGCTATTGGAAGCTCTGTGGTGCCCATGGCTGAGAGTCTATGAGGGAATGCGGTCCCTGTGGCACGCTATTGGAAGCTCTGTGGTGCCCAAGGCTGAGAGTCTATGAGGGAATGTGGTCCGTGTGGCACAATATTGGGAGCTCTGTGGTGCCCAGGGCTGAGAGTCTATGAGGGAATGGGGTCCCTGTGGCACACTATTGGGAGCTCTGTGGTGCCCAGGGCTGAGAGTCTATGAGGGAATGCGGTCCCTGTGGCACACTATTGGACTTCTGTGGTGCCCAAGGCTGAGAGTCTATGAGGGAATGGGGTCCGTGTGGCACAATATTGGGAGCTCTGTGGTGCCCAGGGCTGAGAGTCTATGAGGGAATGGGGTCCCTGTGGCACACTATTGGGAGCTCTGTGGTGCCCAGGGCTGAGAGTCTATGAGGGAATGCGGTCCCTGTGGCACGCTATTGGAAGCTCTGTGGTGCCCAGGGCTGAGAGTCTATGAGGGAATGGGGTCCCTGTGGCACACTATTGGGAGCTCTGTGGTGCCCAGGGCTGAGAGTCTATGAGGGAATGAGGTCCCTGTGGCACACTATTGGGAGCTCTGTGGTGTCCAGGTCTCAAAGTCTATGAGTGAATGAGGTCCATGTGGCACACTATTGGACTTCTGTGGTGTCCAGGGCTGAGAATCTATGAGGTAATGAGGTTATGTGGCACACTATTGGGAGCTCTGTGGCGTCCAGGGCTGAGAGTCTATGAGGGAATGAGGTCCCTGTGGCACGCTATTGGAACCTCTGTGGTGCCCAGGGCTGAGAGTCTATGAGGGAATGCGGTCCCTGTGGCACACTATTGGGAGTTCTGTGGTGTCCAGGTCTGAGAGTCTATGAGTGAGTGAGGTCCATGTGGCACACTATTGGACTTCTGTGGTGTCCAGGGCTGAGAGTCTATGAGGGAATGAGGTCCCTGTGGCACGCTATTGGAAGCTCTGTGGTGTCCAGGGCTGAGAGTGTATGAGGGAATGAGGTCCATGTGGCACACTATTGGACTTCTGTGGTGTCCAGGGCTGAGAGTCTATGAGGGAATGAGGTCCCTGTGGCACACTAATGGAGCTCTGTGGTGTCCAGGGCTGAGAGTCTATGAGGGAATGCGGTCCCTGTGGCACACTAATGGAGCTCCGTGGTGTCCAGGGCTGAGAGTCTATGAGGGAATGAGGTCCCTGTGGCGCGCTATTGGAAGCTCTGTGGTGCCCAGGGCTGAGAGTCTATGAGGGAATGCGGTCCCTGTGCCACCCTAATGGAGCTCTTTGGTGTCCAGGGCTGAGAGTCTATGAGGGAATGAGGTCCCTGTGGCACGTTATTGGAAGCTCTGTGGTGCCCAGGGCTGAGAGTCTATGAGGGAATGGGGTCCCTCTGGCACACTATTGGAGCTCTGTGGTGTCCAGGGCTGAGAGTCTATGAGGGAATAAGGTCCCTGTGGCATGTTAATGGAAGCTCTGTGGTGCCCAGGGCTGAGAGTTTATGAGGGAATGCAGTCCCTGTGGCACACTACTGTGAGCTCTGTGGTGCCCAGGGCTGAGAGTCTATGAGGGAATGGGGTCCCTGTGGCACACTATTGGAAGCTCTGTGGTGCCCAGGGCTGAGAGTCTATGAGGGAATGAGGTCCCTGTGGCACGCTATTGGAAGCTCTGTGGTGCCCAGGGCTGAGAGTCTATGAGGGAATGAAGTCCCTGTGGCACACTAATGGAGCTCTGTGGTGTCCAGGGCTGAGTGTCTATTAGGGAATGTGGTCCCTGTGGCACACTATTGGACTTCTCTGGTGTCCAGGGCTGAGAGTCTATGAGGGAATGAGGTCCCTGTGGAACACTATTGGGAGCTCTGTGGTGTCCAGGGCTGAGAGTCTATGAGGGAATGATGTCCCTGTGGCACACTATTGGGAGCTCTGTGGTGTCCAGGGCTGAGAGTCTATGAGGGAATGGGGTCCCTGTGGCACACTATTGGACTTCTGTGGCGTCCAGGGCTGAGAGTCTATGAGGGAATGAGGTCCCTGTGGCACACTATTGCGAGCTCTGTGGTGTCCAAGGCTGAGAGTCTATGAGGGAATGGGGTCCCTCTGGCACACTATTGGGAGCTCTGTGGTGTCCAGGGCTGAGAGTCTATGAGGGAATGATGTCCCCGTGGCACACTATTGGGAGCTCTGTGGTGTCCAGGGCTGAGAGTCTATGAGGGAATGGGGTCCCTGTGGCACACTATTGGAAGCTCTGTGGTGTCTATAGCTGAGAATCTATGAGGGAATGGGGTCCCTATGGCACACTATTGGACTCCTGTGGTGTCCGGGGCTGAGAGTGTATGAGGGAATGAGGTCCCTGTAGCACACTGTTGGAAGCTCTGTGGTGTCCAGGGCTGAGAGTCTATGAGGGAATGGGATCCCTCTGGCACACTATTTGGAGCTCTGTGGTGTCCAGGGCTGAGAGTCTATGAGGGAATGAGGTCCCTGTGGCACACTATTGGGAGCTCTGTGGTGTCCAGGTCTGAGAGTCTATGAGGGAATGATGTCCCTGTGGCACACTATTGGGAGCTCTGTGGTGTCCAGGGCTGAGAGTCTATGAGGTAATGGGGTCCCTCTGGCACACTATTGGGAGCTCTGTGGTGTCCAGAGCTGAGGGTCTATGAGGGAATGAGGTACCTGTGGCACACTATTGGAAGCTCTGTGGTGTGCAGGGCTGAGAGTCTATGAGGAATGGGGTCCCTGTGGCACACTATTGGAAGCTCTGAGGTGTCCAGGGCTGAGAGTTTATGAGGAATGGGGTCCCTGTGGCACACTATTGGAAGTTCTGTGGTGTCCAGGGCTGAGAGTCTATGAGGAATGGGGTCCCTGTGGCACACTATTGGAAGCTCTGTGGTGTGCAGGGCTGAGAGTCTATGAGGTAATGAGGTCCCTGTGGCACACTATTGGGACCTCTGTGGTGTCTAGAGCTCAGAGTCTATGAGGGAATGGGGTCCCTCTGGCACACTGTTGGAAGCTCTGTGGTGTCCAGGGCTGAGAGTCTATGAGGGAATGAGGTCCCTGTGGCACACTATTGGGAGCTCTGTGGTGTCCAGGTCTGAGAGTCTATTAGTGAATTAGGTCCATGTGGCACGCTATTGGACTTCTGTGGTGTCCAGGGCTGAGAGTCTATGAGGTAATGAGGTCCCTGTGTCACGCTATTGGAAGCTCTGTGGTGCCCAGGGCTGAGAGTCTATGAGGGAATGCGGTCCCTGTGGCACGCTATTGGAAGCTCTGTGGTGCCCATGGCTGAGAGTCTATGAGGGAATGCGGTCCCTGTGGCACGCTATTGGAAGCTCTGTGGTGCCCAAGGCTGAGAGTCTATGAGGGAATGGGGTCCGTGTGGCACAATATTGGGAGCTCTGTGATGCCCAGGGCTGAGAGTCTATGAGGGAATGGGGTCCCTGTGGCACACTATTGGGAGCTCTGTGGTGCCCAGGGCTGAGAGTCTATGAGGGAATGCAGTCCCTGTGGCACACTATTGGACTTCTGTGGTGCCCAAGGCTGAGAGTCTATGAGGGAATGGGGTCCGTGTGGCACAATATTGGGAGCTCTGTGGTGCCCAGGGCTGAGAGTCTATGAGGGAATGAGGTCCCTGTGGCACACTATTGGGAGCTCTGTGGTGTCCAGGTCTGAGAGTCTATGAGGGAATGATGTCCCTGTGGCACACTATTGGGAGCTCTGTGGTGTCCAGGGCTGAGAGTCTATGAGGTAATGGGGTCCCTCTGGCACACTATTGGGAGCTCTGTGGTGTCCAGAGCTGAGGGTCTATGAGGGAATGAGGTACCTGTGGCACACTATTGGAAGCTCTGTGGTGTGCAGGGCTGAGAGTCTATGAGGAATGGGGTCCCTGTGGCACACTATTGGAAGCTCTGAGGTGTCCAGGGCTGAGAGTTTATGAGGAATGGGGTCCCTGTGGCACACTATTGGAAGTTCTGTGGTGTCCAGGGCTGAGAGTCTATGAGGAATGGGGTCCCTGTGGCACACTATTGGAAGCTCTGTGGTGTGCAGGGCTGAGAGTCTATGAGGTAATGAGGTCCCTGTGGCACACTATTGGGACCTCTGTGGTGTCTAGAGCTCAGAGTCTATGAGGGAATGGGGTCCCTCTGGCACACTGTTGGAAGCTCTGTGGTGTCCAGGGCTGAGAGTCTATGAGGGAATGAGGTCCCTGTGGCACACTATTGGGAGCTCTGTGGTGTCCAGGTCTGAGAGTCTATTAGTGAATTAGGTCCATGTGGCACGCTATTGGACTTCTGTGGTGTCCAGGGCTGAGAGTCTATGAGGTAATGAGGTCCCTGTGTCACGCTATTGGAAGCTCTGTGGTGCCCAGGGCTGAGAGTCTATGAGGGAATGCGGTCCCTGTGGCACGCTATTGGAAGCTCTGTGGTGCCCATGGCTGAGAGTCTATGAGGGAATGCGGTCCCTGTGGCACGCTATTGGAAGCTCTGTGGTGCCCAAGGCTGAGAGTCTATGAGGGAATGGGGTCCGTGTGGCACAATATTGGGAGCTCTGTGATGCCCAGGGCTGAGAGTCTATGAGGGAATGGGGTCCCTGTGGCACACTATTGGGAGCTCTGTGGTGCCCAGGGCTGAGAGTCTATGAGGGAATGCAGTCCCTGTGGCACACTATTGGACTTCTGTGGTGCCCAAGGCTGAGAGTCTATGAGGGAATGGGGTCCGTGTGGCACAATATTGGGAGCTCTGTGGTGCCCAGGGCTGAGAGTCTATGAGGGAATGGGGTCCCTGTGGCACACTATTGGGAGCTCTGTGGTGCCCAGGGCTGAGAGTCTATGAGGGAATGCGGTCCCTGTGGCACGCTATTGGAAGCTCTGTGGTGCCCAGGGCTGAGAGTCTATGAGGGAATGGGGTCCCTGTGGCACACTATTGGGAGCTCTGTGGTGCCCAGGGCTGAGAGTCTATGAGGGAATGAGGTCCCTGTGGCACACTATTGGGAGCTCTGTGGTGTCCAGGTCTCAGAGTCTATGAGTGAATGAGGTCCATGTGGCACACTATTGGACTTCTGTGGTGTCCAGGGCTGAGAATCTATGAGGTAATGAGGTTATGTGGCACACTATTGGGAGCTCTGTGGCGTCCAGGGCTGAGAGTCTATGAGGGAATGAGGTCCCTGTGGCACGCTATTGGAAGCTCTGTGGTGCCCAGGGCTGAGAGTCTATGAGGGAATGCGGTCCCTGTGGCACACTATTGGGAGTTCTGTGGTGTCCAGGGCTGAGGGTCTATGAGGGAATGAGGTCCCTGTGGCACACTAATGGAGCTCTGTGGTGTCCAGGGCTGAGAGTCTATGAGGGAATGCGGTCCCTGTGGCACACTAATGGAGCTCCGTGGTGTCCAGGGCTGAGAGTCTATGAGGGAATGAGGTCCCTGTGGCGCGCTATTGGAAGCTCTGTGGTGCCCAGGGCTGAGAGTCTATGAGTGAGTGAGGTCCATGTGGCACACTATTGGACTTCTGTGGTGTCCAGGGCTGAGAGTCTATGAGGGAATGAGGTCCCTGTGGCACGCTATTGGAAGCTCTGTGGTGTCCAGGGCTGAGAGTGTATGAGGGAATGAGGTCCATGTGGCACACTATTGGACTTCTGTGGTGTCCAGGGCTGAGGGTCTATGAGGGAATGAGGTCCCTGTGGCACACTAATGGAGCTCTGTGGTGTCCAGGGCTGAGAGTCTATGAGGGAATGCGGTCCCTGTGGCACACTAATGGAGCTCCGTGGTGTCCAGGGCTGAGAGTCTATGAGGGAATGAGGTCCCTGTGGCGCGCTATTGGAAGCTCTGTGGTGCCCAGGGCTGAGAGTCTATGAGGGAATGCGGTCCCTGTGCCACCCTAATGGAGCTCTTTGGTGTCCAGGGCTGAGAGTCTATGAGGGAATGAGGTCCCTGTGGCAAATTATTGGAAGCTCTGTGGTGCCCAGGGCTGAGAGTCTATGAGGGAATGTGGTCCCTCTGGCACACTATTGGAGCTCTGTGGTGTCCAGGGCTGAGAGTCTATGAGGGAATGAGGTCCCTGTGGCATGTTAATGGAAGCTCTGTGGTGCCCAGGGCTGAGAGTTTATGAGGGAATGCGGTCCCTGTGGCACACTACTGGGAGCTCTGTGGTGCCCAGGGCTGAGAGTCTATGAGGGAATGGGGTCCCTGTGGCACACTATTGGAAGCTCTGTGGTGCCCAGGGCTGAGAGTCTATGAGGGAATGAGGTCCCTGTGGCACGCTATTGGAAGCTCTGTGGTGCCCAGGGCTGAGAGTCTATGAGGGAATGAAGTCCCTGTGGCACACTAATGGAGCTCTGTGGTGTCCAGGGCTGAGTGTCTATTAGGGAATGTGGTCCCTGTGGCACACTATTGGACTTCTCTGGTGTCCAGGGCTGAGAGTCTATGAGGGAATGAGGTCCCTGTGGAACACTATTGGGAGCTCTGTGGTGTCCAGGGCTGAGAGTCTATGAGGGAATGATGTCCCTGTGGCACACTATTGGGAGCTCTGTGGTGTCCAGGGCTGAGAGTCTATGAGGGAATGGGGTCCCTGTGGCACACTATTGGACTTCTGTGGCGTCCAGGGCTGAGAGTCTATGAGGGAATGAGGTCCCTGTGGCACACTATTGCGAGCTCTGTGGTGTCCAGGGCTGAGAGTCTATGAGGGAATGGGGTCCCTCTGGCACACTATTGGGAGCTCTGTGGTGTCCAGGGCTGAGAGTCTATGAGGGAATGATGTCCCTGTGGCACACTATTGGGAGCTCTGTGGTGTCCAGGGCTGAGAGTCTATGAGGGAATGGGGTCCCTGTGGCACACTATTGGAAACTCTGTGGTGTCTATAGCTGAGAATCTATGAGGGAATGGGGTCCCTGTGGCACGCTATTGGAAGCTCTGTGGTGTCCAGGGCTGAGAGTGTATGAGGGAATGAGGTCCATGTGGCACACTATTGGACTTCTGTGGTGTCCAGGGCTGAGAGTCTATGAGGGAATGAGGTCCCTGTGGCACACTATTGGACTTCTGTGGCGTCCAGGGCTGAGAGTCTATGAGGGAATGAGGTCCCTGTGGCACACTATTGCGAGCTCTGTGGTGTCCAAGGCTGAGAGTCTATGAGGGAATGGGGTCCCTCTGGCACACTATTGGGAGCTCTGTGGTGTCCAGGGCTGAGAGTCTATGAGGGAATGATGTCCCCGTGGCACACTATTGGGAGCTCTGTGGTGTCCAGGGCTGAGAGTCTATGAGGGAATGGGGTCCCTGTGGCACACTATTGGAAGCTCTGTGGTGTCTATAGCTGAGAATCTATGAGGGAATGGGGTCCCTATGGCACACTATTGGACTCCTGTGGTGTCCAGGGCTGAGAGTGTATGAGGGAATGAGGTCCCTGTAGCACACTGTTGGAAGCTCTGTGGTGTCCAGGGCTGAGAGTCTATGAGGGAATGGGATCCCTCTGGCACACTATTTGGAGCTCTGTGGTGTCCAGGGCTGAGAGTCTATGAGGGAATGAGGTCCCTGTGGCACACTATTGGGAGCTCTGTGGTGTCCAGGTCTGAGAGTCTATGAGGGAATGATGTCCCTGTGGCACACTATTGGGAGCTCTGTGGTGTCCAGGGCTGAGAGTCTATGAGGTAATGGGGTCCCTCTGGCACACTATTGGGAGCTCTGTGGTGTCCAGAGCTGAGGGTCTATGAGGGAATGAGGTACCTGTGGCACACTATTGGAAGCTCTGTGGTGTGCAGGGCTGAGAGTCTATGAGGAATGGGGTCCCTGTGGCACACTATTGGAAGCTCTGAGGTGTCCAGGGCTGAGAGTTTATGAGGAATGGGGTCCCTGTGGCACACTATTGGAAGTTCTGTGGTGTCCAGGGCTGAGAGTCTATGAGGAATGGGGTCCCTGTGGCACACTATTGGAAGCTCTGTGGTGTGCAGGGCTGAGAGTCTATGAGGTAATGAGGTCCCTGTGGCACACTATTGGGACCTCTGTGGTGTCTAGAGCTCAGAGTCTATGAGGGAATGGGGTCCCTCTGGCACACTGTTGGAAGCTCTGTGGTGTCCAGGGCTGAGAGTCTATGAGGGAATGAGGTCCCTGTGGCACACTATTGGGAGCTCTGTGGTGTCCAGGTCTGAGAGTCTATTAGTGAATTAGGTCCATGTGGCACGCTATTGGACTTCTGTGGTGTCCAGGGCTGAGAGTCTATGAGGTAATGAGGTCCCTGTGTCACGCTATTGGAAGCTCTGTGGTGCCCAGGGCTGAGAGTCTATGAGGGAATGCGGTCCCTGTGGCACGCTATTGGAAGCTCTGTGGTGCCCATGGCTGAGAGTCTATGAGGGAATGCGGTCCCTGTGGCACGCTATTGGAAGCTCTGTGGTGCCCAAGGCTGAGAGTCTATGAGGGAATGGGGTCCGTGTGGCACAATATTGGGAGCTCTGTGGTGCCCAGGGCTGAGAGTCTATGAGGGAATGGGGTCCCTGTGGCACACTATTGGGAGCTCTGTGGTGCCCAGGGCTGAGAGTATATGAGGGAATGCAGTCCCTGTGGCACACTATTGGACTTCTGTGGTGCCCAAGGCTGATAGTCTATGAGGGAATGGGGTCCGTGTGGCACAATATTGGGAGCTCTGTGGTGCCCAGGGCTGAGAGTCTATGAGGGAATGGGGTCCCTGTGGCACACTATTGGGAGCTCTGTGGTGCCCAGGGCTGAGAGTCTATGAGGGAATGCGGTCCCTGTGGCACGCTATTGGAAGCTCTGTGGTGCCCAGGGCTGAGAGTCTATGAGGGAATGGGGTCCCTGTGGCACACTATTGGGAGCTCTGTGGTGCCCAGGGCTGAGAGTCTATGAGGGAATGAGGTCCCTGTGGCACACTATTGGGAGCTCTGTGGTGTCCAGGTCTCAGAGTCTATGAGTGAATGAGGTCCATGTGGCACACTATTGGACTTCTGTGGTGTCCAGGGCTGAGAATCTATGAGGTAATGAGGTTATGTGGCACACTATTGGGAGCTCTGTGGCGTCCAGGGCTGAGAGTCTATGAGGGAATGAGGTCCCTGTGGCACGCTATTGGAAGCTCTGTGGTGCCCAGGGCTGAGAGTCTATGAGGGAATGCGGTCCCTGTGGCACACTATTGGGAGTTCTGTGGTGTCCAGGTCTGAGAGTCTATGAGTGAGTGAGGTCCATGTGGCACACTATTGGACTTCTGTGGTGTCCAGGGCTGAGAGTCTATGAGGGAATGAGGTCCCTGTGGCACGCTATTGGAAGCTCTGTGGTGTCCAGGGCTGAGAGTGTATGAGGGAATGAGGTCCATGTGGCACACTATTGGACTTCTGTGGTGTCCAGGGCTGAGGGTCTATGAGGGAATGAGGTCCCTGTGGCACACTAATGGAGCTCTGTGGTGTCCAGGGCTGAGAGTCTATGAGGGAATGCGGTCCCTGTGGCACACTAATGGAGCTCCGTGGTGTCCAGGGCTGAGAGTCTATGAGGGAATGAGGTCCCTGTGGCGCGCTATTGGAAGCTCTGTGGTGCCCAGGGCTGAGAGTCTATGAGGGAATGCGGTCCCTGTGCCACCCTAATGGAGCTCTTTGGTGTCCAGGGCTGAGAGTCTATGAGGGAATGAGGTCCCTGTGGCACGTTATTGGAAGCTCTGTGGTGCCCAGGGCTGAGAGTCTATGAGGGAATGTGGTCCCTCTGGCACACTATTGGAGCTCTGTGGTGTCCAGGGCTGAGAGTCTATGAGGGAATGAGGTCCCTGTGGCATGTTAATGGAAGCTCTGTGGTGCCCAGGGCTGAGAGTTTATGAGGGAATGCGGTCCCTGTGGCACACTACTGGGAGCTCTGTGGTGCCCAGGGCTGAGAGTCTATGAGGGAATGGGGTCCCTGTGGCACACTATTGGAAGCTCTGTGGTGCCCAGGGCTGAGAGTCTATGAGGGAATGAGGTCCCTGTGGCACGCTATTGGAAGCTCTGTGGTGCCCAGGGCTGAGAGTCTATGAGGGAATGAAGTCCCTGTGGCACACTAATGGAGCTCTGTGGTGTCCAGGGCTGAGTGTCTATTAGGGAATGTGGTCCCTGTGGCACACTATTGGACTTCTCTGGTGTCCAGGGCTGAGAGTCTATGAGGGAATGAGGTCCCTGTGGAACACTATTGGGAGCTCTGTGGTGTCCAGGGCTGAGAGTCTATGAGGGAATGATGTCCCTGTGGCACACTATTGGGAGCTCTGTGGTGTCCAGGGCTGAGAGTCTATGAGGGAATGGGGTCCCTGTGGCACACTATTGGACTTCTGTGGCGTCCAGGGCTGAGAGTCTATGAGGGAATGAGGTCCCTGTGGCACACTATTGCGAGCTCTGTGGTGTCCAGGGCTGAGAGTCTATGAGGGAATGGGGTCCCTCTGGCACACTATTGGGAGCTCTGTGGTGTCCAGGGCTGAGAGTCTATGAGGGAATGATGTCCCTGTGGCACACTATTGGGAGCTCTGTGGTGTCCAGGGCTGAGAGTCTATGAGGGAATGGGGTCCCTGTGGCACACTATTGGAAACTCTGTGGTGTCTATAGCTGAGAATCTATGAGGGAATGGGGTCCCTGTGGCACGCTATTGGAAGCTCTGTGGTGTCCAGGGCTGAGAGTGTATGAGGGAATGAGGTCCATGTGGCACACTATTGGACTTCTGTGGTGTCCAGGGCTGAGAGTCTATGAGGGAATGAGGTCCCTGTGGCACACTAATGGAGCTCTGTGGTGTCCAGGGCTGAGAGTCTATGAGGGAATGCGGTCCCTGTGGCACACTAATGGAGCTCCGTGGTGTCCAGGGCTGAGAGTCTATGAGGGAATGAGGTCCCTGTGGCGCGCTATTGGAAGCTCTGTGGTGCCCAGGGCTGAGAGTCTATGAGGGAATGCGGTCCCTGTGCCACCCTAATGGAGCTCTTTGGTGTCCAGGGCTGAGAGTCTATGAGGGAATGAGGTCCCTGTGGCACGTTATTGGAAGCTCTGTGGTGCCCAGGGCTGAGAGTCTATGAGGGAATGGGGTCCCTCTGGCACACTATTGGAGCTCTGTGGTGTCCAGGGCTGAGAGTCTATGAGGGAATGAGGTCCCTGTGGCATGTTAATGGAAGCTCTGTGGTGCCCAGGGCTGAGAGTTTATGAGGGAATGCAGTCCCTGTGGCACACTACTGTGAGCTCTGTGGTGCCCAGGGCTGAGAGTCTATGAGGGAATGGGGTCCCTGTGGCACACTATTGGAAGCTCTGTGGTGCCCAGGGCTGAGAGTCTATGAGGGAATGAGGTCCCTGTGGCACGCTATTGGAAGCTCTGTGGTGCCCAGGGCTGAGAGTCTATGAGGGAATGAAGTCCCTGTGGCACACTAATGGAGCTCTGTGGTGTCCAGGGCTGAGTGTCTATTAGGGAATGTGGTCCCTGTGGCACACTATTGGACTTCTCTGGTGTCCAGGGCTGAGAGTCTATGAGGGAATGAGGTCCCTGTGGAACACTATTGGGAGCTCTGTGGTGTCCAGGGCTGAGAGTCTATGAGGGAATGATGTCCCTGTGGCACACTATTGGGAGCTCTGTGGTGTCCAGGGCTGAGAGTCTATGAGGGAATGGGGTCCCTGTGGCACACTATTGGACTTCTGTGGCGTCCAGGGCTGAGAGTCTATGAGGGAATGAGGTCCCTGTGGCACACTATTGCGAGCTCTGTGGTGTCCAAGGCTGAGAGTCTATGAGGGAATGGGGTCCCTCTGGCACACTATTGGGAGCTCTGTGGTGTCCAGGGCTGAGAGTCTATGAGGGAATGATGTCCCCGTGGCACACTATTGGGAGCTCTGTGGTGTCCAGGGCTGAGAGTCTATGAGGGAATGGGGTCCCTGTGGCACACTATTGGAAGCTCTGTGGTGTCTATAGCTGAGAATCTATGAGGGAATGGGGTCCCTATGGCACACTATTGGACTCCTGTGGTGTCCAGGGCTGAGAGTGTATGAGGGAATGAGGTCCCTGTAGCACCCTGTTGGAAGCTCTGTGGTGTCCAGGGCTGAGAGTCTATGAGGGAATGGGATCCCTCTGGCACACTATTTGGAGCTCTGTGGTGTCCAGGGCTGAGAGTCTATGAGGGAATGAGGTCCCTGTGGCACACTATTGGGAGCTCTGTGGTGTCCAGGTCTGAGAGTCTATGAGGGAATGATGTCCCTGTGGCACACTATTGGGAGCTCTGTGGTGTCCAGGGCTGAGAGTCTATGAGGTAATGGGGTCCCTCTGGCACACTATTGGGAGCTCTGTGGTGTCCAGAGCTGAGGGTCTATGAGGGAATGAAGTACCTGTGGCACACTATTGGAAGCTCTGTGGTGTGCAGGGCTGAGAGTCTATGAGGAATGGGGTCCCTGTGGCACACTATTGGAAGCTCTGAGGTGTCCAGGGCTGAGAGTTTATGAGGAATGGGGTCCCTGTGGCACACTATTGGAAGTTCTGTGGTGTCCAGGGCTGAGAGTCTATGAGGAATGGGGTCCCTGTGGCACACTATTGGAAGCTCTGTGGTGTGCAGGGCTGAGAGTCTATGAGGTAATGAGGTCCCTGTGGCACACTATTGGGACCTCTGTGGTGTCTAGAGCTCAGAGTCTATGAGGGAATGGGGTCCCTCTGGCACACTGTTGGAAGCTCTGTGGTGTCCAGGGCTGAGAGTCTATGAGGGAATGAGGTCCCTGTGGCACACTATTGGGAGCTCTGTGGTGTCCAGGTCTGAGAGTCTATGAGTGAATTAGGTCCATGTGGCACGCTATTGGACTTCTGTGGTGTCCAGGGCTGAGAGTCTATGAGGTAATGAGGTCCCTGTGTCACGCTATTGGAAGCTCTGTGGTGCCCAGGGCTGAGAGTCTATGAGGGAATGCGGTCCCTGTGGCACGCTATTGGAAGCTCTGTGGTGCCCATGGCTGAGAGTCTATGAGGAAATGCGGTCCCTGTGGCACGCTATTGGAAGCTCTGTGGTGCCCAAGGCTGAGAGTCTATGAGGGAATGGGGTCCGTGTGGCACAATATTGGGAGCTCTGTGGTGCCCAGGGCTGAGAGTCTATGAGGGAATGGGGTCCCTGTGGCACACTATTGGGAGCTCTGTGGTGCCCAGGGCTGAGAGTCTATGAGGGAATGCAGTCCCTGTGGCACACTATTGGACTTCTGTGGTGCCCAAGGCTGAGAGTCTATGAGGGAATGGGGTCCGTGTGGCACAATATTGGGAGCTCTGTGGTGCCCAGGGCTGAGAGTCTATGAGGGAATGGGGTCCCTGTGGCACACTATTGGGAGCTCTGTGGTGCCCAGGGCTGAGAGTCTATGAGGGAATGCGGTCCCTGTGGCACGCTATTGGAAGCTCTGTGGTGCCCAGGGCTGAGAGTCTATGAGGGAATGGGGTCCCTGTGGCACACTATTGGGAGCTCTGTGGTGCCCAGGGCTGAGAGTCTATGAGGGAATGAGGTCCCTGTGGCACACTATTGGGAGCTCTGTGGTGTCCAGGTCTCAGAGTCTATGAGTGAATGAGGTCCATGTGGCACACTATTGGACTTCTGTGGTGTCCAGGGCTGAGAATCTATGAGGTAATGAGGTTATGTGGCACACTATTGGGAGCTCTGTGGCGTCCAGGGCTGAGAGTCTATGAGGGAATGAGGTCCCTGTGGCACGCTATTGGAAGCTCTGTGGTGCCCAGGGCTGAGAGTCTATGAGGGAATGCGGTCCCTGTGGCACACTATTGGGAGTTCTGTGGTGTCCAGGTCTGAGAGTCTATGAGTGAGTGAGGTCCATGTGGCACACTATTGGACTTCTGTGGTGTCCAGGGCTGAGAGTCTATGAGGGAATGAGGTCCCTGTGGCACGCTATTGGAAGCTCTGTGGTGTCCAGGGCTGAGAGTGTATGAGGGAATGAGGTCCATGTGGCACACTATTGGACTTCTGTGGTGTCCAGGGCTGAGGGTCTATGAGGGAATGAGGTCCCTGTGGCACACTAATGGAGCTCTGTGGTGTCCAGGGCTGAGAGTCTATGAGGGAATGCGGTCCCTGTGGCACACTAATGGAGCTCCGTGGTGTCCAGGGCTGAGAGTCTATGAGGGAATGAAGTCCCTGTGGCGCGCTATTGGAAGCTCTGTGGTGCCCAGGGCTGAGAGTCTATGAGGGAATGCGGTCCCTGTGCCACCCTAATGGAGCTCTTTGGTGTCCAGGGCTGAGAGTCTATGAGGGAATGAGGTCCCTGTGGCACGTTATTGGAAGCTCTGTGGTGCCCAGGGCTGAGAGTCTATGAGGGAATGTGGTCCCTCTGGCACACTATTGGAGCTCTGTGGTGTCCAGGGCTGAGAGTCTATGAGGGAATGAGGTCCCTGTGGCATGTTAATGGAAGCTCTGTGGTGCCCAGGGCTGAGAGTTTATGAGGGAATGCGGTCCCTGTGGCACACTACTGGGAGCTCTGTGGTGCCCAGGGCTGAGAGTCTATGAGGGAATGGGGTCCCTGTGGCACACTATTGGAAGCTCTGTGGTGCCCAGGGCTGAGAGTCTATGAGGGAATGAGGTCCCTGTGGCACGCTATTGGAAGCTCTGTGGTGCCCAGGGCTGAGAGTCTATGAGGGAATGAAGTCCCTGTGGCACACTAATGGGGCTCTGTGGTGTCCAGGGCTGAGTGTCTATTAGGGAATGTGGTCCCTGTGGCACACTATTGGACTTCTCTGGTGTCCAGGGCTGAGAGTCTATGAGGGAATGAGGTCCCTGTGGAACACTATTGGGAGCTCTGTGGTGTCCAGGGCTGAGAGTCTATGAGGGAATGATGTCCCTGTGGCACACTATTGGGAGCTCTGTGGTGTCCAGGGCTGAGAGTCTATGAGGGAATGGGGTCCCTGTGGCACACTATTGGACTTCTGTGGCGTCCAGGGCTGAGAGTCTATGAGGGAATGAGGTCCCTGTGGCACACTATTGCGAGCTCTGTGGTGTCCAGGGCTGAGAGTCTATGAGGGAATGGGGTCCCTCTGGCACACTATTGGGAGCTCTGTGGTGTCCAGGGCTGAGAGTCTATGAGGGAATGATGTCCCTGTGGCACACTATTGGGAGCTCTGTGGTGTCCAGGGCTGAGAGTCTATGAGGGAATGGGGTCCCTGTGGCACACTATTGGAAACTCTGTGGTGTCTATAGCTGAGAATCTATGAGGGAATGGGGTCCCTCTGGCACACTATTGGACTCCTGTGGTGTCCAGGGCTGAGAGTGTATGAGGGAATGAGGTCCCTGTAGCACACTGTTGGAAGCTCTGTGGTGTCCAGGGCTGAGAGTCTATGAGGGAATGGGGTCCCTCTGGCACACTATTGGGAGCTCTGTGGTGTCCAGGGCTGAGAGTCTATGAGGGAATGAGGTCCCTGTGGCACACTATTGGGAGCTCTGTGGTGTCCAGGTCTGAGAGTCTATGAGGGAATGATGTCCCTGTGGCACACTATTGGGAGCTCTGTGGTGTCCAGGGCTGAGAGTCTATGAGGTAATGGGGTCCCTCTGGCACACAATTGGGAGCTCTGTGGTGTCCAGAGCTGAGGGTCTATGAGGGAATGAGGTACCTGTGGCACACTATTGGAAGCTCTGTGGTGTGCAGGGCTGAGAGTCTATGAGGAATGGGGTCCCTGTGGCACACTATTGGAAGCTCTGTGGTGTCCAGGGCTGAGAGTTTATGAGGAATGGGGTCCCTGTGGCACACTATTGGAAGTTCTGTGGTGTCCAGGGCTGAGAGTCTATGAGGAATGGGGTCCCTGTGGCACACTATTGGAAGCTCTGTGGTGTGCAGGGCTGAGAGTCTATGAGGAATGGGGTCCCTGTGGCACACTATTGGAAGCTCTGTGGTGTCCAGGGCTGAGAGTCAATGAGGAATGGGGTCCCTGAGGCACACTATTGGAAGCTCTGTGGTGTCCAGGGCTGAGAGTCTATGAGGGAATGAGGTCCCTGTAGCACACTTTTGGAAGCTCTGTGGTGTCTAGAGCTGAGAGTGTATGAGGGAATGGGGTCCCTGTGGCACACTATTGGACTTCTGTGGTGTCTAGAGCTGAGAGTGTATGAGGGTATGGGGTCCCTCTGGGACACTATTGGGAGCTCTGTTGTGTCCAGGGCTGAGAGTCTATGAGGGAATCGGGTCCCTCTGGCACACTATTGGGAGCTCTGTGGTGTCCGGGGCTGAGAGTCTATGAGGGAATGAGGTCCCTGTGGCACACTATTGGGAGCTCTGTGGTGTCCAGGTCTGAGAGTCTATGAGTGAATGAGGTCCATGTGGCACACTATTTGAGCTCTGTGGTGTCCAGGGCTGAGAGTCTATGAGGTAATGAGGTCCCTGTGGCACACTATTGGGAGCTCTGTGGTGTCCAGGGCTGAGAGTCTATGAGGTAATGGGGTCCCTCTGGCACACTATTGGAAGTTCTGTGGTGTCCAGGGCTGAGAGTCTATGAGGAATGGGGTCCCTGTGGCACACTATTGGAAGCTCTGTGGTGTCCAGGGCTGAGAGTCAATGAGGAATGGGGTCCCTGTGGCACACTATTGGAAGCTCTGTGGTGTCCAGGGCTGAGAGTCTATGAGGGAATGAGGTCCCTGTAGCACACTTTTGGAAGCTCTGTGGTGTCTAGAGCTGAGAGTGTATGAGGGAATGGGGTCCCTGTGGCACACTATTGGACTTCTGTGGTGTCTAGAGCTGAGAGTGTATGAGGGTATGGGGTCCCTCTGGGACACTATTGGGAGCTCTGTTGTGTCCAGGGCTGAGAGTCTATGAGGGAATCGGGTCCATCTGGCACACTATTGGGAGCTCTGTGGTGTCCAGGGCTGAGAGTCTATGAGGGAATGAGGTCCCTGTGGCACACTATTGGGAGCTCTGTGGTGTCCAGGTCCGAGAGTCTATGAGTGAATGAGGTCCATGTGGCACACTATTGGAGCTCTGTGGTGTCCAGGGCTGAGAGTCTATGAGGTAATGAGGTCCCTGTGGCACACTATTGGGACTTCTGTGGTGTCTAGAGCTCAGAGTCTATGAGGGAATGGGGTCACTCTGGCACACTATTGGGAGCTCTGTGGTGTCCAGGGCTGAGAGTCTATGAGGGAATGAGGTCCTGTGGCGCACTATTGGGAGCTCTGTGGTGCCCAGGGCTGAGAGTCTATGAGGGAATGGGTTCTCTGTGGCACACTATTGGGAGCTCTGTGGTGCCCAGGGCTGAGAGTCTATGAGGGAATGCGGTCCCTGTGGCACGCTAATGGAAGCTCTGTGGTGCCCATGGCTGAGAGTCTATGAGGGAATGCGGTCCCTGTGGCACGCTGTTGGAAGCTCTGTGGTGCCCAGGGCTGAGAGTCTATGAGGGAATGGGGTCCCTGTGGCACACTATTGGGAGCTCTGTGGTGCCCAGGGCTGAGAGTCTATGAGGGAATGGGGTCCCCGTGGCACACTATTGGGAGCTCTGTGGTGCCCAGGGCTGAGAGTCTATGAGGTAATGCGGTCCCTGTGGCACGCTATTGGAAGCTCTGTGGTTCCCAGGGCTGAGAGTCTATGAGGGAATGGGGTCCGTGTGGCACACTATTGGAAGCTCTGTGGTGTCCAGGGCTAAGAGTCTATGAGAGAATGGGGTCCCTGTGGCACACTATTGGGACTTCTGTGGTGTCTAGAGCTCAGAGTCTATGAGGGAATGGGGTCCCTCTGGCACACTATTGGGAGCTCTGTGGTGTCCAGGGCTGAGAGTCTATGAGGGAATGAGGTCCCTGTGGCACACTATTGGGAGCTCTGTGGTGTCCAGGTCTGAGAGTCTATGAGTGAATGAGGTCCATGTGGCACACTATTGGACTTCTGTGGTGTCCAGGGCTGAGAGTCTATGAGGGAATGAGGTCCCTGTGGCACGCTATTGGAAGCTCTGTGGTGCCCAGGGCTGAGAGTCTATGAGGGAATGCGGTCCCTGTGGCACACTATTGGGAGCTCTGTGCTGTCCAGGTCTGAGAGTTTATGAGTGAATGAGGTCCATGTGGCACACTATTGGACTTCTGTGGTGTCCAGGGCTGAGAGTCTATGAGGGAATGAGGTCCCTGTGGCACGCTATTGGAAGCTCTGTGGTGCCCAGGGCTGAGAGTCTATGAGGGAATGTGGTCCCTGTGGCACACTATTGGACTTCTGTGGTGTCTAGAGCTGAGAGTGTATGAGGGAATGAGGTCCCTGTGTCACACTATTGGAAGCTCTGTGGTGTCCAGGGCTGAGAGTGTATGAGGGAATGAGGTCCATGTGGCACACTATTGGATTTCTGTGGTGTCCAGGGCTGAGAGTCTATGAGGGAATGAGGTCCCTGGGGCACACTAATGGAGCTCTGTGGTGTCCAGGGCTGAGAGTCTATGAGGGAATGCGGTCCCTGTGGCAAACTAATGGAGCTCTGTGGTGCCCAGGGCTGAGAGTCTATGAGGGAATGCGGTCCCTGTGGCACACTAATAGAGCTCTTTGGTGTCCAGGGCTGAGAGTCTATGAGGGAATGAGGTCCCTGTGGAACGTTATTGGAAGCTCTGTGGTGCCCAGGGCTGAGAGTCTATGAGGGAATGGGGTCCCTCTGGCACACTATTGGAGCTCTATGGTGTCCAGGGCTGAGAGTCTATGAGGGAATGAGGTCCCTGTGGCACGCTATTGGAAGCTCTGTGGTGCCCAGGGCTGAGAGTCTATGAGGGAATACGGTCCCTGTGGCACACTACTGGGAGCTCTGTGGTGCCCATGGCTGAGAGTCTATGAGGGAATGAGGTCCATGTGGCACACTAATGGAGCTCTGTGGTGTCCAGGGATAAGAGTCTATGAGGGAATGCGGTCCCTTTGGCACACTAATGGAGCTCTGTGGTGTCCAGGGCTGAGAGTCTATGAGGGAATGAGTTCCCTGTGGCACGCTATTGGAAGCTCTGTGGTGCACAGGGCTGAGAGTCTATGAGGGAATGAGGTCCCTGTGGCACGTTATTGGAAGCTCTGTGGTGCCCAGGGCTGAGAGTCTATGAGGGAATGGAGTCCCTCTGGCAGACTATTGGAGCTCTGTGGTGTCCAGGGCTGAGAGTCTATGAGGGAATGAGGTCCCTGTGGCACGCTATTGGAAGCTCTGTGGTGCCCAGGGCTGAGAGTCTATGAGGGAATGTGGTCCCTGTGGCACACTATTGGACTTCTGTGGTGTCTAGAGCTGAGAGTGTATGAGGGAATGAGGTCCCTGTGTCACACTATTGGAAGCTCTGTGGTGTCCAGGGCTGAGAGTGTATGAGGGAATGAGGTCCATGTGGCACACTATTGGATTTCTGTGGTGTCCAGGGCTGAGAGTCTATGAGGGAATGAGGTCCCTGGGGCACACTAATGGAGCTCTGTGGTGTCCAGGGCTGAGAGTCTATGAGGGAATGCGGTCCCTGTGGCAAACTAATGGAGCTCTGTGGTGCCCAGGGCTGAGAGTCTATGAGGGAATGCGGTCCCTGTGGCACACTAATGGAGCTCTTTGGTGTCCAGGGCTGAGAGTCTATGAGGGAATGAGGTCCCTGTGGAACGTTATTGGAAGCTCTGTGGTGCCCAGGGCTGAGAGTCTGTGAGGGAATGGGGTCCCTCTGGCACACTATTGGAGCTCTATGGTGTCCAGGGCTGAGAGTCTATGAGGGAATGAGGTCCCTGTGGCACGCTATTGGAAGCTCTGTGGTGCCCAGGGCTGAGAGTCTATGAGGGAATACGGTCCCTGTGGCACACTACTGGGAGCTCTGTGGTGCCCATGGCTGAGAGTCTATGAGGGAATGAGGTCCATGTGGCACACTAATGGAGCTCTGTGGTGTCCAGGGCTAAGAGTCTATGAGGGAATGCGGTCCCTTTGGCACACTAATGGAGCTCTGTGGTGTCCAGGGCTGAGAGTCTATGAGGGAATGAGTTCCCTGTGGCACGCTATTGGAAGCTCTGTGGTGCACAGGGCTGAGAGTCTATGAGGGAATGAGGTCCCTGTGGCACGTTATTGGAAGCTCTGTGGTGCCCAGGGCTGAGAGTCCATGAGGGAATGGAGTCCCTCTGGCAGACTATTGGAGCTCTGTGGTGTCCAGGGCTGAGAGTCTATGAGGGAATGAGGTCCCTGTGGCACGCTATTGGAAGCTCTGTGGTGCCCAGGGCTGAGAGTCTATGATGGAATACGGTCCCTGTGGCACACTACTGGGAGCTCTGTGGTGCCCATGGCTGAGAGTCTATGAGGGAATGGGGTCCCTGTGGCACACTGTTGGAAGCGCTGTGGTGCCCAGGGTTGAGAGTCTATGAGGGAATGAGGTCCCTGTGGCACGCTATTGGAAGCTCTGTGGTGCCCAGGGTTGAGAGTCTATGAGGGAATGAGGTCCCTGTGGCACACTAATGGAGCTCTGTGGTGTCCAGGGCTGAGAGTCTGAGGGAATGCGGTCCTTGTGGCACACTATTGGACTTCTGTGGTGTCTAGAGCTGAGAGTGTATGAGGGAAAGAGGTCCCTGTGGCACACTATTGGAAGCTCTGTGGTGTCCAGGGCTGAGAGTGTATGAGGGAATGAGGTCCATGTGGCACACTATTGGACTTCTGTGGTGTCCAGGGCTGAGAGTCTATGAGGGAATGAGGTCCCTGTGGCATGCTAATGGAGCTCTGTGGTGTCCAGGGCTGAGAGTCTATGAGGGAATGCGGTCCCTGTGGCACGCTAATGGAGCTCTTTGGTGCCCAGGGCTGAGAGTCTATGAGGGAATGCGGTCCCTGTGGCATGCTATTGGAGCTCTGTTGTGCCCAAGGCTGAGAGTCTATGAGGGAATGAGGTCCCTGTGGCACGCTATTGGACTTCTATGGTGTCCAGGGCTGAGAGTCTATGAGGGAATGAGGTCCCTGTGGCACACTAATGGAGCTCTGTGGTGTCCAGGGCTGAGAGTCTATGAGGGAATGCGGTCCCTGTGGCACACTAATGGAGCTCTGTGGTGTCCAGGGCTGAGAGTCTATGAGGGAATGAGGTCCCTGTGGCATGCTAATGGAAGCTCTGTGGTGCCCAGGGCTGAGAGTCTATGAGGGAATACGTTCCCTGTGGCACACTACTGGGAGCTCTGTGGTGCCCATGGCTGAGAGTCTATGAGGGAATGGGGTCCCTGTGGCACACTTTTGGAAGCGCTGTGGTGCCCAGGGTTGAGAGTCTATGAGGGAATGAGGTCCCTGTGGCACGCTATTGGAAGCTCTGTGGTGCCCACGGCTGAGAGTCTATGAGGGAATGAGGTCCCTGTGGCACACTAATGGAGCTCTGTGGTGTCCAGGGCTGAGAGTCTGAGGGAATGCGGTCCCTGTGGCACACTATTGGACTTCTGTGGTGTCTAGAGCTGAGAGTGTATGAGGGAATGAGGTCCCTGTGGCACACTATTGGAAGCTCTGTGGTGTCCAGGGCTGAGAGTGTATGAGGGTATGAGGTCCATGTGGCACACTATTGGACTTCTGTGGTGTCCAGGGCTGAGAGTCTATGAGGGAATGAGGTCCCTGTGGCACGCTAATGGAGCTCTGTGGTGTCCAGGGCTGAGAGTCTATGAGGGAATGCGGTCCCTGTGGCACGCTAATGGAGCTCTGTGGTGCCCAGGGCTGAGAGTCTATGAGGGAATGCGGTCCCTGTGGCACGCTATTGGAGCTCTGTTGTGCCCAAGGCTGAGAGTCTATGAGGGAATGAGGTCCCTGTGGCACGCTATTGGAAGCTCTGTTGTGTCCAGGGCTGAGAGTGTATGAGGGAATGAGGTCCATGTGGCACACTATTGGACTTCTGTGGTGTCCAGGGCTGAGAGTCTATGAGGGAATGAGGTCCCTGTGGCACACTAATGGAGCTCTGTGGTGTCCAGGGCTGAGAGTCTATGAGCGAATGCGGTCCCTGTGGCACACTAATGGAGCTCTGTGGTGTCCAGGGCTGAGAGTCTATGAGGGAATGAGGTCCCTGTGGCACACTATTGGAAGCTCTGTGGTGCCCAGGGCTGAGAGTCTATGAGGGAATGCGGTCCCTGTGGCACACTACTGGGAGCTCTGTGGTGCCCAGGGCTGAGAGTCTATGAGGGAATGGGGTCCCTGTGGCACACTATTTGAAGCTCTGTGGTGCCCAGGACTGAGAGTCTATGAGGGAATGAGGTCCCTGTGGCACGCTATTGGAAGCTCTGTGGTGCCCAGGGCTTAGAGTCTATGAGGGAATGAGGTCCCTGTGGCACACTAATGGAGCTCTGTGGTGTCCAGGGCTGAGAGTCTATGAGGGAATGCGGTCCCTGTGGCACACTATTGGACTTCTGTGGTGTCCAGGGCTGAGAGTCTATGAGGGAATGAGGTCCCTGTGGCACACTATTGGAAGCTCTGTGGTGTCCAGGGCTGAGAGTGTATGAGGGAATGAGGTCCATGTGCACACTATTGGACTTCTGTGGTGTCCAGGGCTGAGAGTCTATGAGGGAATGAGGTCCCTGTGGCACACTAATGGAGCTCTGTGGTGTCCAGGGCTGAGAGTCTATGAGGGAATGCGGTCCCTGTGGCACGCTAATGGAGCTCTGTGGTGCCCAGGGCTGAGAGTCTATAAGGGAATGCGGTCCCTGTGGCACGCTATTGGAGCTCTGTGGTGCCCTGGGCTGTGAGTCTATGAGGGAATGAGTTCCCTGTGGCATGCTATTGGAAGCTCTGTGGTGCCCAAGGCTGAGAGTCTATGAGGGAATGGGGTCCCTCTGGCATGCTATTGGAGCTCTGTGGTGTCCAGGGCTGAGAGTCTATGAGGGAATGAGGTCCCTGTGTCACGCTATTGGAAGCTCTGTGGTGCCCAGGGCTGAGAGTCTATGAGGGAATGCGGTCCCTGTGGCACACTACTAGGAGCTCTGTGGTGCCCAGGGCTGAAAGTCTATGAGGGAATGCGGTCCCTGTGGCACACTATTGGAAGCTCTGTGGTGCCCAGGGCTGAAAGTCTATGAGGGAATGCGGTCCCTGTGGCACGCTATTGGGAGCTCGGTGGTGCCCAGGGCTGAGAGTCTATGAGGGAATGAGGTCCCTGTGGCACACTAATGGAGCTCTGTGGTGTCCAGGGCTGAGAGTCTATGAGGGAATGAGGTCACTGTGGCACACTAATGGAGCTCTGTGGTGTCCAGGGCTGAGAGTCTATGAGGGAAACAAGGTCCCTGTGGCACACTATTGGGAGCTCTGTGGTGTCCAGGGCTGAGAGTCTATGAGGTAATGAAGTCCATGTGGCAAACTATTGGACTTCTGTGGTGTCTAGAGCTCAGAATCTATGAGGGAATGGGGTCCCTCTGGCACACTATTGGGAGCTCTGTGGTGTCCAGGGCTGAGAGTCTATGAGGGAATGAGGTCCCTGTGGCACACTATTGGGGGCTCTGTGGTGTCCAGGGCTGAGAGTCTATGAGAGAATGAGGTCCCTGTGGCACGCTATTGGACTTCTGTGGTATCCAGGGCTGAACGTCTATGAGGGAATGGGGTCCCTGTGGCACACTATTGGACTTCTGTGGTGTCCAGGGCTGAGAGTCTATGAGGGAATGAGGTCCCTGTGGCACACTATTGGGGGCTCTGTGGTGTCCAGGGCTGAGAGTCTATGAGAGAATGAGGTCCCTGTGGCACGCTATTGGACTTCTGTGGTATCCAGGGCTGAAAGTCTATGAGGGAATGGGGTCCCTGTGGCACACTATTGGACTTCTGTGGTGTCTAGAGCTCAGAATCTATGAGGGAATGGGGTCCCTCTGGCACACTATTGGGAGCTCTGTGGTGTCCAGGGCTGAGAGTCTATGAGGGAATGAGGTCCCTGTGGCACACTATTGGGAGCTCTGTGGTGTCCAGGGCTGAGAGTCTATGTGGGAATGCGGTCCTTGTGGTACACTATTGGGAGCTCTGTGGTGTCCAGGGCTGAGAGTCTATGAGGGAATGGGGTCCCTGTGGCACACTATTGGACTTCTGTGGCGTCCAGGGCTGAGAGTCTATGAGGGAATGGGGTCCCTCTAGCACACTATTGGGAGGTCTGTGGTGTCTAGAGCTCAGAGTCTATGAGGAAATGGGCTCCCTCTGGCACACTATTGGGAGCTCTGTGGTGTCCAGGGCTGAGAGTCTATGAGGGAATGAGGTCCCTGTGGCACGCTATTGGAAGCTCTGTGGTGCCCAGGGCTGAGAGTCTATGAGGGAATGAGGTCCTTGTGGCACACTATTGGGAGCTCTGTGGTGTCCAGGGCTGAGAGTCTATGAGGGAATGAGGTCCCTGTGGCACACTATCGGGAGCTCTGTGGTGTCCAGGGCTGAAAGTCTATGAGGGAATGATGTCCCTGTGGCACACTATTGGAAGCTCTGTGGTGTCTAGAGCTGAGAATCTATGAGGGAATGGGGTCCCTCTGGCACACTATTGGACTCCTGTGGTGTCCAGGGCTGAGAGTGTATGAGGGGATGAGGTCCCTGTAGCACACTATTGGAAGCTCTGTGGTGTCCAGGGCTGAGAGTCTATGAGGGAATGGAGTCCCTCTGGCACACTATTGGGAGCTCTGTGGTGTCCAGGGCTGAGAGTCTATGAGGGAATGAGGTCCCTGTGGCACACTATTGGGAGCTCTGTGGTGTCCAGGTCTGAGAGTCTAAGAGGGAATGATGTCCCTGTGGCACACTATTGGGAGCTCTGTGGTGTCCAGGGCTGAGAGTCTATGAGGTAATGGGGTCCCTGTGGCACACTATTGGGAGCTCTGTGGTGTCCAGGGCTGAGAGTCTATGAGGCAGTGGGGTCCCTCTGGCATACAATTGGGAGCTCTGTGGTGTCCAGGGCTGAGAGTCTATGAGGGAATGAGGTCCCTGTAGCACACTATTGGAAGCTCTGTGGTTTGCAGGGCTGAGAGTCTATGAGGGAATGCGGTCCCTGTGGCACGCTAATGGAGCTCTGTGGTGCCCAGGGCTGAGAGTCTATAAGGGAATGCGGTCCCTGTGGCACGCTATTGGAGCTCTGTGGTGCCCTGGGCTGTGAGTCTATGAGGGAATGAGTTCCCTGTGGCATGCTATTGGAAGCTCTGTGGTGCCCAAGGCTGAGAGTCTATGAGGGAATGGGGTCCCTCTGGCATGCTATTGGAGCTCTGTGGTGTCCAGGGCTGAGAGTCTATGAGGGAATGAGGTCCCTGTGTCACGCTATTGGAAGCTCTGTGGTGCCCAGGGCTGAGAGTCTATGAGGGAATGCGGTCCCTGTGGCACACTACTAGGAGCTCTGTGGTGCCCAGGGCTGAAAGTCTATGAGGGAATGCGGTCCCTGTGGCACACTATTGGAAGCTCTGTGGTGCCCAGGGCTGAGAGTCTATGAGGGAATGAGGTCCCTGTGGCACGCTATTGGGAGCTCGGTGGTGCCCAGGGCTGAGAGTCTATGAGGGAATGAGGTCCCTGTGGCACACTAATGGAGCTCTGTGGTGTCCAGGGCTGAGAGTCTATGAGGGAATGAGGTCACTGTGGCACACTAATGGAGCTCTGTGGTGTCCAGGGCTGAGAGTCTATGAGGGAAACAAGGTCCCTGTGGCACACTATTGGGAGCTCTGTGGTGTCCAGGGCTGAGAGTCTATGAGGTAATGAAGTCCATGTGGCAAACTATTGGACTTCTGTGGTGTCTAGAGCTCAGAATCTATGAGGGAATGGGGTCCCTCTGGCACACTATTGGGAGCTCTGTGGTGTCCAGGGCTGAGAGTCTATGAGGGAATGAGGTCCCTGTGGCACACTAATGGGGGCTCTGTGGTGTCCAGGGCTGAGAGTCTATGAGAGAATGAGGTCCCTGTGGCATGCTATTGGACTTCTGTGGTATCCAGGGCTGAACGTCTATGAGGGAATGGGGTCCCTGTGGCACACTATTGGACTTCTGTGGTGTCCAGGGCTGAGAGTCTATGAGGGAATGAGGTCCCTGTGGCACACTATTGGGGGCTCTGTGGTGTCCAGGGCTGAGAGTCTATGAGAGAATGAGGTCCCTGTGGCACGCTATTGGACTTCTGTGGTATCCAGGGCTGAAAGTCTATGAGGGAATGGGGTCCCTGTGGCACACTATTGGACTTCTGTGGTGTCTAGAGCTCAGAATCTATGAGGGAATGGGGTCCCTCTGGCACACTATTGGGAGCTCTGTGGTGTCCAGGGCTGAGAGTCTATGAGGGAATGAGGTCCCTGTGGCACACTATTGGGAGCTCTGTGGTGTCCAGGGCTGAGAGTCTATGTGGGAATGCGGTCCTTGTGGTACACTATTGGGAGCTCTGTGGTGTCCAGGGCTGAGAGTCTATGAGGGAATGGGGTCCCTGTGGCACACTATTGGACTTCTGTGGCGTCCAGGGCTGAGAGTCTATGAGGGAATGGGGTCCCTCTAGCACACTATTGGGAGGTCTGTGGTGTCTAGAGCTCAGAGTCTATGAGGAAATGGGCGCCCTCTGGCACACTATTGGGAGCTCTGTGGTGTCCAGGGCTGAGAGTCTATGAGGGAATGAGGTCCCTGTGGCACGCTATTGGAAGCTCTGTGGTGCCCAGGGCTGAGAGTCTATGAGGGAATGAGGTCCTTGTGGCACACTATTGGGAGCTCTGTGGTGTCCAGGGCTGAGAGTCTATGAGGGAATGAGGTCCCTGTGGCACACTATCGGGAGCTCTGTGGTGTCCAGGGCTGAAAGTCTATGAGGGAATGATGTCCCTGTGGCACACTATTGGAAGCTCTGTGGTGTCTAGAGCTGAGAATCTATGAGGGAATGGGGTCCCTCTGGCACACTATTGGACTCCTGTGGTGTCCAGGGCTGAGAGTGTATGAGGGGATGAGGTCCCTGTAGCACACTATTGGAAGCTCTGTGGTGTCCAGGGCTGAGAGTCTATGAGGGAATGGAGTCCCTCTGGCACACTATTGGGAGCTCTGTGGTGTCCAGGGCTGAGAGTCTATGAGGGAATGAGGTCCCTGTGGCACACTATTGGGAGCTCTGTGGTGTCCAGGTCTGAGAGTCTAAGAGGGAATGATGTCCCTGTGGCACACTATTGGGAGCTCTGTGGTGTCCAGGGCTGAGAGTCTATGAGGTAATGGGGTCCCTGTGGCACACTATTGGGAGCTCTGTGGTGTCCAGGGCTGAGAGTCTATGAGGCAGTGGGGTCCCTCTGGCATACAATTGGGAGCTCTGTGGTGTCCAGGGCTGAGAGTCTATGAGGGAATGAGGTCCCTGTAGCACACTATTGGAAGCTCTGTGGTTTGCAGGGCTGAGAGTCTATGAGGAATGGGGTGCATGTGGCACACTATTGGAAGCTCTGTGGTGTGCAGGGCTGAGAGTCTATGAGGAATGGGGTCCCTGTGGCACACAATTGGAAGCTCTGTGGTGTCCAGGGCTGAGAGTCAATGAGGAATGGGGTCCCTGTGGCACACTATTGGAAGCTCTGTGGTGTGCAGTGCAGGGCTGAGAGTCTATGAGGGAATGAGGTCTCTGTAGCACACTTTTGGAAGCTCTGTGGTGTCTAGAGCTGAGAGTGTATGAGGGAATGGGGTCCCTGTGGCACACTATTGGACTTCTGTGGTGTCTAGAGCTGAGAGTGTATCAGGGTATGGGGTCCCTCTGGCACACTATTGGGAGCTCTGTTGTGTCCAGGGCTGAGAGTCTATGAGGGAATGGGGTCCCTCTGGCACACTATTGGGAGCTCTGTGGTGTCCAGGTCTGAGAGTCTATGAGTGAATGAGGTCCATGTGGCACACTATTGGGACTTCTGTGGTGTCTAGAGCTCAGAGTCTATGAGGGAATGGGGTCCCTCTGGCACACTATTGGGAGCTCTGTGGTGTCCAGGGCTGAGAGTCTATGAGGGAATGAGGTCCTGTGGCACACTATTGGGAGCTCTGTGGTGTCCAGGTCTGAGAGTCTATGAGTGAATTAGGTCCATGTGGCACACTATTGGACTTCTGTGGTGTCCAGGGCTGAGAGTCTATGAGGTAATGAGGTCCCTATGGCACGCTATTGGAAGCTCTGTGGTGCCCAGGGCTGAGAGTCTATGAGGGAATGGAGTCCCTGTGGCACGCTATTGGAGGCTCTGTGGTGCCCAGGGCTGAGAGTCTATGAGGGAATGTGGTCCCTGTGGCACGCTATTGGAAGCTCTGTGGTGCCCAGGGCTGAGAGTCTATGAGGGAATGGGGTCCCTGTGGCACACTATTGGGAGCTCTGTGGTGCCCAGGGCTGAGAGTCTATGAGGGAATGCGGTCCCTGTGGCATGCTATTGGAAGCTCTGTGGTGCCCATGGCTGAGAGTCTATGAGGGAATGCGGTCCCTGCGGCATGCTATTGGAAGCTCTGTGGTGCCCAGGGCTGAGAGTCTATGAGGGAATGGGGTCCCTGTGGCATGCTATTGGAAGCTCTGTGGTGCCCATGGCTGAGAGTCTATGAGGAAATGCGGTCCCTGCGGCACGCTATTGGAAGCTCTGTGGTGCCCAGGGCTGAGAGTCTATGAGGGAATGGGGTCCATGTGGCACACTATTGGGAGCTCTGTGGTGCCCAGGGCTGAGAGTCTATGAGGGAATGCGGTCCCTGCGGCACGCTATTGGAAGCTCTGTGGTGCCCAGGGCTGAGAGTCTATGAGTGAATGAGGTCCACGTGGCACACTATTGGACTTCTGTGGTGTCCAGGGCTGAGAGTCTATGAGGGAATGAGGTCCCTGTGACATGCTATTGGAAGCTCTGTGGTGCCCAGGGCTGAGAGTCTATGAGGGAATGTGGTCCCTGTGGCACACTATTGGACTTCTGTGGTGTCTAGAGCTGGGAGTGTATGAGGGAATGAGGTCCCTGTGGCACACTATTGGAAGCTCTGTGGTGTCCAGGGCTGAGTGTATGAGGGAATGAGGTCCATGTGGCACAATATTGGATTTCTTTGGTGTCCAGGGCTGAGAGTCTATGAGGGAATGAGGTCCCTGTGGCACACAAATGGAGCTCTGTGGTGTCCAGGGCTGAGAGTCTATGAGGGAATGCGGTCCCTGTGGCACACTAATGGAGCTCTGTGGCGCCCAGGGCTGAGAGTCTATGAGGGAATGAGGTCCCTGTGGCACGCTATTGGAAGCTCTGTGGTGCCCAGGGCTGAGAGTCTATGAGGGAATGGGGTCCCTCTGGCACACTATTGGGAGCTCTGTGGTGCCCAGGGCTGAGAGTCTATGAGAAATGGGGTCCCTGTGGCACACTATTGGGAGCTCTGTGGTGTCCAGGGCTGAGGGTCTATGAGGAATGAGGTCCCTGTGGCACACTATTGGGAGCTCTGTGGTGCCCAGGGCTGAGAGTCTATGAGGGAATGAGGTCCCTGTGGCACACTATTGGAAGCTCTGTGGTGCCCAGGGCTGAGTGTGTATGAGGGAATGAGGTCCCTGTGGCACACTATCGGAAGCTCTGTGGTGTCCAGGTCTGAGAGTCTATGAGGGAATGGGTTCCCTGTGGCACACTATCGGGAGCTCTGTGGTGTCCAGGGCTGAGAGTCTATGAGGGAATGAGGTGCCTCTGGCACACTATTGGGAGCTCTGTGGTGTCCAGGGCTGAGAGTCTATGAGGGAATGGGGTCCCAGTGGCACACTATTGGGAGCTCTGTGGTGCCCAGGGCTGAGAGTCTATGAGGGAATGGGGTCCCTGTGGCACACTATTGGGAGCTCTGTGGTGCCCAGGGTTGAGAGTCTATGAGGGAATGTGGTCCCAGTGGCACACTATTGGGAGCTCTGTGGTGTCCAGGGCTGAGAGTCTATGAGGGAATGGGGTCCCAGTGGCACACTATTGGGAGCTCTGTGGTGCCCAGGGCTGAGAGTCTATGAGTGAATGAGGTCCACGTGGCACACTATTGGACTTCTGTGGTGTCCAGGGCTGAGAGTCTATGAGGGAATGCGGTCCCTGCGGCACGCTATTGGAAGCTCTGTGGTGCCCAGGGCTGAGAGTCTATGAGTGAATGAGGTCCACGTGGCACACTATTGGACTTCTGTGGTGTCCAGGGCTGAGAGTCTATGAGGGAATGAGGTCCGTGTGACATGCTATTGGAAGCTCTGTGGTGCCCAGGGCTGAGAGTCTATGAGGGAATGTGGTCCCTGTGGCACACTATTGGACTTCTGTGGTGTCTAGAGCTGGGAGTGTATGAGGGAATGAGGTCCCTGTGGCACACTATTGGAAGCTCTGTGGTGTCCAGGGCTGAGTGTATGAGGGAATGAGGTCCATGTGGCACAATATTGGATTTCTTTGGTGTCCAGGGCTGAGAGTCTATGAGGGAATGAGGTCCCTGTGGCACACAAATGGAGCTCTGTGGTGTCCAGGGCTGAGAGTCTATGAGGGAATGCGGTCCCTGTGGCACACTAATGGAGCTCTGTGGCGCCCAGGGCTGAGAGTCTATGAGGGAATGAGGTCCCTGTGGCACGCTATTGGAAGCTCTGTGGTGCCCAGGGCTGAGAGTCTATGAGGGAATGGGGTCCCTCTGGCACACTATTGGGAGCTCTGTGGTGCCCAGGGCTGAGAGTCTATGAGAAATGGGGTCCCTGTGGCACACTATTGGGAGCTCTGTGGTGTCCAGGGCTGAGGGTCTATGAGGAATGAGGTCCCTGTGGCACACTATTGGGAGCTCTGTGGTGCCCAGGGCTGAGAGTCTATGAGGGAATGAGGTCCCTGTGGCACACTATTGGAAGCTCTGTGGTGCCCAGGGCTGAGTGTGTATGAGGGAATGAGGTCCCTGTGGCACACTATCGGAAGCTCTGTGGTGTCCAGGTCTGAGAGTCTATGAGGGAATGGGTTCCCTGTGGCACACTATCGGGAGCTCTGTGGTGTCCAGGGCTGAGAGTCTATGAGGGAATGAGGTGCCTCTGGCACACTATTGGGAGCTCTGTGGTGTCCAGGGCTGAGAGTCTATGAGGGAATGGGGTCCCAGTGGCACACTATTGGGAGCTCTGTGGTGCCCAGGGCTGAGAGTCTATGAGGGAATGGGGTCCCTGTGGCACACTATTGGGAGCTCTGTGGTGCCCAGGGTTGAGAGTCTATGAGGGAATGTGGTCCCAGTGGCACACTATTGGGAGCTCTGTGGTGTCCAGGGCTGAGAGTCTATGAGGGAATGGGGTCCCAGTGGCACACTATTGGGAGCTCTGTGGTGCCCAGGGCTGAGAGTCTATGAGGGAATGAGGTCCCTCTGGCACACTATTGGGAGCTCTGTGGTGTCCAGGGCTGAGAGTCTATGAGGGAATGAGGTCCCTCTGGCACACTATTGGGAGCTCTGTGGTGTCCAGGGCTGAGAGTCTATGAGGGAATGCGGTCCCTGTGGCACACTATTGGAAGCTCTGTGGTGCCCAGGGCTGAGAGTCTATGAGGGAATGGGGTCCCTCTGGCACACTATTGGGAGCTCTGTGGTGCCCAGGGCTGAGAGTCTATGAGGGAATGATGTCCCTGTGGCACACTATTGGGAGCTCTTTGGTGCCCAGGGCTGAGAGTCTATGAGGTAATGGGGTCCCTGTGGCACACTATTGGGAGCTCTGTGGTGTCCAGGGCTGTGAGCCTATGAGGCAGTGGGGTCCCTCTGGCACACAATTGGGAGCTCTGTGGTGTCCAGGGCTGAGTCTATGAGGGAATGAGGTCCCTGTAGCACACTATTGGAAGCTCTGTGGTGTGCAGGGCTGAGAGTCAATGAGGAATGGGGTCCCTGTGGAACACTATTGGAAGCTCTGTGGTGTGCAGTGTAGGGCTAAGAGTCTATGAGGGAATGAGGTCTCTGTAGCACACTTTTGGAAGCAATATGGTGTCTAGAGCTGAGAGTGTATGAAGGAATGGGGTCCCTGTGGCACACTATTGGACTTCTGTGGTGTCTAGAGCTGAGAGTGTATCAGGGTATGGGGTCCCTCTGGCACACTATTGGGAGCTCTGTTGTGTCCAGGGCTGAGAGTCTATGAGGGAATGGGGTCCCTCTGGCACACTATTGGGAGCTCTGTGGTGTCCAGTTCTGAGAGTCTACGAGTGAATGAGGTCCATGTGGCACACTATTTGAAGCTCTGTGGTGCCCAGGGCTGAGAGTCTATGAGGGAATGAGGTCCTTGTGACACACTATTGGGAGCTCTGTGGTGTCAAGGGCTGAAAGTCTATGAGGGAATGATGTCCCTGTGGCACACTATTGGGAGCTCTTTGGTGTCCAGGGCTGAGCGTCTATGAGGGTATGGGGTCCATGTGGCACACTATTGGAAGCTCTGTGGTGTCTAGAGCTGAGAATCTATGAGGGAATGGGTCCCTCTGGCACACTATTGGACTCCTGTGGTGTCCAGGGCTGAGAGTGTATGAGGGAATGAGGTCCCTGTAGCACACTATTGGAAGCTCTGTGGTGTCCAGGGCTGAGAGTCTATGAGGGAATGGGGTCCCTCTGGCACACTATTGGGAGCTCTGTGGTGTCCAGGGCTGAGAGTCTATGAGGGAATGAGGTCACTGTGGCACACTATTGGGAGCTCTGTGGTGTCCAGGTCTGAGAGTCTATGAGGGAATGATGTCCCTGTGGCACACTATTGGGAGCTCTGTGGTGTCCAGGGCTGAGCGTCTCTGAGGCAGTGGGGTCCCTGTGGCACACAATTGGAAGCTCTGTGGTGTCCAGGGCTGAGAGTCAATGAGGAATGGGGTCCCTGTGGCACACTATTGGAAGCTCTGTGGTGTGCAGTGCAGGGCTGAGAGTCTATGAGGGAATGAGGTCTCTGTAGCACACTTTTGGAAGCTCTGTGGTGTCTAGAGCTGAGAGTGTGTGAGGGAATGGGGTCCCTGTGGCACACTATTGGACTTCTGTGGTGTCTAGAGCTGAGAGTGTATCAGGGTATGGGGTCCCTCTGGCACACTATTGGGAGCTCTGTTCTGTCCAGGGCTGAGAGTCTATGAGGGAATGGGGTCCCTCTGGCACACTATTGGGAGCTCTGTGGTGTCCAGGTCTGAGAGTCTATGAGTGAATGAGGTCCATGTGGCACACTATTGGGACTTCTGTGGTGTCTAGAGCTCAGAGTCTATGAGGGAATGGGGTCCCTCTGGCACACTATTGGGAGCTCTGTGGTGTCCAGGGCTGAGAGTCTATGAGGGAATGAGGTCCTGTGGCACACGATTGGGAGCTCTGTGTGTCCAGGTCTGAGAGTCTATGAGTGAATTAGGTCCATGTGGCACACTATTGGACTTCTGTGGTGTCCAGGGCTGAGAGTCTATGAGGTAATGAGGTCCCTGTGGCACGCTATTGGAAGCTCTGTGGTGCCCAGGGCTGAGAGTCTATGAGGGAATGGAGTCCCTGTGGCACGCTATTGGAGGCTCTGTGGTGCCCAGGGCTGAGAGTCTATGAGGGAATGTGGTCCCTGTGGCACGCTATTGGAAGCTCTGTGGTGCCCAGGGCTGAGAGTCTATGAGGGAATGGGGTCCCTGTGGCACACTATTGGGAGCTCTGTGGTGCCCAGGGCTGAGAGTCTATGAGGGAATGCGGTCCCTGTGGCATGCTATTGGAAGCTCTGTGGTGCCCATGGCTGAGAGTCTATGAGGGAATGCGGTCCCTGCGGCATGCTATTGGAAGCTCTGTGGTGCCCAGGGCTGAGAGTCTATGAGGGAATGGGGTCCCTGTGGCATGCTATTGGAAGCTCTGTGGTGCCCATGGCTGAGAGTCTATGAGGGAATGCGGTCCCTGCGGAACGCTATTGGAAGCTCTGTGGTGCCCAGGGCTGAGAGTCTATGAGGGAATGGGGTCCATGTGGCACACTATTGGGAGCTCTGTGGTGCCCAGGGCTGAGTCTATGAGGGAATGCGGTCCCTGCGGCACGCTATTGGAAGCTCTGTGGTGCCCAGGGCTGAGTCTATGAGTGAATGAGTTCCACGTGGCACACTATTGGACTTCTGTGGTGTCCAGGGCTGAGAGTCTATGAGGGAATGAGGTCCCTGTGACATGCTATTGGAAGCTCTGTGGTGCACAGGGCTGAGAGTCTATGAGGGAATGTGGTCCCTGTGGCACACTATTGGACTTCTGTGGTGTCTAGAGCTGGGAGTGTATGAGGGAATGAGGTCCCTGTGGCACACTATTGGAAGCTCTGTGGTGTCCAGGGCTGAGTGTATGAGGGAATGAGGTCCATGTGGCACAATATTGGATTTCTTTGGTGTCCAGGGCTGAGAGTCTATGAGGGAATGAGGTCCCTGTGGCACGCTATTGGAGCTCTGTGGCGCCCAGGGCTGAGAGTCTATGAGGGAATGAGGTCCCTGTGGCACGCTATTGGAAGCTCTGTGGTGCCCAGGGCTGAGAGTCTATGAGGGAATGGGGTCCCTCTGGCACACTATTGGGAGCTCTGTGGTGCCCAGGGCTGAGAGTCTATGAGGAATGGGGTCCCTGTGGCACACTATTGGGAGCTCTGTGGTGTCCAGGGCTGAGGGTCTATGAGGAATGAGGTCCCTGTGGCACACTATTGGGAGCTCTGTGGTGCCCAGGGCTGAGAGTCTATGAGGGAATGAGGTCCCTGTGGCACACTATTGGAAGCTCTGTGGTGCCCAGGGCTGAGTGTGTATGAGGGAATGAGGTCCCTGTGGCACACTATTGGAAGCTCTGTGGTGTCCAGGTCTGAGAGTCTTTGAGGGAATGAGTTCCCTGTGGCACACTATTGGGAGCTCTGTGGTGTCCAGGGCTGAGAGTATATGAGGGAATGGGGTCCCTGTGGCACACTATTGGGAGCTCTGTGGTGTCCAGGGCTGAGAGTCTATGAGGCAGTGGGGTCCCTCTGGCACACAATTGGGAGCTCTGTGGTGTCCAGGGCTGAGAGTCTATGAGGGAATGAGGTCCCTGTAGCACACTATTGGAAGCTCTGTGGTGTGCAGGGCTGAGAGTCTATGAGGAATGGGGTCCCTGTGGCACACAACTGGAAGCTCTGTGGTGTCCAGGACTGAGAGTCAATGAGGAATGGGGTCCCTGTGGCACACTATTGGAAGCTCTGTGGTGTGCAGTGCAGGGCTGAGAGTCTATGAGGGAATGAGGTCTCTGTAGCACACTTTTGGAAGCTCTGTGGTGTCTAGAGCTGAGAGTGTATGAGGGAATGGGGTCCCTGTGGCACACTATTGGACTTCTGTGGTGTCTAGAGCTGAGAGTGTATCAGGGTATGGGGTCCCTCTGGCACACTATTGGGAGCTCTGTTGTGTCCAGGGCTGAGAGTCTATGAGGGAATGGGGTCCCTCTGGCACACTATTGGGAGCTCTGTGGTGTCCAGGTCTGAGAGTCTATGAGTGAATGAGGTCCATGTGGCACACTATTGGGACTTCTGTTGTGTCTAGAACTCAGAGTCTATGAGGGAATGGGGTCCCTCTGGCACACTATTGGGAGCTCTGTGGTGTCCAGGGCTGAGAGTCTATGAGGGAATGAGGTCCTGTGGCACACTATTGGGAGCTCTGTGGTGTCCAGGTCTGAGAGTCTATGAGTGAATTAGGTCCATGTGGCACACTATTGGACTTCTGTGGTGTCCAGGGCTGAGAGTCTATGAGGTAATGAGGTCCCTGTGGCACGCTATTGGAAGCTCTGTGGTGCCCAGGGCTGAGAGTCTATGAGGGAATGCAGTCCCTGTGGCACGCTATTGGAGGCTTTGTGGTGCCCATGGCTGAGAGTCTATGAGGGAATGTGGTCCCTGTGGCACGCTATTGGAAGCTCTGTGGTGCCCAGGGCTGAGAGTCTATGAGGGAATGGGGTCCCTGTGGCACACTATTGGGAGCTCTGTGGTGTCCAGGGCTGAGAGTCTATGAGGGAATGAGGTCCCTCTGGCAAACTATTGGGAGCTCTGTGGTGTCCAGGGCTGAGAGTCTATGAGGGAATGGGGTCCCTGTGGCACACTATTGGGAGCTCTGTGGTGCCCAGGGCTGAGAGTCTATGAGGGAATGGGGTCCCTGTGGCACACTATTGGGAGCTCTGTGGTGTCCAGGGCTGAGAGTCTATGAGGGAATGAGGTCCCTCTGGCACACTATTGGGAGCTCTGTGGTGTCCAGGGCTGAGAGTCTATGAGGGAATGAGGTCCCTCTGGCACACTATTGGGAGCTCTGTGGTGTCCAGGGCTGAGAGTCTATGAGGGAATGGGGTCCCTCTGGCACACTATTGGGAGCTCTGTGGTGCCCAGGGCTGAGAGTCTATGAGGGAATGATGTCCCTGTGCCACACTATTGGGAGCTCTGTGGTTTCCAGGGCTGAGAGTCTATGAGGTAATGGGGTCCCTGTGGCACACTATTGGGAGCTCTGTGGTGTCCAGGGCTGAGAGTCTATGAGGCAGTGGGGTCCCTCTGGCACACAATTGGGAGCTCTGTGGTGTCCAGAGCTGAGAGTCTATGAGGGAATGAGGTCCCTATAGCACACTATTGGAAGCTCTGTGGTGTGCAGGGCTGAGAGTCTATGAGGGAATGCGGTCCCTGTGGCACACAATTGGAAGCTCTGTGGTGTCCAGGACTGAGAGTCAATGAGGAATGGGGTCCCTGTGGCACACTATTGGAAGCTCTGTGGTGTGCAGTGCAGGGCTGAGAGTCTATGAGGGAATGAGGTCTCTGTAGCACACTTTTGGAAGCTCTGTGGTGTCTAGAGCTGAGAGTGTATGAGGGAATGGGGTCCCTGTGGCACACTATTGGACTTCTGTGGTGTCTAGAGCTGAGAGTGTATCAGGGTATGGGGTCCCTCTGGCACACTATTGGGAGCTCTGTTGTGTCCAGGGCTGAGAGTCTATGAGGGAATGGGGTCCCTCTGGCAAACTATTGGGAGCTCTGTGGTGTCCAGGTCTGAGAGTCTATGAGTGAATGAGGTCCATGTGGCACACTATTGGGACTTCTGTGGTGTCTAGAGCTCAGAGTCTATGAGGAAATGGGGTCCCTCTGGCACACTATTGGGAGCTCTGTGGTGTCCAGGGCTGAGAGTCTATGAGGGAATGAGGTCCTATGGCACACTATTGGGAGCTCTGTGGTGTCCAGGTCTGAGAGTCTATGAGTGAATTAGGTCCATGTGGCACACTATTGGACTTCTGTGGTGTCCAGGGCTGAGAGTCTATGAGGGAATGCAGTCCCTGTGGCACGCTATTGGAGGATTTGTGGTGCCCATGGCTGAGAGTCTATGAGGGAATGTGGTCCCTGTGGCACGCTATTTGAAGCTCTGTGGTGCCCAGGGCTGAGAGTCTATGAGGGAATGGGGTCCCTGTGGCACACTATTGGAAGCTCTGTGGTGCCCAGGGCTGAGAGTCTATGAGGGAATGGGGTCCCTGTGGCACGCTATTGGGAGCTCTGTGGTGCCCAGGGCTGAGAGTCTATGAGGGAATGCGGTCCCTGTGGCATGCTATTGGAAGCTCTGTTGTGCCCATGGCTGAGAGTCTATGAGGGAATGCCGTCCCTGCGGCACGCTATTGGAAGCTCTGTGGTGCCCAGGGCTGAGAGTCTATGAGGGAATGCGGTCCCTGCGGCACGCTATTGGAAGCTCTGTGGTGCCCAGGGATGAGAGTCTATGCTATGAGTGAATGAGGTCCACGTGGCACACTATTGGACTTCTGTGGTGTCCAGGGCTGAGAGTCTATGAGGGAATGAGGTCCCTGTGACATGCTATTGGAAGCTCTGTGGTGCCCAGGGCTGAGAGTCTATGAGGGAATGTGGTCCCTGTGGCACACTATTGGACTTCTGTGGTGTCTAGAGCTGGGAGTGTATGAGGGAATGAGGTCCCTGTGGCACACTATTGGAAGCTCTGTGGTGTCCAAGGCTGAGTGTATGAGGGAATGAGGTCCATGTGGCACAATATTGGATTTCTTTGGTGTCCAGGGCTGAGAGTCTATGAGGGAATGAGGTCCCTGTGGAACACTAATGGAGCTCTGTGGTGTCCAGGGCTGAGAGTCTATGAGGGAATGCGGTCCCTGTGGCACACTAATGGAGCTCTGTGGCGTCCAGGGCTGAGAGTCTATGAGGGAATGAGGTCCCTGTGGCACGCTATTGGAAGCTCTGTGGTGCCCAGGGCTGAGAGTCTATGAGGGAATGGGGTCCCTCTGGCACACTATTGGGAGCTCTCTGGTGCCCAGGGCTGAGAGTCTATGAGTAATGGGGTCCCTGTGGCACACTATTGGGAGCTCTGTGGTGTCCAGGGCTGAGGTTCTATGAGGAATGAGGTCCCTGTGGCACACTATTGGGAGCTCTGTGGTGCCCAGGGCTGAGAGTCTATGAGGGAATGAGGTCCCTGTGGCACACTATTGGAAGCTCTGTGGTGCACAGGGCTGAGTGTGTTTGAGGGAATGAGGTCCCTGTGGCACACTATTGGAAGCTCTGTGGTGTCCAGGTCTGAGAGTCTATGAGGGAATGAGTTCCCTGTGGCACACTATTGGGAGCTCTGTGGTGTCCAGGGCTGAGAGTCTATGAGGGAATGAGGTCCCTCTGGCACATTATTGGGAGCTCTGTGGTGTCCAGGGCTGGGAGTCTATGAGGGAATGGGGTCCCTGTGGCACACTATTGGGAGCTCTGTGGTGCCCAGGGCTGAGAGTCTATGAGTGAATGGGGTCCCTGTGGCACACTATTGGGAGCTCTGTGGTGTCCAGGGCTGAGAGTCTATGAGGGAATGAGGTCCCTCTGGCACACTATTGGGAGCTCTGTGGTGTCCAGGGCTGAGAGTCTATGAGGGAATGCGGTCCCTGTGTCACACTATTGGAAGCTCTGTGGTGCCCAGGGCTGAGAGTCTATGAGGGAATGGGGTCCCTCTGGCACACTATTGGGAGCTCTGTGGTGCCCAGGGCTGAGAGTCTATGAGGAATGGGGTCCATGTGGCACACTATTGGGAGCTCTGTGGTGTCCAGGGCTGAGGGTCTATGATGAATGAGGTCTTGTGGCATACTATTGGGAGCTCTGTGGTGCCCAGGGCTGAGAGTCTATGAGGGAATGAGGTCCCTGTGGCACACTATTGGAAGCTCTGTGGTGCCCAGGGCTGAGTGTGTATGAGGGAATGAGGTCCCTGTGGCACACTATTGGAAGCTCTGTGGTGTCCAGGTCTGAGAGTCTATGAGGGAATGAGGTCCCTGTGGCACACTATTGGGAGCTCTGTGGTGTCCAGGGCTGAGGGTCTATGAGAAATGAGGTCCCTGTGGCACACTATTTGGAGCTCTGTGGTGCCCAGGGCTGAGAGTCTATGAGGGAATGGGGTCCCTGTGCACACTATTGGGAGCTATGTGGTGTCCAGGGCTGAGAGTCAATGAGGGAATGAGATCCCTGTGGCACACTATTGGGAGCTCTGTGGTGTCCAGGGCTGAGGGTCTATGAGGAATGAGGTCCCTGTGGCACACTATTGGGAGCTCTGTGGTGCCCAGGGCTGAGAGTCTATGAGGGAATGGGGTCCCTGTGGCACACTATTGGGAGCTCTGTGGTGTCTAGAGCTCAGAGTCTATGAGGGAATGAGGTCCCTGTGGCACACTAATGAAGCTCTGTGGTGTCCAGGGCTGAGAGTCTATGAGGGAATGCGGTCGCTGTGGCACACTAATGGAGCTCTGTGGTGTCCAGAGCTGAGAGTCTATGAGGGAATGAGGTCCCCGTGGCACACTATTGGACTTCTGTGGTGTCCAGGGCTGAGAGTCTATGAGGCAATGAGGTCCCTGTGGCACACTATTGGGAGCTCTGTGGTGTCTAGAGCTCTGAGTCTATGAGGGAATGAGATCCCTGTGGCACACTATTGGGAGCTCTGTGGTGTCTAGAGCTCAGAGTCTATGAGGGAATGAGGTCCCTGTGGCACACTAATGGAGCTCTGTGGTGTCCAGGGCTGAGAGTCTATGAGGGAATGAGGTCCCTGTGGCACACTACTGTACTTCTGTGGTGTCCAGGGCTGAGAGTCTATGAGGGAATGAGGTCCCTGTGGCACACTATTGGGAGCTCTGTGGTGTCTAGAGCTCAGAGTCTATGAGGGAATGAGGTCCCTGTGGCACACTATTGGGAGCTATGTGGTGTCTAGAGATCAGAGTCTACGAGGGAATGCGGTCCCTGTGGCACACTAATGGAGCTCTGTGGTGTCCAGGGCTGAGAGTCTATGAGGGAATGAGGTCCCTGTGGCACACTATTGGACTTCTGTGGTGTCCAGGGCTGAGAGTCTATGAGGGAATGAGGTCCCTGTGGCACACTATTGGATTTCTGTGGTGTCCAGGGCTGAGAGTCTATGAGGGAATGAGGTCCCTGTGGCACACTATTGGGAGCTCTGTGGTGTCCAGGGATGAGAGTCTATGAGGGAATGAGGTCCCTGTGGCACACTATTGGGAGCTCTCTGGTGTCCAGGTCTCAGAGTCTATGAGGGAATGAGGTCCCTGTGGCACACTATTGGGAGCTCTGTAGTGCCCAGGGCTCAGAGTCTATGAGGGAATGAGGTCCCTGTGGCACACTATTGGGAGCTCTGTGGTGTCCAGGGCTGAGAGTCTATGAGGGAATCAGGTCCCTGTGGCACGCTATTGGGAGCTCGGTGGTGTCTAGAGCTCAGAGTCTATGAGGGAATGAGGTCCCTGTGGCACGCTATTGGAAGCTCTGTGGTGCCCAGGGCTGAGGGTCTATGAGGGAATGATGTCCCTGTGGCACACTATTGGGAGCTCTGTGGTGTCCAGGGCTGAGAGTCTATGAGGGAATGGGGTCTCTGTGGCACACTAATGGAGCTCTGTGGTGTCCAGGGCTGAGAGTCTATGAGGGAATGAGGTCACTGTGGCACACTATTGGACTTCTGTGGTGTCCAGGGCTGAGAGTCTATGAGGGAATGAGGTCCCTGTGGCACACTATTGGACTTCTGTGGTGTCCAGGGCTGAGAGTCTATGAGGGAATGAGGTCCCTGTGGCACACTATTGGGAGCTCTGTGGTGTCCAGGGCTGAGAGTCTATGAGGGAATGAGGTCCCTGTGGCAAACTATTGGGAGCTCAGTGGTGCCCAGGGCTGAGAGTCTATGAGGGAATGAGGTCCCTGTGGCACACTAATGGAGCTCTGTGGTGTCCAGGGCTGAGAGTCTATGAGGGAATGCGGTCCCTGTGGCACACTAATGGAGCTCTGTGGTGTCCAGGGCTGAGAGTCTATGAGGGAATGAGGTCCCTGTGGCACACTATTGGACTTCTGTGGTGTCCAGGGCTGAGAGTCTATGAGGGAATCAGGTCCCTGTGGCACGCTATTGGGAGCTCGGTGGTGTCTAGAGCTCAGAGTCTATGAGGGAATGAGGTCCCTGTGGCACGCTATTGGAAGCTCTGTGGTGCCCAGGGCTGAGGGTCTATGAGGGAATGATGTCCCTGTGGCACACTATTGGGAGCTCTGTGGTGTCCAGGGCTGAGAGTCTATGAGGGAATGGGGTCTCTGTGGCACACTAATGGAGCTCTGTGGTGTCCAGGGCTGAGAGTCTATGAGGGAATGAGGTCACTGTGGCACACTATTGGACTTCTGTGGTGTCCAGGGCTGAGAGTCTATGAGGGAATGAGGTCCCTGTGGCACACTATTGGACTTCTGTGGTGTCCAGGGCTGAGAGTCTATGAGGGAATGAGGTCCCTGTGGCACACTATTGGGAGCTCTGTGGTGTCCAGGGCTGAGAGTCTATGAGGGAATGAGGTCCCTGTGGCAAACTATTGGGAGCTCAGTGGTGCCCAGGGCTGAGAGTCTATGAGGGAATGAGGTCCCTGTGGCACACTAATGGAGCTCTGTGGTGTCCAGGGCTGAGAGTCTATGAGGGAATGCGGTCCCTGTGGCACACTAATGGAGCTCTGTGGTGTCCAGGGCTGAGAGTCTATGAGGGAATGAGGTCCCTGTGGCACACTATTGGACTTCTGTGGTGTCCAGGGCTGAGAGTCTATGAGGGAATGAGGTCCCTGTGGCACACTATTGGGAGCTCTGTGGAGTCTAGAGCTCAGAGTCTATGAGGGAATGAGGTCCCTGTGGCACACTATTGGACTTCTGTGGTGTCCAGGGCTGAGAGTCTATGAGGGAATGAGGTCCCTGTGGCACACTATTGGGAGCTCTGTGGTGTCCAGGGCTGAGAGTCGATGAGGGAATGAGGTCCCTGTGGCACACTATTGGGAGCTCTGTGGTGTCTAGAGCTCAGAGTCTATGAGGGAATGAGGTCCCGGTGGCACACTATTGGGAGCTCTGTGGTGTCTAAAGCTCAGAGTCTATGAGGGAATGAGGTCCCTGTGGCACACTAATGGAGCTCTGTGGTGTCCAGGGCTGAGAGTCTATGAGGGAATGAGGTCCCTGTGGCACACTATTGGGAGCTCTGTGGTGTCTACAGCTCAGAGTATATGAGGGAATGAGGTCCCTGTGGCACACTATTGGGAGCTCTGTGGTGTCTAGAGCTCAGAGTCTATGAGGGAATGCGGTCCCTGTGGCACACGAATGGAGCTCTGTGGTGTCCAGGGCTGAGAGTCTATGAGGGAATGAGGTCCCTGTGGCACACTATTGGACTTCTGTGGTGTCCAGGGCTGAGAGTCTATGAGGGAACGAGGTCCCTCTGGCACTTTATTGGACTTCTGTGGTGTCCAGGGCTGAGAGTCTATGAGGGAACGAGGTCCCTGTGGCACACTATTGGACTTCTGTGGTGTCCAGGGCTGAGAGCCTATGAGGGAATGAGGTCCCTGTGGCACACTATTGGGAGCTCTGTGGTGTCCAGGGCTGAGAGTCTGAGGGAATGAGGTCCCTGTGGCATACTATTGGGAGCTCTGTGGTGTCCAGGTCTCAGAGTCTATGAGGGAATGAGGTCCCTGTGGCACGCTATTGGGAGCACTGTGGTGCCCAGGGCTGAGAGTCTATGAGGGAATGGGGTCCCTGTGGCACACTATTGGGAGCTCTGTGGTGTCCAGGACTGAGAGTCTATGAGGGAATGGGGTCCCTGTGGCACGCTATTGGGAGCTCTGTGGTGTCTAGAGCTCAGAGTCTATGAGGGAATGGGGTCCCTGTGGCACACTAATGGAGCTCTGTGGTGTCCAGGGCTGAGAGTCTATGAGGGAATGGGGTCCCTGTGGCACACTAATGGAGCTCTGTGGTGTCCAGGGCTGAGAGTCTATGAGGGAATGAGGTCCCTGTGGCACACTATTGGACTTCTGTGGTGTCCAGGGCTGAGAGTCTATGAGGTAATGGGGTCCCTCTGGCACACTATTGGGAGCTCTGTGGTGTCCAGGTCTCAGAGTCTATGAGGGAATGAGGTCCCTGTGGCACACTATTGGGAGCTCTGTGGACCCAGGGCTGAGAGTCTATGAGGGAATGAGGTCCCTGTGGCACACTATTGGGAGCTCTGTGGTGTCCAGGGCTGAGAGTCTATGAGGGAATGGGGTCCCTGTGGCACACTATTGGGAGCTCTGTGGTGTCTAGAGCTCAGAGTCTATGAGGGAATGAGGTACCTGTGGCACACTATTGGACTTCTGTGGTGTCCAGGGCTGAGAGTCTATGAGGGAATGAGGTCCCTGTGGCACACTATTGGGAGCTCTGTGGTACCCAGGGCTGAGAGCCTATGCGGGAATGAGGTCCCTGTGGCACACTATTGGGAGCTCTGTGGTGTCCAGGGCTGAGAGTCTATGACGGAATGGGGTCCCTGTGGCACACTATTGGGAGCTCTGTGGTGTCCAGGGCTGAGAGTCTATGAGGGAATGAGGTCCCTCTGGCACACTATTGGGAGCTCTGTGGTGTCCAGGGCTGAGAGTCTATGAGTGAATGAGGTCCCTGTGGCACACTATTGGGAGCTCTGTGGTGCCCAGGGCTGAGAGTCTATGAGGGAATGGGGTCCCTGTGGCACACTATTGGGAGCTCTGTGGTGCCCAGGGCTCAGAGTCTATGAGGGAATGAGGTCCCTGTGGCACACTATTGGGAGCTCTGTGGTGCCCAGGGCTCAGAGTCTATGAGGGAATGAGGTCCCTGTGGCACACTATTGGGAGCTCTGTGGTGTCCAGGGCTGAGAGTCTATGAGGGAATCGGGTCCCTGTGGCACGCTATTGGGAGCTCGGTGGTGCCCAGGGCTGAGAGTCTATGAGGGAATGGGGTCCCTGTGGCACACTATTGGGAGCTCTGTGGTGCCCAGGGCTGAGAGTCTATGAGGGAATGATGTCCCTGTGGCACACTATTGGGAGCTCTGTGGTGTCCAGGGCTGAGAGTCTATGAGGGAATGGGGTCTCTGTGGCACACTAATGGAGCTCTGTGGTGTCCAGGGCTGTGAGTCTATGAGGGAATGAGGTCCCTGTGGCACACTATTGGACTTCTGTGGTGTCCAGGGCTGAGAGTCTATGAGGTAATGAGGTCTCTGTGGCACACTATTGGACTTCTGTGGTGTCCAGGGCTTAGAGTCTATGAGGGAATGAGGTCCCTGTGGCACACTAATGGAGCTCTGTGGTGTCCAGGGCTGAGAGTCTATGAGGGAATGCGGTCCTGTGGCACACTAATGGAGCTCTTTGGTGTCCAGGGCTGAGAGTCTATGAGGCAATGAGGTCCCTGTGGCACACTATTGGACTTCTGTGGTGTCCAGGGCTGAGAGTCTATGAGTGAATGAGGTCCCTGTGGCACACTATTGGGAGCTCTATGGTGTCTAGAGCTCAGAGTCTATGAGGAAATGAGGTCCCTGTGGCACACTATTGGACTTCTGTGGTGTCCAGGGCTGAGAGTCTATGAGGGAATGAGGTCCCTGTGGCACACTATTGGGAGCTCTGTGGTGTCCAGGGCTGAGAGTCTATGAGGGAATGAGGTCCCTGTGGCACACTATTGGGAGCTCTGTGGTGTCTAGAGCTCAGAGTCTATGAGGGAATGAGGTCCCTGTGGCACACTATTGGGAGCTCTGTGGTGTCTAGAGCTCAGAGTCTATGAGGGAATGAGGTCCCTGTGGCACACTAATGGAGCTCTGTGGTGTCCAGGGCTGAAAGTCTATGAGGGAAAGAGGTCCCTGTGGCACACTATTGGACTTCTGTGGTGTCCAGGGCTGAGAGTCTATGAGGGAATGAGGTCCCTGTGGCACACTATTGGGAGCTCTGTGGTGTCTACAGCTCAGAGTCTATGAGGGAATGAGGTCCCTGTGGCACACTATTGGGAGCTCTGTGGTGTCTAGAGCTCAGAGTCTATGAGGGAATGCGGTCCCTGTGGCACATTAATGGAGCTCTGTGGTGTCCAGGGCTGAGAGTCTATGAGGGAATGAGGTCCCTGTGGCACACTATTGGACTTCTGTGGTGTCCAGGGCTGAGAGTCTATGAGGGAACGAGGTCCCTGTGGCACACTATTGGACTTCTGTGGTGTCCAGGGCTGAGAGCCTATGAGGGAATGAGGTCCCTGTGGCACACTATTGGGAGCTCTGTGGTGTCCAGGGCTGAGAGTCTATGAGGGAATGAGGTCCCTGTGGCACACTATTGGGAGCTCTGTGGTGTCCAGGTCTCAGAGTCTATTAGGGAATGAGGTCCCTGTGGCACGCTATTGGGAGCACTGTGGTGCCCAGGGCTGAGAGTCTATGAGGGAATGGGGTCCCTGTGGCACGCTATTGGGAGCTCTGTGGTGTCCAGGGCTGAGAGTCTATGAGGGAATGGGGTCCCTGTGGCACGCTATTGGGAGCTCTGTGGTGTCTAGAGCTCAGAGTCTATGAGGGAATGAGGTCCCTGTGGCACGCTATTGGAAGCTCTGTGGTGCCCAGGGCTGAGAATCTATGAGGGAATGAGGTCCCTGTGGCACACTATTGGACTTCTGTGGTGTCCAGGGCTGAGAGTCTATGAGGGAATGGGGTCCCTGTGGCACACTAATGGAGCTCTGTGGTGTCCAGGGCTGAGAATCTATGAGGGAATGAGGTCCCTGTGGCACACTATTGGACTTCTGTGGTGTCCAGGGCTGAGAGTCTATGAGGGAATGAGGTCCCTGTGGCACACTATTGGACTTCTGTGGTGTCCAGGGCTGAGAGTCTATGAGGGAATGAGGTCCCTGTGGCACACTATTGGGAGCTCTGTGGTACCCAGGGCTGAGAGTCTATGCGGGAATGAGGTCCCTGTGGCACACTATTGGGAGCTCTGTGGTGTCCAGGGCTGAGAGTCTATGAGGGAATGGGTTCCCTGTGGCACACTATTGGGAGCTCTGTGGTGTCCAGGGCTGAGAGTCTATGAGGGAATGAGGTCCCTCTGGCACACTATTGGGAGCTCTGTGGTGTCCAGGGCTGAGAGTCTATGAGGGAATGGGGTCCCTGTGGCACACTATTGGGAGCTCTGTGGTGCCCAGGGCTGAGAGTCTATGAGGGAATGGGGTCCCTGTGGCACACTATTGGGAGCTCTGTGGTGTCCAGGGCTGAGAGTCTATGAGGGAATGAGGTCCCTCTGGCACACTAATGGAAGCTCTGTGGTGTCCAGGGCTGGGAGTCTATGAGGGAATGCGGTCCCTGTGGCACACTATTGGAGCTCTGCGGTGTCCAGGGCTGAGAGTCTATGAGGGAATGAGGTCCCTGTGGCACACTATTGGAAGCTCTGTGGTGTCTAGAGCTGAGAATCTATGAGGGAATGGGGTCCCTCTGGCACACTATTGGACTTCTATGGTATCCAGGGCTGAAAGTCTATGAGGGAATGGGGTCCCTGTGGCACACTATTGGACTTCTGTGGTGTCCAGGGTTGGAAGTCTATGAGGGAATGGGGTCCCTGTGGCACACTATTGGACTTCTGTGGTGTCTACAGCTGAGAGTCTATGAGGGAATGAGGTCCCTGTGGCACACTATTGGGAGCTCTGTGGTGTCCAGGGCTGAGAGTCTATGAGGGAATGATGTCCCTGTGGCACACTATTGGGAGCTCTGTGGTGTCTAGAGCTCAGAGTCTATGAGGGAATGAGGTCCCTGTGGCACACTAATGAAGCTCTGTGGTGTCCAGGGCTGAGAGTCTATGAGGGAATGCGGTCGCTGTGGCACGCTAATGGAGCTCTGTGGTGTCCAGAGCTGAGAGTCTATGAGGGAATGAGGTCCCCGTGGCACACTATTGGACTTCTGTGGTGTCCAAGGCTGAGAGTCTATGAGGGAATGAGGTCCCTGTGGCACACTATTGGGAGCTCTGTGGTGTCTAGAGTTCAGAGTCTATGAGGGAATGAGATCCCTGTGGCACACTATTGGGAGCTCTGTGGTGTCTAGAGCTCAGAGTCTATGAGGGAATGAGGTCCCTGTGGCACACTAATGGAGCTCTGTGGTGTCCAGGGCTGAGAGTCTATGAGGGAATGAGGTCCCTGTGGCACACTACTGTACTTCTGTGGTGTCCAGGGCTGAGAGTCTATGAGGGAATGAGGTCCCTGTGGCACACTATTGGGAGCTCTGTGGTGTCTAGAGCTCAGAGTCTATGAGGGAATGAGGTCCCTGTGGCACACTATTGGGAGCTATGTGGTGTCTAGAGATCAGAGTCTACGAGGGAATGCGGTCCCTGTGGCACACTAATGGAGCTCTGTGGTGTCCAAGGCTGAGAGTCTATGAGGGAATGAGGTCCCTGTGGCACACTATTGGACTTCTGTGGTGTCCAGGGCTGAGAGTCTATGAGGGAATGAGGTCCCTGTGGCACACTATTGGACTTCTGTGGTGTCCAGGGCTGAGAGTCTATGAGGGAATGAGGTCCCTGTGGCACACTATTGGGAGCTCTGTGGTGTCCAGGGATGAGAGTCTATGAGGGAATGAGGTCCCTGTGGCACACTATTGGGAGCTCTCTGGTGTCCAGGTCTCAGAGTCTATGAGGGAATGAGGTCCCTGTGGCACACTATTGGGAGCTCTGTGGTGCCCAGGGCTCAGAGTCTATGAGGGAATGAGGTCCCTGTGGCACACTATTGGGAGCTCTGTGGTGTCCAGGGCTGAGAGTCTATGAGGGAATCAGGTCCCTGTGGCACGCTATTGGGAGCTCGGTGGTGTCTAGAGCTCAGAGTCTATGAGGGAATGAGGTCCCTGTGGCACGCTATTGGAAGCTCTGTGGTGCCCAGGGCTGAGGGTCTATGAGGGAATGATGTCCCTGTGGCACACTAATGGGAGCTCTGTGGTGTCCAGGGCTGAGAGTCTATGAGGGAATGGGGTCTCTGTGGCACACTAATGGAGCTCTGTGGTGTCCAGGGCTGAGAGTCTATGAGGGAATGAGGTCCCTGTGGCACACTATTGGACTTCTGTGGTGTCCAGGGCTGAGAGTCTATGAGGGAATGAGGTCCCTGTGGCACACTATTGGACTTCTGTGGTGTCCAGGGCTGAGAGTCTATGAGGGAATGAGGTCCCTGTGGCACACTATTGGGAGCTCTGTGGTGTCCAGGGCTGAGAGTCTATGAGGGAATGAGGTCCCTGTGGCAAACTATTGGGAGCTCAGTGGTGCCCAGGGCTGAGAGTCTATGAGGGAATGAGGTCCCTGTGGCACACTAATGGAGCTCTGTGGTGTCCAGGGCTGAGAGTCTATGAGGGAATGCGGTCCCTGTGGCACACTAATGGAGCTCTGTGGTGTCCAGGGCTGAGAGTCTATGAGGGAATGAGGTCCCTGTGGCACACTATTGGACTTCTGTGGTGTCCAGGGCTGAGAGTCTATGAGGGAATGAGGTCCCTGTGGCACACTATTGGGAGCTCTGTGGTGTCTAGAGCTCAGAGTCTATGAGGGAATGAGGTCCCTGTGGCACACTATTGGACTTCTGTGGTGTCCAGGGCTGAGAGTCTATGAGGGAATGAGGTCCCTGTGGCACACTATTGGGAGCTCTGTGGTGTCCAGGGCTGAGAGTCTATGAGGGAATGAGGTCCCTGTGGCACACTATTGGGAGCTCTGTGGTGTCTAGAGCTCAGAGTCTATGAGGGAATGAGGTCCCTGTGGCACACTATTGGGAGCTCTGTGGTGTCTAGAGCTCAGAGTCTATGAGGGAATGAGGTCCCTGTGGCACACTAATGGAGCTCTGTGGTGTCCAGGGCTGAGAGTCTATGAGGGAATGAGGTCCCTGTGGCACACTATTGGACTTCTGTGGTGTCCAGGGCTGAGAGTCTATGAGGGAATGAGGTCCCTGTGGCACACTATTGGGAGCTCTGTGGTGTCTACAGCTCAGAGTCTATGAGGGAATGAGGTCCCTGTGGCACACTATTGGGAGATCTGTGGTGTCTAGAGCTCAGAGTCTATGAGGGAATGCGGTCCCTGTGGCACACTAATGGAGCTCTGTGGTGTCCAGGGCTGAGAGTCTATGAGGGAATGAGGTCCCTGTGGCACACTATTGGACTTCTGTGGTGTCCAGGGCTGAGAGTCTATGAGGGAACGAGGTCCCTGTGGCACACTATTGGACTTCTGTGGTGTCCAGGGCTGAGAGCCTATGAGGGAATGAGGTACCTGTGGCACACTATTGGGAGCTCTGTGGTGTCCAGGGCTGAGAGTCTATGAGGGAATGAGGTCCCTGTGGCACACTATTGGGAGCTCTGTGGTGTCCAGGTCTCAGAGTCTATGAGGGAATGAGGTCCCTGTGGCACGCTATTGGGAGCACTGTGGTGCCCAGGGCTGAGAGTCTATGAGGGAATAGGGTCCCTGTGGCACACTATTGGGAGCTCTGTGGTGTCCAGGGCTGAGAGTCTATGAGGGAATGGGGTCCCTGTGGCACGCTATTGGGAGCTCTGTGGTGTCTAGAGCTCAGAGTCTATGAGGGAATGGGGTCCCTGTGGCACACTAATGGAGCTCTGTGGTGTCCAGGGCTGAGAGTCTATGAGGGAATGAGGTCCCTGTGGCACACTATTGGACTTCTGTGGTGTCCAGGGCTGATAGTCTATGAGGGAATGAGGTCCCTGTGGCACACTATTGGACTTCTGTGGTGTCCAGGGCTGAGAGTCTATGAGGGAATGAGGTCCCTGTGGCACACTATTAGGAGCTCTGTGGTGTCCAGGTCTCAGAGTCTATGAGGGAATGGGGTCCCTGTGGCACACTATTGGGAGCTCTGTGGTGTCCAGGGCTGAGAGTCTATGAGGGAATGAGGTCCCTCTGGCACACTATTGGGAGCTCTGTGGTGTCCAGGGCTGAGAGTCTATGAGGGAATGCGGTCCCTGTGTCACACTATTGGAAGCTCTGTGGTGCCCAGGGCTGAGAGTCTATGAGGGAATGGGGTCCCTCTGGCACACTATTGGGAGCTCTGTGGTGCCCAGGGCTGAGAGTCTATGAGGAATGGGGTCCATGTGGCACACTATTGGGAGCTCTGTGGTGCCCAGGGCTGAGTGTGTATGAGGGAATGAGGTCCCTGTGGCACACTATTGGGAGCTCTGTGGTGTCCAGGGCTGAGGGTCTATGAGGAATGAGGTCCCTGTGGCACACTATTGGGAGCTCTGTGGTGCCCAGGGCTGAGAGTCTATGAGGGAATGGGGTCCCTGTGGCACACTATTGGGAGCTATGTGGTGTCCAGGGCTGAGAGTCAATGAGGGAATGAGGTCCCTGTGGCACACTATTGGGAGCTCTGTGGTGTCCAGGGCTGAGGGTCTATGAGGAATGAGGTCCCTGTGGCACACTATTGGGAGCTCTGTGGTGCCCAGGGCTGAGAGTCTATGAGGGAATGGGGTCCCTGTGGCACACTATTTGGAGCTCTGTGGTGTCTAGAGCTCAGAGTCTATGAGGGAATGAGGTCCCTGTGGCACACTAATGAAGCTCTGTGGTGTCCAGGGCTGAGAGTCTATGAGGGAATGCGGTCGCTGTGGCACACTAATGGAGCTCTGTGGTGTCCAGAGCTGAGAGTCTATGAGGGAATGAGGTCCCCGTGGCACACTATTGGACTTCTGTGGTGTCCAGGGCTGAGAGTCTATGAGGCAATGAGGTCCCTGTGGCACACTATTGGGAGCTCTGTGGTGTCTAGAGCTCAGAGTCTATGAGGGAATGAGATCCCCGTGGCACACTATTGGGAGCTCTGTGGTGTCTAGAGCTCAGAGTCTATGAGGGAATGAGGTCCCTGTGGCACACTAATGGAGCTCTGTGGTGTCCAGGGCTGAGAGTCTATGAGGGAATGAGGTCCCTGTGGCACACTACTGTACTTCTGTGGTGTCCAGGGCTGAGAGTCTATGAGGGAATGAGGTCCCTGTGGCACACTATTGGGAGCTCTGTGGTGTCTAGAGCTCAGAGTCTATGAGGGAATGAGGTCCCTGTGGCACACTATTGGGAGCTATGTGGTGTCTAGAGATCAGAGTCTACGAGGGTATGCGGTCCCTGTGGCACACTAATGGAGCTCTGTGGTGTCCAGGGCTGAGAGTCTATGAGGGAATGAGGTCCCTGTGGCACACTATTGGACTTCTGTGGTGTCCAGGGCTGAGAGTCTATGAGGGAATGAGGTCCCTGTGGCACACTATTGGACTTCTGTGGTGTCCAGGGCTGAGAGTCTATGAGGGAATGAGGTCCCTGTGGCACACTATTGGGAGCTCTCTGGTGTCCAGGTCTCAGAGTCTATGAGGGAATGAGGTCCCTGTGGCACACTATTGGGAGCTCTGTGGTGCCCAGGGCTGAGAGTCTATGAGGGAATGGGGTCCCTGTGGCACACTATTGGGAGCTCTGTGGTGCCCAGGGCTGAGAGTCTATGAGGGAATGGGGTCCCTGTGGCACACTATTTCCGAGCTCTGTGGTGTCTAGAGCTCAGAGTCTATGAGGGAATGAGGTCCCTGTGGCACACTAATGAAGCTCTGTGGTGTCCAGGGCTGAGAGTCTATGAGGGAATGCGGTCGCTGTGGCACACTAATGGAGCTCTGTGGTGTCCAGAGCTGAGAGTCTATGAGGGAATGAGGTCCCCGTGGCACACTATTGGACTTCTGTGGTGTCCAGGGCTGAGAGTCTATGAGAGAATGAGGTTCCTGTGGCACACTATTGGGAGCTCTGTGGTGTCTAGAGCTCAGAGTCTATGAGGGAATGAGATCCCTGTGGCACACTATTGGGAGCTCTGTGGTGTCTAGAGCTCAGAGTCTATGAGGGAATGAGGTCCCTGTGGCACACTAATGGAGCTCTGTGGTGTCCAGGGCTGAGAGTCTATGAGGGAATGAGGTCCCTGTGGCACACTACTGTACTTCTGTGGTGTCCAGGGCTGAGAGTCTATGAGGGAATGAGGTCCCTGTGGCACACTATTGGGACCTCTGTGGTGTCCAGAGCTCAGAGTCTATGAGGTAATGAGGTCCCTGTGGCACACTATTGGGAGCTATGTGGTGTCTAGAGATCAGAGTCTACGAGGGAATGCGGTCCCTGTGGCACACTAATGGAGCTCTGTGGGGTCCAGGGCTGAGAGTCTATGAGGGAATGAGGTCCCTGTGGCACACTATTGGACTTCTGTGGTGTCCAGGGCTGAGAGTCTATGAGGGAATGAGGTCCCTGTGGCACACTATTGGACTTCTGTGGTGTCCAGGGCTGAGAGTCTATGAGGGAATGAGGTCCCTGTGGCACACTATTGGGAGCTCTGTGGTGTCCAGGGATGAGAGTCTATGAGGGAATGAGGTTCCTGTGGCACACTATTGGGAGCTCTCTGGTGTCCAGGTCTCAGAGTCTATGAGGGAATGAGGTCCCTGTGGCACACTATTGGGAGCTCTGTGGTGCCCAGGGCTCAGAGTCTATGAGGGAATGAGGTCCCTGTGGCACACTATTGGGAGCTCTGTGGTGTCCAGGGCTGAGAGTCTATGAGGGAATCCGGTCCCTGTGGCACGCTATTGGGAGCTCGGTGGTGTCTAGAGATCAGAGTCTATGAGGGAATGAGGTCCCTGTGGCACGCTATTGGAAGCTCTGTGGTGCCCAGGGCTGAGGGTCTATGAGGGAATGATGTCCCTGTGGCACACTATTGGGAGCTCTGTGGTGTCCAGGGCTGAGAGTCTATGAGGGAATGGGGTCTCTGTGGCACACTAATGGAGCTCTGTGGTGTCCAGGGCTGAGAGTCTATGAGGGAATGAGGTCCCTGTGGCACACTATTGGACTTCTGTGGTGTCCAGGGCTGAGAGTCTATGAGGGAATGAGGTCCCTGTGGCACACTATTGGGAGCTCTGTGGTGTCCAGGGCTGAGAGTCTATGAGGGAATGAGGTCCCTGTGGCAAACTATTGGGAGCTCAGTGGTGCCCAGGGCTGAGAGTCTATGAGGGAATGAGGTCCCTGTGGCACACTAATGGAGCTCTGTGGTGTCCAGGGCTGAGAGTCTATGAGGGAATGCGGTCCCTGTGGCACACTAATGGAGCTCTGTGGTGTCCAGGGCTGAGAGTCTATGAGGGAATGAGGTCCCTGTGGCACACTATTGGACTTCTGTGGTGTCCAGGGCTGAGAGTCTATGAGGGAATGAGGTCCCTGTGGCACACTATTGGGAGCTCTGTGGTGTCTAGAGCTCAGAGTCTATGAGGGAATGAGGTCCCTGTGGCACACTATTGGACTTCTGTGGTGTCCAGGGCTGAGAGTCTATGAGGGAATGAGGTCCCTGTGGCACACTATTGGGAGCTCTGTGGTGTCCAGGGCTGAGAGTCTATGAGGGAATGAGGTCCCTGTGGCACACTATTGGGAGCTCTGTGGTGTCTAGAGCTCAGAGTCTATGAGGGAATGAGGTCCCTGTGGCACACTATTGGGAGCTCTGTGGTGTCTAGAGCTCAGAGTCTATGAGGGAATGAGGTCCCTGTGGCACACTAATGGAGCTCTGTGGTGTCCCGGGCTGAGAGTCTATGAGGGAATGAGGTCCCTGTGGCACACTATTGGACTTCTGTGGTGTCCAGGGCTGAGAGTCTATGAGGGAATGAGGTCCCTGTGGCACACTATTGGGAGCTCTGTGGTGTCTAGAGCTCAGAGTCTATGAGGGAATGCGGTCCCTGTGGCACACTAATGGAGCTCTGTGGTGTCCAGGGCTGAGAGTCTATGAGGGAATGAGGTCCCTGTGGCACACTATTGGACTTCTGTGGTGTCCAGGGCTGAGAGTCTATGAGGGAACGAGGTCCCTGTGGCACACTATTGGACTTCTGTGGTGTCCAGGGCTGAGAGTCTATGAGGGAACGAGGTCCCTGTGGCACACTATTGGACTTCTGTGGTGTCCAGGGCTGAGAGCCTATGAGGGAATGAGGTCCCTGTGGCACACTATTGGGAGCTCTGTGGTGTCCAGGGCTGAGAGTCTATGAGGGAATGAGGTCCCTGTGGCACAATATTGGGAGCTCTGTGGTGTCCAGGTCTCAGAGTCTATGAGGGAATGAGGTCCCTGTGGCACGCTATTGGGAGCACTGTGGTGCCCAGGGCTGAGAGTCTATGAGGGAATGGGGTCCCTGTGGCACGCTATTGGGAGCTCTGTGGTGTCTAGAGCTCAGAGTCTATGAGGGAATGGGGTCCCTGTGGCACACTAATGGAGCTCTGTGGTGTCCAGGGCTGAGAGTCTATGAGGGAATGAGGTCCCTGTGGCACACTATTGGACTTCTGTGGTGTCCAGGGCTGAGAGTCTATGAGGGAATGGGGTCCCTGTGGCACACTAATGGAGCTCTGTGGTGTCCAGGGCTGAGAGTCTATGAGGGAATGAGGTCCCTGTGGCACACTAATGGAGCTCTGTGGTGTCCAGGGCTGAGAGTCTATGAGGGAATGAGGTCCCTGTGGCACACTATTAGGAGCTCTGTGGTGTCCAGGGCTGAGAGTCTATGAGAGAATGAGGTCCCTGTGGCACACTATTGGACTTCTGTGGTGTCCAGGGCTGAGAGTCTATGAGGGAATGAGGTCCCTGTGGCACACTATTGGGAGCTCTGTGGTGTCTAGAACTCAGAGTCTATGAGGGAATGAGGTCCCTGTGGCACACTATTGGACTTCTATGGTGTCCAGGGCTGAGAGTCTATGAGGGAATGAGGTCCCTGTGGCACACTATTGGGAGCTCTGTGGTACCCAGGGCTGAGAGCCTATGCGGGAATGAGGTCCCTGTGGCACACTATTGGGAGCTCTGTGGTGTCCAGGGCTGAGAGTCTATGAGGGAATGGGGTCCCTGTGGTACACTATTGGGAGCTCTGTGGTGTCCAGGGCTGAGAGTCTATGAGGGAATGAGGTCCCTCTGGCACACTATTGGGAGCTCTGTGGTGTCCAGGGCTGAGAGTCTATGAGGGAATGGGGTCCCTGTGGCACACTATTGGGAGCTCTGTGGTGCCCAGGGCTGAGAGTCTATGAGGGAATGGGGTCCCTGTGGCACACTATTGGGAGCTCTGTGGTGCCCAGGGCTCAGAGTCTATGAGGGAATGAGGTCCCTGTGGCACACTATTGGGAGCTCTGTGGTGCCCAGGGCTCAGAGTCTATGAGGGAATGAGGTCCCTGTGGCACACTATTGGGAGCTCTGTGGTGTCCAGGGCTGAGAGTCTATGAGGGAATCGGGTCCCTGTGGCACGCTATTGGGAGCTCGGTGGTGTCTAGAGCTCAGAGTCTATGAGGGCATGAGGTCCCTGTGGCACGCTATTGGAAGCTCTGTGGTGCCCAGGGCTGAGAGTCTATGAGGGAATGATGTCCCTGTGGCACACTATTGGGAGCTCTGTGGTGTCCAGGGCTGAGAGTCTATGAGGGAATGGGGTCTCTGTGGCACACTAATGGAGCTCTGTGGTGTCCAGGGCTGTGAGTCTATGAGGGAATGAGGTCCCTGTGGCACACTATTGGACTTCTGTGGTGTCCAGGGCTGAGAGTCTATGAGGGAATGAGGTCTCTGTGGCACACTATTGGACTTCTGTGGTGTCCAGGGCTTAGAGTCTATGAGGGAATGAGGTCCCTGTGGCACACTAATGGAGCTCTGTGGTGTCCAGGGCTGAGAGTCTATGAGGGAATGCGGTCCCTGTGGCACACTAATGGAGCTCTGTGGTGTCCAGGGCTGAGAGTCTATGAGGGAATGAGGTCCCTGTGGCACACTATTGGACTTCTGTGGTGTCCAGGGCTGAGAGTCTATGAGTGAATGAGGTCCCTGTGGCACACTATTGGGAGCTCTGTGGTGTTTAGAGCTCAGAGTCTATGAGGAAATGAGGTCCCTGTGGCACACTATTGGACTTCTGTGGTGTCCAGGGCTGAGAGTCTATGAGGGAATGAGGTCCCTGTGGCACACTATTGGGAGCTCTGTGGTGTCCAGGGCTGAGAGTCTATGAGGGAATGAGGTCCCTGTGGCACACTATTGGGAGCTCTGTGGTGTCTAGAGCTCAGAGTCTATGAGGGAATGAGGTCCCTGTGGCACACTAATGGAGCTCTGTGGTGTCCAGGGCTGAAAGTCTATGAGGGAATGAGGTCCCTGTGGCACACTATTGGACTTCTGTGGTGTCCAGGGCTGAGAGTCTATGAGGGAATGAGGTCCATGTGGCACACTATTGGGAGCTCTGTGGTGTCTACAGCTCAGAGTCTATGAGGGAATGAGGTCCCTGTGGCACACTATTGGGAGCTCTGTGGTGTCTAGAGCTCAGAGTCTATGAGGGAATGCGGTCCCTGTGGCACATTAATGGAGCTCTGTGGTGTCCAGGGCTGAGAGTCTATGAGGGAATGAGGTCCCTGTGGCACACTATTGGACTTCTGTGGTGTCCAGGGCTGAGAGTCTATGAGGGAACGAGGTCCCTGTGGCACACTATTGGACTTCTGTGGTGTCCAGGGCTGAGAGCCTATGAGGGAATGAGGTCCCTGTGGCACACTATTGGGAGCTCTGTGGTGTCCAGGGCTGAGAGTCTATGAGGGAATGAGGTCCCTGTGGCACACTATTGGGAGCTCTGTGGTGTCCAGGTCTCAGAGTCTATTAGGGAATGAGGTCCCTGTGGCACGCTATTGGGAGCTCTGTGGTGTCTAGAGCTCAGAGTCTATGAGGGAATGAGGTCCCTGTGGCACGCTATTGGAAGCTCTGTGGTGCCCAGGGCTGAGAGTCTATGAGGGAATGAGGTCACTGTGGCACACTATTGGACTTCTGTGGTGTCCAGGGCTGAGAGTATATGAGGGAATGGGGTCCCTGTGGCACACTAATGGAGCTCTGTGGTGTCCAGGGCTGAGAGTCTATGAGGGAATGAGGTCCCTGTGGCACACTATTGGACTTCTGTGGTGTCCAGGGCTGAGAGTCTATGAGGGAATGAGGTCCCTGTGGCACACTATTGGACTTCTGTGGTGTCCAGGGCTGAGAGTCTATGAGGGAATGAGGTCCCTGTGGCACACTATTGGGAGCTCTGTGGTGCCCAGGGCTGAGAGTCTATGAGGGAATGAGGTCCCTGTGGCACACTATTGGGAGCTCTGTGGTGCCCAGGGCTGAGAGTCTATGAGGGAATGAGGTCCCTGTGGCACACTATTGGGAGCTCTGTGGTGCCCAGGGCTGAGAGTCTATGAGGGAATGAGGTCCCTGTGGCACACTATTGGGAGCTCTGTGGTGTCCAGGGCTGAGAGTCTATGAGGGAATGGGGTCCCTGTGGCACACTATTGGGAGCTCTGTGGTGTCTAGAGCTCAGAGTCTATGAGGGAATGAGGTCCCCGTGGCACACTATTGGACTTCTGTGGTGTCCAGGGCTGAGAGTCTATGAGGAAATGAGGTCCCTGTGGCACACTATTGGGAGCTCTGTGGTACCCAGGGCTGAGAGTCTATGCGGGAATGAGGTCCCTGTGGCACACTATTGGGAGCTCTGTGGTGTCCAGGGCTGAGAGTCTATGAGGGAATGGGGTCCCTGTGGCACACTATTGGGAGCTCTGTGGTGTCCAGGGCTGAGAGTCTATGAGGGAATGAGGTCCCTCTGGCACACTATTGGGAGCTCTGTGGTGTCCAGGGCTGAGAGTCTATGAGGGAATGGGGTCCCTGTGGCACACTATTGGGAGCTCTGTGGTGCCCAGGGCTGAGAGTCTATGAGGGAATGGGGTCCCTGTGGCACACTATTGGGAGCTCTGTGGTGTCCAGGGCTGAGAGTCTATGAGGGAATGAGGTCCCTCTGGCACACTAATGGAAGCTCTGTGGTGTCCAGGGCTGGGAGTCTATGAGGGAATGCGGTCCCTGTGGCACACTATTGGAGCTCTGCGGTGTCCAGGGCTGAGAGTCTATGAGGGAATGAGGTCCCTGTGGCACACTATTGGAAGCTCTGTGGTGTCTAGAGCTGAGAATCTATGAGGGAATGGGGTCCCTCTGGCACACTATTGGACTTCTGTGGTATCCAGGGCTGAAAGTCTATGAGGGAATGGGGTCCCTGTGGCACACTATTGGACTTCTGTGGTGTCCAGGGTTGGGAGTCTATGAGGGAATGGGGTCCCTGTGGCACACTATTGGACTTCTGTGGTGTCTAAAGCTGAGAGTCTATGAGGGAATGAGGTCCCTGTGGCACACTATTGGGAGCTCTGTGGTGTCCAGGGCTGAGAGTCTATGAGGGAATGATGTCCCTGTGGCACACTATTGGGAGCTCTGTGGTGTCTAGAGCTCAGAGTCTATGAGGGAATGAGGTCCCTGTGGCACACTAATGAAGCTCTGTGGTGTCCAGGGCTGAGAGTCCATGAGGGAATGCGGTCGCTGTGGCACACTAATGGAGCTCTGTGGTGTCCAGAGCTGAGAGTCTATGAGGGAATGAGGTCCCCGTGGCACACTATTGGACTTCTGTGGTGTCCAGGGCTGAGAGTCTATGAGGGAATGAGGTCCCTGTGGCACACTATTGGGAGCTCTGTGGTGTCTAGAGCTCAGAGTCTATGAGGGAATGAGATCCCTGTGGCACACTATTGGGAGCTCTGTGGTACCCAGGGCTGAGAGTCTATGCGGGAATGAGGTCCCTGTGGCACACTATTGGGAGCTCTGTGGTGTCCAGGACTGAGAGTCTATGAGGGAATGGGGTCCCTGTGGTACACTATTGGGAGCTCTGTGGTGTCCAGGGCTGAGAGTCTATGAGGGAATGAGGTCCCTCTGGCACACTATTGGGAGCTCTGTGGTGTCCAGGGCTGAGAGTCTATGAGGGAATGGGGTCCCTGTGGCACACTATTGGGAGCTCTGTGGTGCCCAGGGCTGAGAGTCTATGAGGGAATGGGGTCCCTGTGGCACACTATTGGGAGCTCTGTGGTGTCCAGGGCTGAGAGTCTATGAGGGAATGAGGTCCCTCTGGCACACTAATGGAAGCTCTGTGGTGTCCAGGGCTGGGAGTCTATGAGGGAATGCGGTCCCTGTGGCACACTATTGGAGCTCTGCGGTGTCCAGGGCTGAGAGTCTATGAGGGAATGAGGTCCCTGTGGCACACTATTGGAAGCTCTGTGGTGTCTAGAGCTGAGAATCTATGAGGGAATGGGGTCCCTCTGGCACACTATTGGACTTCTGTGGTATTCAGGGCTGAAAGTCTATGAGGGAATGGGGTCCCTGTGGCACACTATTGGACTTTTGTGGTGTCCAGGGTTGGGAGTCTATGAGGGAATGGGGTTTCTATTGGGAGCTCTGTGGTGTCTAGAGCTCAGAGTCTATGAGGGAATGAGATCCCTGTGGCACACTATTGGGAGCTCTGTGGTGTCTAGAGCTCAGAGTCTATGAGGGAATGAGGTCCCTGTGGCACACTAATGGAGCTCTGTGGTGTCCAGGGCTGAGAGTCTATGAGGGAATGAGGTCCCTGTGGCACACTACTGTACTTCTGTGGTGTCCAGGGCTGAGAGTCTATGAGGATATGAGGTCCCTGTGGCACACTATTGGGAGCTCTGTGGTGTCTAGAGCTCAGAGTCTATGAGGGAATGAGGTCCCTGTGGCACACTATTGGGAGCTATGTGGTGTCTAGAGCGGTCCCTGTGGCACACTAATGGAGCTCTGTGGTGTCCAGGGCTGAGAGTCTATGAGGGAATGAGGTCCCTGTGGCACACTATTGGACTTCTGTGGTGTCCAGGGCTGAGAGTCTATGAGGGAATGAGGTCCCTGTGGCACACTATTGGACTTCTGTGGTGTCCAGGGCTGAGAGTCTATGAGGGAATGAGGTCCCTGTGGCACACTATTGGACTTCTGTGGTGTCCAGGGCTGAGAGTCTATGAGGGAATGAGGTCCCTGTGGCACACTATTGGGAGCTCTGTGGTGTCCAGGGATGAGAGTCTATGAGGGAATGAGGTCCCTGTGGCACACTATTGGGAGCTCTCTGGTGTCCAGGTCTCAGAGTCTATGAGGGAATGAGGTCCCTGTGGCACACTATTGGGAGCTCTGTGGTGCCCAGGGCTCAGAGTCTATGAGGGAATGAGGTCCCTGTGGCACACTATTGGGAGCTCTGTGGTGTCCAGGGCTGAGAGTCTATGAGGGAATCAGGTCCCTGTGGCACGCTATTGGGAGCTCGGTGGTGTCTAGAGCTCAGAGTCTATGAGGGAATGAGGTCCCTGTGGCACGCTATTGGAAGCTCTGTGGTGCCCAGGGCTGAGGGTCTATGAGGGAATGAGGTCCCTGTGGCACACTATTGGGAGCTCTGTGGTGTCCAGGGCTGAGAGTCTATGAGGGAATCAGGTCCCTGTGGCACGCTATTGGGAGCTCGGTGGTGTCTAGAGCTCAGAGTCTATGAGGGAATGAGGTCCCTGTGGCATGCTATTGGAAGCTCTGTGGTGCCCAGGGCTGAGGATCTATGAGGGAATGATGTCCCTGTGGCACACTATTGGGAGCTCTGTGGTGTCCAGGGCTGAGAGTCTATGAGGGAATGGGGTCTCTGTGGCACACTAATGGAGCTCTGTGGTGTCCAGGGCTGAGAGTCTATGAGGGAATGAGGTCCCTGTGGCACACTATTGGACTTCTGTGGTGTCCAGGGCTGAGAGTCTATGAGGGAATGAGGTCCCTGTGGCACACTATTGGACTTCTGTGGTGTCCAGGGATGAGAGTCTATGAGGGAATGAGGTCCCTGTGGCACACTATTGGGAGCTCTGTGGTGTCCAGGGCTGAGAGTCTATGAGGGAATGAGGTCCCTGTGGCAAACTATTGGGAGCTCAGTGGTGCCCAGGGCTGAGAGTCTATGAGGGAATGAGGTCCCTGTGGCACACTAATGGAGCTCTGTGGTGTCCAGGGCTGAGAGTCTATGAGGGAATCAGGTCCCTGTGGCACGCTATTGGGAGCTCGGTGGTGTCTAGAGCTCAGAGTCTATGAGGGAATGAGGTCCCTGTGGCACGCTATTGGAAGGTCTGTGGTGCCCAGGGCTGAGGGTCTATGAGGGAATGAGGTCCCTGTGGCACACTATTGGGAGCTCTGTGGTGTCCAGGGCTGAGAGTCTATGAGGGAATCAGGTCCCTGTGGCACGCTATTGGGAGCTCGGTGGTGTCTAGAGCTCAGAGTCTATGAGGGAATGAGGTCCCTGTGGCATGCTATTGGAAGCTCTGTGGTGCCCAGGGCTGAGGGTCTATGAGGGAATGATGTCCCTGTGGCACACTATTGGGAGCTCTGTGGTGTCCAGGGCTGAGAGTCTATGAGGGAATGGGGTCTCTGTGGCCCACTAATGGAGCTCTGTGGTGTCCAGGGCTGAGAGTTTATGAGGGAATGAGGTCCCTGTGGCACACTATTGGACTTCTGTGGTGTCCAGGGCTGAGAGTCTATGAGGGAATGAGGTCCCTGTGGCACACTATTGGACTTCTGTGGTGTCCAGGGCTGAGAGTCTATGAGGGAATGAGGTCCCTGTGGCACACTATTGGGAGCTCTGTGGTGTCCAGGGCTGAGAGTCTATGAGGGAATGAGGTCCCTGTGGCAAACTATTGGGAGCTCAGTGGTGCCCAGGGCTGAGAGTCTATGAGGGAATGAGGTCCCTGTGGCACACTAATGGAGCTCTGTGGTGTCCAGGGCTGAGAGTCTATGAGGGAATGCGGTCCCTGTGGCACACTAATGGAGCTCTGTGGTGTCCAGGGCTGAGAGTCTATGAGGGAATGAGGTCCCTGTGGCACACTATTGGACTTCTGTGGTGTCCAGGGCTGAGAGTCTATGAGGGAATGAGGTCCCTGTGGCACACTATTGGGAGCTCTGTGGTGTCTAGAGCTCAGAGTCTATGAGGGAATGAGGTCCCTGTGGCACACTATTGGACTTCTGTGGTGTCCAGGGCTGAGAGTCTATGAGGGAATGAGGTCCCTGTGGCACACTATTGGGAGCTCTGTGGTGTCCAGGGCTGAGAGTCTATGAGGGAATGAGGTCCCTGTGGCACACTATTGGGAGCTCTGTGGTGTCTAGAGCTCAGAGTCTATGAGGGAATGAGGTCCCTGTGGCACACTATTGGGAGCTCTGTGGTGTCTAGAGCTCAGAGTCTATGAGGGAATGAGGTCCCTGTGGCACACTAATGGAGCTTTGTGGTGTCCAGGGCTGAGAGTCTATGAGGGAATGAGGTCCCTGTGGCACACTATTGGACTTCTGTGGTGTCCAGGGCTGAGAGTCTATGAGGGAATGAGGTCCCTGTGGCACACTATTGGGAGCTCTGTGGTGTCTACAGCTCAGAGTCTATGAGGGAATGAGGTCCCTGTGGCACACTATTGGGAGCTCTGTGGTGTCTAGAGCTCAGAGTCTATGAGGGAATGCGGTCCCTGTGGCACACTAATGGAGCTCTGTGGTGTCCAGGGCTGAGAGTCTATGAGGGAATGAGGTCCCTGTGGCACACTATTGGACTTCTGTGGTGTCCAGGGCTGAGAGTCTATGAGGGAACGAGGTCCCTGTGGCACACTATTGGACTTCTGTGGTGTCCAGGGCTGAGAGCCTATGAGGGAATGAGGTCCCTGTGGCACACTATTGGGAGCTCTGTGGTGTCCAGGGCTGAGAGTCTATGAGGGAATGAGGTCCCTGTGGCACACTATTGGGAGCTCTGTGGTGTCCAGGTCTCAGAGTCTATGAGGGAATGAGGTCCCTGTGGCACGCTATTGGGAGCACTGTGGTGCCCAGGGCTGAGAGTCTATGAGGGAATGGGGTCCCTGTGGCACACTATTGGGAGCTCTGTGGTGTCCAGGGCTGAGAGTCTATGAGGGAATGGGGTCCCTGTGGCACGCTATTGGGAGCTCTGTGGTGTCTAGAGCTCAGAGTCTATGAGGGAATGGGGTCCCTGTGGCACACTAATGGAGCTCTGTGGTGTCCAGGGCTGAGAGTCTATGAGGGAATGAGGTCCCTGTGGCACACTATTGGACTTCTGTGGTGTCCAGGGCTGAGAGTCTATGAGGGAATGGGGTCCCTGTGGCACACTAATGGAGCTCTGTGGTGTCCAGGGCTGAGAGTCTATGAGGGAATGAGGTCCCTGTGGCACACTATTGGACTTCTGTGGTGTCCAGGGCTGATAGTCTATGAGGGAATGAGGTCCCTGTGGCACACTATTGGACTTCTGTGGTGTCCAGGGCTGAGAGTCTATGAGGGAATGAGGTCCCTGTGGCACACTATTAGGAGCTCTGTGGTGTCCAGGTCTCATAGTCTATGAGGGAATGAGGTCCCTGTGGCACACTATTGGGAGCTCTGTGGTGCCCAGGGCTGAGAGTCTATGAGGGAATGAGGTCCCTGTGGCACACTATTGGGAGCTCTGTGGTGTCCAGGGCTGAGAGTCTATGAGGGAATGGGGTCCCTGTGGCACACTATTGGGAGCTCTGTGTTGTCTAGAGCTCAGAGTCCATGAGGGAATGAGGTCCCTGTGGCACACTATTGGACTTCTGTGGTGTCCAGGGCTGAGAGTCTATGAGGGAATGAGGTCCCTGTGGCACACTATTGGGAGATCTGTGGTACCCAGGGCTGAGAGCCTATGCGGGAATGAGGTCCCTGTGGCACACTATTGGGAGCTCTGTGGTGTCCAGGGCTGAGAGTCTATGAGGGAATGGGGTCCCTGTGGCACACTATTGGGAGCTCTGTGGTGTCCAGGGCTGAGAGTCTATGAGGGAATGAGGTCCCTCTGGCACACTATTGGGAGCTCTGTGGTGTCCAGGGCTGAGAGTCTATGAGGGAATGGGGTCCCTGTGGCACACTATTGGGAGCTCTGTGGTGCCCAGGGCTGAGAGTCTATGAGGGAATGGGGTCCCTGTGGCACACTATTGGGAGCTCTGTGGTGCCCAGGGCTCAGAGTCTATGAGGGAATGAGGTCCCTGTGGCACACTATTGGAAGCTCTGTGGTGCCCAGGGCTCAGAGTCTATGAGGGAATGAGGTCCCTGTGGCACACTATTGGGAGCTCTGTGGTGTCCAGGGCTGAGAGTCTATGAGGGAATCGGGTCCCTGTGGCACGCTATTGGGAGCTCGGTGGTGTCTAGAGCTCAGAGTCTATGAGGGAATGAGGTCCCTGTGGCACGCTATTGGAAGCTCTGTGGTGCCCAGGGCTGAGAGTCTATGAGGGAATGATGTCCCTGTGGCACACTATTGGCAGCTCTGTGGTGTCCAGGGCTGAGAGTCTATGAGGGAATGGGGTCTCTGTGGCACACTAATGGAGCTCTGTGGTGTCCAGGGCTGTGAGTCTATGAGGGAATGAGGTCCCTGTGGCACACTATTGGACTTCTGTGGTGTCCAGGGCTGAGAGTCTATGAGGGAATGAGGTCTCTGTGGCACACTATTGGACTTCTGTGGTGTCCAGGGCTTAGAGTCTATGAGGGAATGAGGTCCCTGTGGCACACTAATGGAGCTCTGTGGTGTCCAGGGCTGAGAGTCTGAGGGAATGCGGTCCCTGTGGCACACTAATGGAGCTCTGTGGTGTCCAGGGCTGAGAGTCTATGAGGGAATGAGGTCCCTGTGGCACACTATTGGACTTCTGTGGTGTCCAGGGCTGAGAGTCTATGAGGGAATGAGGTCCCTGTGGCACACTATTGGGAGCTCTGTGGTGTCTAGAGCTCAGAGTCTATGAGGAAATGAGGTCCCTGTGGCACACTATTGGACTTCTGTGGTGTCCAGGGCTGAGAGTCTATGAGGGAATGAGGTCCCTGTGGCACACTACTGGGAGCTCTGTGGTGTCCAGGGCTGAGAGTCTATGAGGGAATGAGGTCCCTGTGGCACACTATTGGGAGCTCTGTGGTGTCTAGAGCTCAGAGTCTATGAGGGAACGAGGTCCCTGTGGCACACTATTGGGAGCTCTGTGGTGTCTAGAGCTCAGAGTCTATGAGGGAATGAGGTCCCTGTGGCACACTAATGGAGCTCTGTGGTGTCCAGGGCTGAGAGTCTATGAGGGAATGAGGTCCCTGTGGCACACTATTGGACTTCTGTGGTGTCCAGGGCTGAGAGTCTATGAGGGAATGAGGTCCCTGTGGCACACTATTGGGAGCTCTGTGGTGTCTACAGCTCAGAGTCTATGAGGGAATGAGTTCCCTGTGGCACACTATTGGGAGCTCTGTGGTGTCTAGAGCTCAGAGTCTATGAGGGAATGCGGTCCTTGTGGCACACTAATGGAGCTCTGTGGTGTCCAGGGCTGAGAGTCTATGAGGGAATGAGGTCCCTGTGGCACACTATTGGACTTCTGTGGTGTCCAGGGCTGAGAGTCTATGAGGGAACGAGGTCCCTGTGGCACACTATTGGACTTCTGTGGTGTCCAGGGCTGAGAGCCTATGAGGGAATGAGGTCCCTGTGGCACACTATTGGGAGCTCTGTGGTGTCCAGGGCTGAGAGTCTATGAGGGAATGAGGTCCCTGTGGCACACTATTGGGAGCTCTGTGGTGTCCAGGTCTCAGAGTCTATGAGGGAATGAGGTCCCTGTGGCACGCTATTGGGAGCACTGTGGTGCCCAGGGCTGAGAGTCTATGAGGGAATGGGGTCCCTGTGGCACGCTATTGGGAGCTCTGTGGTGTCCAGGGCTGAGAGTCTATGAGGGAATGGGGTCCCTGTGGCACGCTATTGGGAGCTCTGTGGTGTCTAGAGCTCAGAGTCTATGAGGGAATGAGGTCCCTGTGGCACGCTATTGGAAGCTCTGTGGTGCCCAGGGCTGAGAGTCTATGAGGGAATGAGGTCCCTGTGGCACACTATTGGACTTCTGTGGTGTCCAGGGCTGAGAGTCTATGAGGGAATGGGGTCCCTGTGGCACACTAATGGAGCTCTGTGGTGTCCAGGGCTGAGAGTATATGAGGGAATGAGGTCCCTGTGGCACACTATTGGACTTCTGTGGTGTCCAGGGCTGAGAGTGTATGAGGGAATGAGGTCCCTCTGGCACACTATTAGGAGCTCTGTGGTGTCCAGGTCTCAGAGTCTATGAGGGAATGCGGTCCCTGTGGCACACTATTGGACTTCTGTGGTGTCCAGGTCTGAGAGTCTATGAGGTAATGGGGTCCCTGTGGCACACTATTGGGAGCTCTGTGGTGCCCAGGGCTGAGAGTCTATGAGGGAATGAGGTCCCTGTGGCACACTATTGGGAGCTCTGTGGTGTCCAGGGCTGAGAGTCTATGAGGGAATGGGGTCCCTGTGGCACACTATTGGGAGCTCTGTGGTGTCTAGAGCTCAGAGTCTATGAGGGAATGAGGTCCCTGTGGCACACTATTGGACTTCTGTGGTGTCCAGGGCTGAGAGTCTATGAGGGAATGAGGTCCCTGTGGCACACTATTGGGAGCTCTGTGGTGTCCAGGGCTGAGAGTCTATGAGGGAATGAGGTCCCTGTGGCACACTATTGGGAGCTCTGTGGTGTCCAGGGCTGAGAGTCTATGAGGGAATGGGGTCCCTGTGGCACACTATTGGGAGCTCTGTGGTGTCCAGGGCTGAGAGTCTATGAGGGAATGAGGTCCCTCTGGCACACTATTGGGAGCTCTGTGGTGTCCAGGGCTGAGAGTCTATGAGGGAATGGGGTCCCTGTGGCACACTATTGGGAGCTCTGTGGTGCCCAGGGCTGAGAGTCTATGAGGGAATGGGGTCCCTGCGGCACACTATTGGGAGCTCTGTGGTGTCCAGGGCTTAGAGTCTATGAGGGAATGAGGTCCCTCTGGCACACTAATGGAAGCTCTGTGGTGTCCAGGGCTGGGAGTCTATGAGGGAATGCGGTCCCTGTGGCACACTATTGGAGCTCTGCGGTGTCCAGGGCTGAGAGTCTATGAGGGAATGAGGTCCCTGTGGCACACTATTGGAAGCTCTGTGGTGTCTAGAGCTGAGAATCTATGAGGGAATGGGGTCCCTCTGGCACACTATTGGACTTCTGTGGTATCCAGGGCTGAAAGTCTATGAGGGAATGGGGTCCCTGTGGCACACTATTGGACTTCTGTGGTGTCCAGGGTTGGGAGTCTATGAGGGAATGGGGTCCCTGTGGCACACTATTGGACTTATGTGGTGTCCAGGGTTGGGAGTCTATGAGGGAATGAGGTCCCTGTGGCACACTATTGGGAGCTCTGTGGTGTCCAGGGCTGAGAGTCTATGAGGGAATGATGTCCCTGTGGCACACTATTGGGAGCTCTGTGGTGTCCAGGGCTGAGAGTCTATGAGGGAATGATGTCCCTGTGGCACACTATTGGGAGCTCTGTGGTGTCCAGGGCTGAGAGTCTATGAGGGAATGACGTCCCTGTGGCACGCTATTGGAAGCTCTGTGGTGCCCAGGGCTGAGAGTCTATGAGGGAATGAGGTCCCTGTGGCACACTATTGGGAGCTCTGTGGTGTCCAGGGCTGAGCGTCTATGAGGGAATGAGGTCCCTCTGGCACACTAATGGAAGCTCTGTGGTGTCCAGTGCTGGGAGTCTATGAGGGAATGCGGTCCCTGTGGCACACTATTGGAGCTCTGCGGTGTCCAGGGCTGAGAGTCTATGAGGGAATGAGGTCCCTGTGGCACACTATTGGAAGCTCTGTGGTATCCAGGGCTGAAAGTCTATGAGGGAATGGGGTCCCTGTGGCACACTATTGGACTTCTGTGGTGTCCAGGGTTGGGAGTCTATGAGGGAATGGGGTCCCTGTGGCACACTATTGGACTTCTGTGGTGTCTAAAGCTGAGAGTCTATGAGGGAATGAGGTCCCTGTGGCACACTATTGGGAGCTCTGTGGTGTCCAGGGCTGAGAGTCTATGAGGGAATGATGTCCCTGTGGCACACTATTGGGAGCTCTGTGGTGTCTAGAGCTCATAGTCTATGAGGGAATGAGGTCCCTGTGGCACACTAATGAAGCTCTGTGGTGTCCAGGGCTGAGAGTCTATGAGGGAATGGGGTCGCTGTGGCACACTAATGGAGCTCTGTGGTGTCCAGAGCTGAGAGTCTATGAGGGAATGAGGTCCCCGTGGCACACTATTGGACTTCTGTGGTGTCCAGGGCTGAGAGTCTATGAGGAAATGAGGTCCCTGTGGCACACAATTGGGAGCTCTGTGGTGTCTAGAGCTCAGAGTCTATGAGGGAATGAGATCCCTGTGGCACACTATTGGGAGCTCTGTGGTGTCTAGAGCTCAGAGTCTATGAGGGAATGAGGTCCCTGTGGCACACTAATGGAGCTCTGTCGTGTCCAGGGCTGAGAGTCTATGAGGGAATGAGGTCCCTGTGGCACACTACTGTACTTCTGTGGTGTCCAGGGCTGAGAGTCTATGAGGGAATGAGGTCCCTGTGGCACACTATTGGGAGCTCTGTGGTGTCTAGAGCTCAGAGTCTATGAGGGAATGAGGTCCCTGTGGCACACTATTGGGAGCTATGTGGTGTCTAGAGCGGTCCCTGTGGCACACTAATGGAGCTCTGTGGTGTCCAGGGCTGAGAGTCTATGAGGGAATGAGGTCCCTGTGGCACACTATTGGACTACTGTGGTGTCCAGGGCTGAGAGTCTATGAGGGAATGAGGTCCCTGTGGCACACTATTGGACTTCTGTGGTGTCCAGGGCTGAGAGTCTATGAGGGAATGAGGTCCCTGTGGCACACTATTGGACTTGTGTGGTGTCCAGGGCTGAGAGTCTATGAGGGAATGAGGTCCCTGTGGCACACTATTGGGAGCTCTGTGGTGTCCAGGGATGAGAGTCTATGAGGGAATGAGGTCCCTGTGGCACACTATTGGGAGCTCTCTGGTGTCCAGGTCTCAGAGTCTATGAGGGAATGAGGTCCCTGTGGCACACTATTGGGAGCTCTGTGGTGCCCAGGGCTCAGAGTCTATGAGGGAATGAGGTCCCTGTGGCACACTATTGGGAGCTCTGTGGTGTCCAGGGCTGAGAGTCTATGAGGGAATCAGGTCCCTGTGGCACGCTATTGGGAGCTCGGTGGTGTCTAGAGCTCAGAGTCTATGAGGGAATGAGGTCCCTGTGGCACGCTATTGGAAGCTCTGTGGTGCCCAGGGCTGAGGGTCTATGAGGGAATGAGGTCCCTGTGGCACACTATTGGGAGCTCTGTGGTGTCCAGGGCTGAGAGTCTATGAGGGAATCAGGTCCCTGTGGCACGCTATTGGGAGCTCGGTGGTGTCTAGTGCTCAGAGTCTATGAGGGAATGAGGTCCCTGTGGCATGCTATTGGAAGCTCTGTGGTGCCCAGGGCTGAGGGTCTATGAGGGAATGATGTCCCTGTGGCACACTATTGGGAGCTCTGTGGTGTCCAGGGCTGAGAGTCTATGAGGGAATGGGGTCTCTGTGGCACACTAATGGAGCTCTGTGGTGTCCAGGGCTGAGAGTCTATGAGGGAATGAGGTCCCTGTGGCACACTATTGGACTTCTGTGGTGTCCAGGGCTGAGAGTCTATGAGGGAATGAGGTCCCTGTGGCACACTATTGGACTTCTGTGGTGTCCAGGGCTGAGAGTCTATGAGGGAATGAGGTCCCTGTGGCACACTATTGGGAGCTCTGTGGTGTCCAGGGCTGAGAGTCTATGAGGGAATGAGGTCCCTGTGGCACACTATTGGGAGCTCTGTGGTGTCTAGAGCTCAGAGTCTATGAGGGAATGAGGTCCCTGTGGCACACTATTGGGAGCTCTGTGGTGTCTAGAGCTCAGAGTCTATGAGGGAATGAGGTCCCTGTGGCACACTATTGGACTTCTGTGGTGTCCAGGGCTGAGAGTCTATGAGGGAATGAGGTCCCTGTGGCACACTATTGGGAGCTCTGTGGTGTCTACAGCTCAGAGTCTATGAGGGAATGAGGTCCCTGTGGCACACTATTGGGAGCTCTGTGGTGTCTAGAGCTCAGAGTCTATGAGGGAATGCGGTCCCTGTGGCACACTAATGGAGCTCTGTGGTGTCCAGGGCTGAGAGTCTATGAGGGAATGAGGTCCCTGTGGCACACTATTGGACTTCTGTGGTGTCCAGGGCTGAGAGTCTATGAGGGAACGAGGTCCCTGTGGCACACTATTGGACTTCTGTGGTGTCCAGGGCTGAGAGCCTATGAGGGAATGAGGTCCCTGTGGCACACTATTGGGAGCTCTGTGGTGTCCAGGGCTGAGAGTCTATGAGGGAATGAGGTCCCTGTGGCACACTATTGGGAGCTCTGTGGTGTCCAGGTCTCAGAGTCTATGAGGGAATGAGGTCCCTGTGGCACGCTATTGGGAGCACTGTGGTGCCCAGGGCTGAGAGTCTATGAGGGAATCGGGTCCCTGTGGCACACTATTGGGAGCTCTGTGGTGTCCAGGGCTCAGAGTCTATGAGGGAATGGGGTCCCTGTGGCACGCTATTGGGAGCTCTGTGGTGTCTAGAGCTCAGAGTCTATGAGGGAATGGGGTCCCTGTGGCACACTAATGGAGCTCTGTGGTGTCCAGGGCTGAGAGTCTATGAGGGAATGAGGTCCCTGTGGCACACTATTGGACTTCTGTGGTGTCCAGGGCTGAGAGTCTATGAGGGAATGGGGTCCCTGTGGCACACTAATGGAGCTCTGTGGTGTCCAGGGCTGAGAGTCTATGAGGGAATGAGGTCCCTGTGGCACACTATTGGACTTCTGTGGTGTCCAGGGCTGATAGTCTATGAGGGAATGAGGTCCCTGTGGCACACTATTGGACTTCTGTGGTGTCCAGGGCTGAGAGTCTATGAGGGAATGAGGTCCCTGTGGCACACTATTAGGAGCTCTGTGGTGTCCAGGTCTCATAGTCTATGAGGGAATGAGGTCCCTGTGGCACACTATTGGGAGCTCTGTGGTGCCCAGGGCTGAGAGTCTATGAGGGAATGAGGTCCCTGTGGCACACTATTGGGAGCTCTGTGGTGTCCAGGGCTGAGAGTCTATGAGGGAATGGGGTCCCTGTGGCACACTATTGGGAGCTCTGTGTTGTCTAGAGCTCAGAGTCCATGAGGGAATGAGGTCCCTGTGGCACACTATTGGACTTCTGTGGTGTCCAGGGCTGAGAGTCTATGAGGGAATGAGGTCCCTGTGGCACACTATTGGGAGATCTGTGGTACCCAGGGCTGAGAGCCTATGCGGGAATGAGGTCCCTGTGGCACACTATTGGGAGCTCTGTGGTGTCCAGGGCTGAGAGTCTATGAGGGAATGGGGTCCCTGTGGCACACTATTGGGAGCTCTGTGGTGTCCAGGGCTGAGAGTCTATGAGGGAATGAGGTCCCTCTGGCACACTATTGGGAGCTCTGTGGTGTCCAGGGCTGAGAGTCTATGAGGGAATGGGGTCCCTGTGGCACACTATTGGGAGCTCTGTGGTGCCCAGGGCTGAGAGTCTATGAGGGAATGGGGTCCCTGTGGCACACTATTGGGAGCTCTGTGGTGCCCAGGGCTCAGAGTCTATGAGGGAATGAGGTCCCTGTGGCACACTATTGGAAGCTCTGTGGTGCCCAGGGCTCAGAGTCTATGAGGGAATGAGGTCCCTGTGGCACACTATTGGGAGCTCTGTGGTGTCCAGGGCTGAGAGTCTATGAGGGAATCGGGTCCCTGTGGCACGCTATTGGGAGCTCGGTGGTGTCTAGAGCTCAGAGTCTATGAGGGAATGAGGTCCCTGTGGCACGCTATTGGAAGCTCTGTGGTGCCCAGGGCTGAGAGTCTATGAGGGAATGATGTCCCTGTGGCACACTATTGGCAGCTCTGTGGTGTCCAGGGCTGAGAGTCTATGAGGGAATGGGGTCTCTGTGGCACACTAATGGAGCTCTGTGGTGTCCAGGGCTGTGAGTCTATGAGGGAATGAGGTCCCTGTGGCACACTATTGGACTTCTGTGGTGTCCAGGGCTGAGAGTCTATGAGGGAATGAGGTCTCTGTGGCACACTATTGGACTTCTGTGGTGTCCAGGGCTTAGAGTCTATGAGGGAATGAGGTCCCTGTGGCACACTAATGGAGCTCTGTGGTGTCCAGGGCTGAGAGTCTGAGGGAATGCGGTCCCTGTGGCACACTAATGGAGCTCTGTGGTGTCCAGGGCTGAGAGTCTATGAGGGAATGAGGTCCCTGTGGCACACTATTGGACTTCTGTGGTGTCCAGGGCTGAGAGTCTATGAGGGAATGAGGTCCCTGTGGCACACTATTGGGAGCTCTGTGGTGTCTAGAGCTCAGAGTCTATGAGGAAATGAGGTCCCTGTGGCACACTATTGGACTTCTGTGGTGTCCAGGGCTGAGAGTCTATGAGGGAATGAGGTCCCTGTGGCACACTACTGGGAGCTCTGTGGTGTCCAGGGCTGAGAGTCTATGAGGGAATGAGGTCCCTGTGGCACACTATTGGGAGCTCTGTGGTGTCTAGAGCTCAGAGTCTATGAGGGAATGAGGTCCCTGTGGCACACTATTGGGAGCTCTGTGGTGTCTAGAGCTCAGAGTCTATGAGGGAATGAGGTCCCTGTGGCACACTAATGGAGCTCTGTGGTGTCCAGGGCTGAGAGTCTATGAGGGAATGAGGTCCCTGTGGCACACTATTGGACTTCTGTGGTGTCCAGGGCTGAGAGTCTATGAGGGAATGAGGTCCCTGTGGCACACTATTGGGAGCTCTGTGGTGTCTACAGCTCAGAGTCTATGAGGGAATGAGGTCCCTGTGGCACACTATTGGGAGCTCTGTGGTGTCTAGAGCTCAGAGTCTATGAGGGAATGCGGTCCTTGTGGCACACTAATGGAGCTCTGTGGTGTCCAGGGCTGAGAGTCTATGAGGGAATGAGGTCCCTGTGGCACACTTTTGGACTTCTGTGGTGTCCAGGGCTGAGAGTCTATGAGGGAACGAGGTCCCTGTGGCACACTATTGGACTTCTGTGGTGTCCAGGGCTGAGAGCCTATGAGGGAATGAGGTCCCTGTGGCACACTATTGGGAGCTCTGTGGTGTCCAGGGCTGAGAGTCTATGAGGGAATGAGGTCCCTGTGGCACACTATTGGGAGCTCTGTGGTGTCCAGGTCTCAGAGTCTATGAGGGAATGAGGTCCCTGTGGCACGCTATTGGGAGCACTGTGGTGCCCAGGGCTGAGAGTCTATGAGGGAATGGGGTCCCTGTGGCACGCTATTGGGAGCTCTGTGGTGTCCAGGGCTGAGAGTCTATGAGGGAATGGGGTCCCTGTGGCACGCTATTGGGAGCTCTGTGGTGTCTAGAGCTCAGAGTCTATGAGGGAATGAGGTCCCTGTGGCACGCTATTGGAAGCTCTGTGGTGCCCAGGGCTGAGAGTCTATGAGGGAATGAGGTCCCTGTGGCACACTATTGGACTTCTGTGGTGTCCAGGGCTGAGAGTCTATGAGGGAATGGGGTCCCTGTGGCACACTAATGGAGCTCTGTGGTGTCCAGGGCTGAGAGTATATGAGGGAATGAGGTCCCTGTGGCACACTATTGGACTTCTGTGGTGTCCAGGGCTGAGAGTGTATGAGGGAATGAGGTCCCTCTGGCACACTATTAGGAGCTCTGTGGTGTCCAGGTCTCAGAGTCTATGAGGGAATGCGGTCCCTGTGGCACACTATTGGACTTCTGTGGTGTCCAGGTCTGAGAGTCTATGAGGTAATGGGGTCCCTGTGGCACACTATTGGGAGCTCTGTGGTGCCCAGGGCTGAGAGTCTATGAGGGAATGAGGTCCCTGTGGCACACTATTGGGAGCTCTGTGGTGTCCAGGGCTGAGAGTCTATGAGGGAATGGGGTCCCTGTGGCACACTATTGGGAGCTCTGTGGTGTCTAGAGCTCAGAGTCTATGAGGGAATGAGGTCCCTGTGGCACACTATTGGACTTCTGTGGTGTCCAGGGCTGAGAGTCTATGAGGGAATGAGGTCCCTGTGGCACACTATTGGGAGCTCTGTGGTCTCCAGGGCTGAGAGTCTATGAGGGAATGAGGTCCCTGTGGCACACTATTGGGAGCTCTGTGGTGTCCAGGGCTGAGAGTCTATGAGGGAATGGGGTCCCTGTGGCACACTATTGGGAGCTCTGTGGTGTCCAGGGCTGAGAGTCTATGAGGGAATGAGGTCCCTCTGGCACACTATTGGGAGCTCTGTGGTGTCCAGGGCTGAGAGTCTATGAGGGAATGGGGTCCCTGCGGCACACTATTGGGAGCTCTGTGGTGTCCAGGGCTTAGAGTCTATGAGGGAATGAGGTCCCTCTGGCACACTAATGGAAGCTCTGTGGTGTCCAGGGCTGGGAGTCTATGAGGGAATGCGGTCCCTGTGGCACACTATTGGAGCTCTGCGGTGTCCAGGGCTGAGAGTCTATGAGGGAATGAGGTCCCTGTGGCACACTATTGGAAGCTCTGTGGTGTCTAGAGCTGAGAATCTATGAGGGAATGGGGTCCCTCTGGCACACTATTGGACTTCTGTGGTATCCAGGGCTGAAAGTCTATGAGGGAATGGGGTCCCTGTGGCACACTATTGGACTTCTGTGGTGTCCAGGGTTGGGAGTCTATGAGGGAATGGGGTCCCTGTGGCACACTATTGGACTTATGTGGTGTCCAGGGTTGGGAGTCTATGAGGGAATGAGGTCCCTGTGGCACACTATTGGGAGCTCTGTGGTGTCCAGGGCTGAGAGTCTATGAGGGAATGATGTCCCTGTGGCACACTATTGGGAGCTCTGTGGTGTCCAGGGCTGAGAGTCTATGAGGGAATGATGTCCCTGTGGCACACTATTGGGAGCTCTGTGGTGTCCAGGGCTGAGAGTCTATGAGGGAATGACGTCCCTGTGACACGCTATTGGAAGCTCTGTGGTGCCCAGGGCTGAGAGTCTATGAGGGAATGAGGTCCCTGTGGCACACTATTGGGAGCTCTGTGGTGTCCAGGGCTGAGCGTCTATGAGGGAATGGGGTCCCTGTGGCACACTATTGGAAGCTCTGTGGTGTCTAGAGCGGAGAATCTATGAGGGAATGGGGTCCCTCTGGCACACTATTGGACTCCTGTGGTGTCCAGGGCTGAGAGTGTATGAGGGAATGAGGTCCCTGTAGCACACTATTGGAAGCTCTGTGGTGTCCAGGGCTGAGAGTCTATGAGGGAGTGGGGTCCCTCTGGCACACTATTGGGAGCTCTGTGGTGTCCAGGGCTGAGAGTCTATGAGGGAATGAGGTCCCTGTGGCACACTATTGGGAGCTCTGTGGTGTCCAGGGCTGAGAGTCTATGAGGGAATGAGGTCCCTGTGGCACACTATTGGGAGCTCTCTGGTGTCCAGGTCTCAGAGTCTATGAGGGAATGAGGTCCCTGTGGCACACTATTGGGAGCTCTGTGGTGCCCAGGGCTGAGAGTCTATGAGGGAATGAAGTCCCTGTGGCACACTATTGGGAGCTCTGTGGTGCCTAGGGCTGAGAGTCTATGAGGGAATCGGGTCCCTGTGGCACGCTATTGGGAGCTCGGTGGTGTCTAGAGCTCAGAGTCTATGAGGGAATGAGGTCCCTGTGGCACGCTATTGGAAGCTCTGTGGTGCCCAGGGCTGAGAGTCTATGAGGGAATGGGGTCTCTGTGGCACACCAATGGAGCTCTGTGGTGTCCAGGCTGAGAGTCTATGAGGGAATGAGGTCTCTGTGGCACACTATTGGACTTCTGTGATGTCCAGGGCTGAGAGTCTATGAGGGAATGAGGTCCCTGTGGCACACTATTGGACTTCTGTGGTGTCCAGGGCTGAGAGTCTATGAGGGAATGAGGTCCCTGTGGCACACTATTGGGAGCTCTGTGGTGTCCAGGGCTGAGAGTCTATGAGGGAATGAGGTCCCTGTGGCAAACTATTGGGAGCTCTGTGGTGTCCAGGTCTCAGAGTCTATGAGGGAATGAGGACCCTGTGGCACACTATTGGGAGCTCTGTGGTGCCCAGGGCTGAGAGTCTATGAGGGAATGAGGTCCCTGTGGCACACTATTGGGAGCTCTGTGGTGCCCAGGGCTGAGAGTCTATGAGGGAATGCGCTCCCTGTGGCACACTAATGGAGCTCTGTGGTGTCCAGGGCTGAGAGTCTATGAGAGAATGAGGTCCCTGTGGCACACTATTGGACTTCTGTGGTGTCCAGGGCTGAGAGTCTATGAGGGAATGAGGTCCCTGTGGCACACTATTGGGAGCTCTGTGGTGTCTAGAGCTCAGAGTCTATGAGGGAATGAGGTCCCTGTGGCACACTATTGGACTTCTGTGGTGTCCAGGGCTGAGAGTCTATGAGGGAATGAGGTCCCTGTGGCACACTATTGGGAGCTCTGTGGTGTCCAGGGCTGAGAGTCTATGAGGGAATGAGGTCCCTGTGGCACACTATTGGGAGCTCTGTGGTGTCTAGAGCTCAGAGTCTATGAGGGAATGAGTCCCTGTGGCACACTGTTGGGAGCTCTGTGGTGTCTAGAGCTCAGAGTCTATGAGGGAATGAGGTCCCTGTGGCACACTAATGGAGCTCTGTGGTGTCCAGGGCTGAGAGTCTATGAGGGAATGAGGTCCCTGTGGCACACTTTTGGACTTCTGTGGTGTCCAGGGCTGAGAGTCTATGAGGGAATGAGGTCCCTGTGGCACACTATTGGACTTCTGTGGTGTCCAGGGCTGAGAGTCTATGAGGGAATGAGGTCCCTGTGGCACACTATTGGGAGCTCTGTGGTGTCTAGAGCTCAGAGTCTATGAGGGAATGAGGTCCCTGTGGCACACTATTGGGAGCTCTGTGGTGTCTAGAGCTCAGAGTCTATGAGGGAATGCGGTCCCTGTGGCACACTATTGGACTTCTGTGGTGTCCAGGGCTGAGAGTCTATGAGGGAACGAGGTCCCTGTGGCACACTATTGGACTTCTGTGGTGTCCAGGGCTGAGAGCCTATGAGGGAATGGGGTCCCTGTGGCACACTATTGGACTCATGTGGTCTCTAAAGTTGAGAGTCTATGAGGGAATGAGGTCCCTCTGGCACACTATTGCACTATTGGGAGCTCTGTGGTGTCCAGGGCTGAGAGTCTATGAGGGAATGAGGTCCCTGTGGCACACTATTGGGAGCTCTGTGGTGTCCAGGGCTGAGAGTCTATGAGGGAATGAGGTCCCTGTGGCACACTATTGGGAGCTCTGTGGTACCCAGGGCTGAGAGTCTATGCGGGAATGAGGTCTCTGTGGCACACTATTGGGAGCTCTGTGGTGTCTAGAGCTCAGAGTCTATGAGGGAATGGGGTCCCTGTGGCACACTAATGGAGCTCTGTGGTGTCCAGGGCTGAGAGTCTATGAGGGAATGAGGTCCCTGTGGCACACTATTGGACTTCTGTGGTGTCCAGGGCTGAGAGTCTATGAGGGAATGAGGTCCCTGTGGCACACTATTGGACTTCTGTGGTGTCCAGGGCTGAGAGTCTATGAGGGAATGAGGTCCCTGTGGCACGCTATTGGGAGCTCTGTGGTGTCCAGGGCTGAGAGTCTATGAGGGAATGAGGTCCCTGTGGCACACTATTAGGAGCTCTGTGGTGTCCAGGTCTCAGAGTCTATGAGGGAATGAGGTCCCTGTGGCACACTACTGGGAGCTCTGTGGTGCCCAGGGCTGAGAGTCTATGAGGGAATGAGGTCCCTCTGGCACACTAATGGAAGCTCTGTGGTGTCCATGGCTGAGAGTCTATGAGGGAATGAGGTCCCTGTGGCACACTATTGGGAGCTCTGTGGTACCCAGGGCTGAGAGTCTATGCGGGAATGAGGTCTCTGTGGCACACTATTGGGAGCTCTGTGGTGTCTAGAGCTCAGAGTCTATGAGGGAATGGGGTCCCTGTGGCACACTATTGGGAGCTCTGTGGTACCCAGGGCTGAGAGTCTATGCGGGAATGAGGTCCCTGTGGCACACTATTGGACTTCTGTGGTGTCCAGGGCTGAGAGTCTATGAGGGAATGAGGTCCCTGTGGCACACTATTGGACTTCTGTGGTGTCTAAAGCTGAGAGGCTATGAGGGAATGAGGTCCCTGTGGCACACTATTGGGAGCTCTGTGGTGTCCAGGGCTGAGAGTCTATGAGGGAATGATGTCCCTGTGGCACACTATTGGGAGCTCTGTGGTGTCCAGGGCTGAGAGTCTATGAGGGAATGATGTCCCTGTGGCACACTATTGGGAGCTCTGTGGTGTCCAGGGCTGAGAGTCTATGAGGGAATGAGGTCCCTGTGGCACGCTATTGGAAGCTCTGTGGTGCCCAGGGCTGAGAGTCTATGAGGGAATGAGGTCCCTGTGGCACACTATTGGGAGCTCTGTGGTGTCCAGGGCTGAGCGTCTATGAGGGAATGGGGTCCCTGTGGCACACTATTGGAAGCTCTGTGGTGTCTAGAGCGGAGAATCTATGAGGGAATGGGGTCCCTCTGGCACACTATTGGACTCCTGTGGTGTCCAGGGCTGAGAGTGTATGAGGGAATGAGGTCCCTGTAGCACACTATTGGAAGCTCTGTGGTGTCCAGGGCTGAGAGTCTATGAGGGAGTGGGGTCCCTCTGGCACACTATTGGGAGCTCTGTGGTGTCCAGGGCTGAGAGTCTATGAGGGAATGAGGTCCCTGTGGCACACTATTGGGAGCTCTGTGGTGTCCAGGGCTGAGAGTCTATGAGGGAATGAGGTCCCTGTGGCACACTATTGGGAGCTCTCTGGTGTCCAGGTCTCAGAGTCTATGAGGGAATGAGGTCCCTGTGGCACACCATTGGGAGCTCTGTGGTGCCCAGGGCTGAGAGTCTATGAGGGAATGAAGTCCCTGTGGCACACTATTGGGAGCTCTGTGGTGTCCAGGGCAGAGAGTCTATGAGGGAATCGGGTCCCTGTGGCACGCTATTGGGAGCTCGGTGGTGTCTAGAGCTCAGAGTCTATGAGGGAATGAGGTCCCTGTGGCACGCTATTGGAAGCTCTGTGGTGCCCAGGGCTGAGAGTCTATGAGGTGATGTGGTCTCTGTGGCACACTAATGGAGCTCTGTGGTGTCCAGGCTGAGAGTCTATGAGGGAATGAGGTCCCTGTGGCACACTATTGGACTTCTGTGGTGTCCAGGGCTGAGAGTCTATGAGGGAATGAGGTCCCTGTGGCACACTATTGGACTTCTGTGGTGTCTAGGGCTGAGAGTCTATGAGGGAATGAGGTCCCTGTGGCACACTATTGGGAGCTCTGTGGTGTCCAGGGCTGAGAGTCTATGAGGGAATGAGGTCCCTGTGGCACACTATTGGGAGCTCTGTGGTGTCTAGAGCTCAGAGTCTATGAGGGAATGAGGTCCCTGTGGCACACTATTGGACTTCTGTGGTGTCCAGGGCTGAGAGTCTATGAGGAAATGAGGTCCCTGTGGCAAACTATTGGACTTCTGTGGTGTCCAGGGCTGAGAGTCTATGAGGGAATGAGGTCCCTGTGGCACACTATTGGGAGCTCTGTGGTGTCTAGAGCTCAGAGTCTATGAGGGAATGAGGTCCCTGTGGCACACTATTGGGAGCTCTGTGGTGTCTAGAGCTCAGAGTCTATGAGGGAATGCGGTCCCTGTGGCACACTAATGGAGCTCTGTGGTGTCCAGGGCTGAGAGTCTATGAGGGAATGAGGTCCCTGTGGCACACTATTGGACTTCTGTGGTGTCCAGGGCTGAGAGTCTATGAGGGAACGAGGTCCCTGTGGCACACTATTGGACTTCTGTGGTGTCCAGGGCTGAGAGCCTATGAGGGAATGAGGTCCCTGTGGCACACTATTGGGAGCTCTGTGGTGTCCAGGGCTGAGAGTCTATGAGGGAATGAGGTCCCTCTGGCACACTATTGGGAGCTCTGTGGTGTCCAGGTTTCAGAGTCTATGAGGGAATGAGGTCCCTGTGGCACGCTATTGGGAGCACTGTGGTGCCCAGGGCTGAGAGTCTATGAGGGAATGGGGTCCCTGTGGCACGCTATTGGGAGCTCTGTGGTGTCCAGGGCTGAGAGTCTATGAGGGAATGGGGTCCCTGTGGCACGCTATTGGGAGCTCTGTGGTGCCCAGGGCTGAGAGTCTATGAGGGAATGATGTCCCTGTGGCACACTAATGGAGCTCTGTGGTGTCCAGGGCTGAGAGTCTATGAGGGAATGAGGTCCCTGTGGCACACTATTGGACTTCTGTGGTGTCCAGGGCTGAGAGTCTATGAGGGAATGAGGTCCCTGTGGCACACTATTGGGAGCTCTGTGGTGCCCAGGGCTGAGAGTCTATGAGGGAATGAGGTCCCTGTGGCACACTATTGGGAGCTCTGTGGTGTCCAGGGCTGAGAGTCTATGAGGGAATGGGGTCCCTGTGGCACACTATTGGGAGCTCTGTGGTGTCTAGAGCTCAGAGTCTATGAGGGAATGAGGTCCCTGTGGCACACTATTGGACTTCTGTGGTGTCCAGGGCTGAGAGTCTATGAGGGAATGAGGTCCCTGTGGCACACTATTGGGAGCTCTGTGGTACCCAGGGCTGAGAGTCTATGCGGGAATGAGGTCCCTGTGGCACACTATTGGGAGCTCTGTGGTGTCCAGGGCTGAGAGTCTATGAGGGAATGGGGTCCCTGTGGCACACTATTGGGAGCTCTGTGGTGTCCAGGGCTGAGAGTCTATGAGGGAATGAGGTCCCTCTGGCACACTATTGGGAGCTCTGTGGTGTCCAGGGCTGAGAGTCTATGAGGGAATGGGGTCCCTGTGGCACACTATTGGGAGCTCTGTGGTGCCCAGGGCTGAGAGTCTATGAGGGAATGGGGTCCCTGTGGCACACTATTGGGAGCTCTGTGGTGTCCAGGGCTGAGAGTCTATGAGGGAATGAGGTCCCTCTGGCACACTAATGGAAGCTCTGTGGTGTCCAGGGCTGGGAGTCTATGAGGGAATGCGGTCCCTGTGGCACACTATTGGAGCTCTGCGGTGTCCAGGGCTGAGAGTCTATGAGGGAATGAGGTCCCTGTGGCACACTATTGGAAGCTCTGTGGTGTCTAGAGCTGAGAATCTATGAGGGAATGGGGTCCCTCTGGCACACTATTGGACTTCTGTGGTATCCAGGGCTGAAAGTCTATGAGGGAATGGGGTCCCTGTGGCACACTATTGGACTTCTGTGGTGTCCAGGGCTGGGAGTCTATGAGGGAATGGGGTCCCTGTGGCACACTATTGGACTTCTGTGGTGTCTAAAGCTGAGAGTCTATGAGGGAATGAGGTCCCTCTGGCACACTATTGGGAGCTCTGTGGTGTCCAGGGCTGAGAGTGTATGAGGGTATGAGGTCCATGTGGCACACTATTGGAAGCTCTGTGGTGTCCAGGGCTGAGAGTCTATGAGGGAGTGGAGTCCCTCTGGCACACTATTGGGAGCTCTGTGGTGTCCAGGGCTGAGAGTCTATGAGGGAATGAGGTCCCTGTGGCACACTATTGGGAGCTCTGTGGTGTCCAGGTCTGAGAGTCTATGAGGGAATGATGTCCCTGTGGCACACTATTGGGAGCTCTGTGGTGTCCAGGGCTGAGAGTCTACGAGGCAGTGGGGTCCCTCTGGCACACAATTGGGATCTCTGTGGTGTCCAGGGCTGAGAGTCTATGAGGGAATGAGGTCCCTGTAGCACACTATTGGAAGCTCTGTGGTGTGCAGGGCTGAGAGTCTATGAGGAATGGGGTCCCTGTGGCACACTATTGGAAGCTCTGTGGTGTCCAGGGCTGAGAGTCAATGAGGAATGGGGTCCCTGTGGCACACTATTGGAAGCTCTGTGGTGTCCAGGGCTGAGAGTCTATGAGGGAATGAGGTCCCTGTAGCACACTTTTGGAAGCTCTGTGGTGTCTAGAGCTGAGAGTGTATGAGGGAATGGGGTCCCTGTGGCACACTATTGGACTTCTGTGGTGTCTAGAGCTGAGAGTGTATCAGGGTATGGGGTCCCTCTGGCACACTATTGGGAGCTCTGTTGTGTCCAGGGCTGAGAGTCTATGACGGAATGAGGTCCTGTGGCACACTATTGGGAGCTCTGTGGTGTCCAGGTCTGAGAGTCTATGAGTGAATTAGGTCCATGTGGCACACTATTGGACTTCTGTGGTGTCCAGGGCTGAGAGTCTATGAGGGAAAGAGGTCCCTGTGGCACGCTATTGGAAGCTCTGTGGTGCCCAGGGCTGAGAGTCTATGAGGGAATGCGGTCCCTGTGACACACTATTGGACTTCTGTGGTGTCCAGGGCTGAGAGCCTATGAGGGAATGAGGTCCCTGTGGCACACTATTGGGAGCTCTGTGGTGTCCAGGGCTGAGAGTCTATGAGGGAATGAGGTCCCTGTGCACACTATTGGGAGCTCTGTGGTGTCCAGGTTTCAGAGTCTATGAGGGAATGAGGTCCCTGTGGCAGGCTATTGGGAGCACTGTGGTGCCCAGGGCTGAGAGTCTATGAGGGAATGGGGTCCCTGTGGCACGCTATTGGGAGCTCTGTGGTGTCCAGGGCTGAGAGTCTATGAGGGAATGGGGTCCCTGTGGCACGCTATTGGGAGCTCTGTGGTGCCCAGGGCTGAGAGTCTATGAGGGAATGATGTCCCTGTGGCACACTACTGGGAGCTCTGTGGTGTCCAGGGCTGAGAGTCTATGAGGGAATGGGGTCCCTGTGGCACACTAATGGAGCTCTGTGGTGTCCAGGGCTGAGAGTCTATGAGGGAATGAGGTCCCTGTGGCACACTATTGGACTTCTGTGGTGTCCAGGGCTGAGAGTCTATGAGGGAATGAGGTCCCTGTGGCACACTATTGGGAGCTCTGTGATGCTCAAGGCTGAGAGTCTATGAGGGAATGGGGTCCCTGTAGCACACTATTGGACTTCTGTGGTCTCCAGGGCTGAGAGTCTATGAGGGAATGAGGTCCCAGTGGCACACTATTAGGAGCTCTGTGGTGTCCAGGTCTCAGAGTCTATGAGGGAATGAGGTCCCTGTGGCACACTGTTGGGAGCTCTGTGGTGCCCAGGGCTGAGAGTCTATGAGGGAATGGGGTCCCTGTGGCACACTATTGGGAGCTCTGTGGTGTCTAGAGCTCAGAGTCTATGAGGGAATGAGGTCCCTGTGGCACACTATTGGACTTCTGTGGTGTCCAGGGCTGAGAGTCTATGAGGGAATGAGGTCCCTGTGGCACACTATTGGGAGCTCTGTGGTACCCAGGGCTGAGAGTCTATGCGGGAATGAGGTCCCTGTGGCACACTATTGGGAGCTCTGTGGTGTCCAGGGCTGAGAGTCTATGAGGGAATGAGGTCCCTCTGGCACACTATTGGGAGCTCTGTGGTGTCCAGGGCTGAGAGTCTATGAGGGAATGGGGTCCCTGTGGCACACTATTGGGAGCTCTGTGGTGCCCAGGGCTGAGAGTCTATGAGGGAATGGGGTCCCTGTGGCACACTATTGGGAGCTCTGTGGTGTCCAGGGCTGAGAGTCTATGAGGGAATGAGGTCCCTCTGGCACACTAATGGAAGCTCTGTGGTGTCCAGGGCTGGGAGTCTATGAGGGAATGCGGTCCCTGTGGCACACTATTGGAGCTCTGCAGTGTCCAGGGCTGAGAGTCTATGAGGGAATGAGGTCCCTGTGGCACACTATTGGAAGCTCTGTGGTGTCTAGAGCTGAGAATCTATGAGGGAATGGGGTCCCTCTGGCACACTATTGGACTTCTGTGGTATCCAGGGCTGAAAGTCTATGAGGGAATGGGGTCCCTGTGGCACACTATTGGACTTCTGTGGTGTCCAGGGCTGAGAGTCTATGAGGGAATGGGGTCCCTGTGGCACACTATTGGGAGCCCTGTGGTGCCCAGGGCTGAGAGTCTATGAGGGAATGAGGTCCCTGTGGCACGCTATTGGGAGCTCTGTGGTGTCCAGGGCTGAGAGTCTATGAGGGAATGAGGTCCCTGTGGCACACTATTAGGAGCTCTGTGCTGTCCAGGTCTCAGAGTCTATGAGGGAATGAGGTCCCTGTGGCACACTATTGGGAGCTCTGTGGTGTCCAGGGCTGAGAGTCTATGAGGGAATGAGGTCCCTGTGGCACACTATTGGGAGCTCTGTGGTACCCAGGGCTGAGAGTCTATGCGGGAATGAGGTCCCTGTGGCACACTATTGGGAGCTCTGTGGTGTCTAGAGCTCAGAGTCTATGAGGGAATGGGGTCCCTGTGGCACACTATTGGGAGCTCTGTGGTACCCAGGGCTGAGAGTCTATGCGGGAATGAGGTCCCTGTGGCACACTATTCGGAGCTCTGTGGTGTCCAGGGCTGAGAGTCTATGAGGGAATGGGGTCCCTGTGGCACACTATTGGGAGCTCTGTGGTGTCCAGGGCTGAGAGTCTATGAGGGAATGGGGTCCCTCTGGCACACTATTGGGAGCTCTGTGGTGTCCAGGGCTGAGAGTCTATGAGGGAATGGGGTCCCTGTGGCACACTATTGGGAGCTCTGTGGTGCCCAGGGCTGAGAGTCTATGAGGGAATGGGGTCCCTGTGGCACACTATTGGGAGCTCTGTGGTGTCCAGGGCTGAGAGTCTATGAGGGAATGGGGTCCCTGTGGCACACTATTGGGAGCTCTGTGGTGTCCAGGGCTGAGAGTCTATGAGGGAATGAGGTCCCTCTGGCACACTAATGGAAGCTCTGTGGTGTCCAGGGCTGGGAGTCTATGAGGGAATGCGGTCCCTGTGGCACACTATTGGAGCTCTGCGGTGTCCAGGGCTGAGAGTCTATGAGGGAATGAGGTCCCTGTGGCACACTATTGGAAGCTCTGTGGTGTCTAGAGCTGAGAATCTATGAGGGAATGGGGTCCCTCTGGCACACTATTGGACTTCTGTGGTATCCAGGGCTGAAAGTCTATGAGGGAATGGGGTCCCTGTGGCACACTATTGGACTTCTGTGGTGTCCAGGGTTGGGAGTCTATGAGGGAATGAGGTCCCTGTGGCACACTATTGGGAGCTCTGTGGTGTCCAGGGCTGAGAGTCTATGAGGGAATGATGTCCCTGTGGCACACTATTGGGAGCTCTGTGGTGTCCAGGGCTGAGAGTCTATAAGGGAATGATGTCCCTGTGGCACACTATTGGGAGCTCTGTGGTGTCCAGGGCTGAGAGTCTATGAGGGAATGAGGTCCCTGTGGCACGCTATTGGAAGCTCTGTGGTGCCCAGGGCTGAGAGTCTATGAGGGAATGATGTCCCTGTGGCACACTATTGGGAGCTCTGTGGTGTCCAGGGCTGAGCGTCTATGAGGGAATGGGGTCCCTGTGGCACACTATTGGAAGCTCTGTGGTGTCTAGAGCGGAGAATCTATGAGGGAATGGGGTCCCTCTGGCACACTATTGGACTCCTGTGGTGTCCAGGGCTGAGAGTGTATGAGGGAATGAGGTCCCTGTAGCACACTATTGGAAGCTCTGTGGTGTCCAGGGCTGAGGGTCTATGAGGGAGTGGGGTCCCTCTAGCACACTATTGGGAGCTCTGTGGTGTCCAGGGCTGAGAGTCTATGAGGGAATGAGGTCCCTGTGGCACACTATTGGGAGCTCTGTGGTGTCCAGGGCTGAGAGTCTATGAGGGAATGAGGTCCCTGTGGCACACTATTGGGAGCTCTCTGGTGTCCAGGTCTCAGAGTCTATGAGGGAATGAGGTCCCTGTGGCACACTATTGGGAGCTCTGCGGTGCCCAGGGCTGAGAGTCTATGAGGGAATGAAGTCCCTGTGGCACACTATTGGGAGCTCTGTGGTGTCCAGGGCTGAGAGTCTATGAGGGAATCGGGTCCCTGTGGCACGCTATTGGGAGCTCGGTGGTGTCTAGAGCTCAGAGTCTATGAGGGAATGAGGTCCCTGTGGCACGCTATTGGAAGCTCTGTGGTGCCCAGGGCTGAGAGTCTATGAGGGGATGTGGTCTCTGTGGCACACTAATGGAGCTCTGTGGTGTCCAGGCTGAGAGTCTATGAGTGAATGAGGTCCCTGTGGCACACTGTTGGACTTCTGTGGTGTCCAGGGCTGAGAGTCTATGAGGGAATGAGGTCCCTGTGGCACACTATTGGACTTCTGTGGTGTCCAGGGCTGAGAGTCTATGAGTGAATGAGGTCCCTGTGGCACACTATTGGGAGCTCTGTGGTGTCCAGGGCTGAGAGTCTATGAGGGAATGAGGTCCCTGTGGCAAACTATTGGGAGCTCTGTGGTGTCCAGTCTCAGAGTCTATGAGGGAATGTGGTCCCTGTGGCACACTATTGGGAGCTCTGTGGTGCCCAGGGCTGAGAGTCTATGAGGGAATGAGGTCCCTGTGGCACACTATTGGGAGCTCTGTGGTGCCCAGGGCTGAGAGTCTATGAGGGAATGCGGTCCCTGTGGCACACTAATGGAGCTCTGTGGTGTCCAGGGCTGAGAGTCTATGAGAGAATGAGGTCCCTGTGGCACACTATTGGACTTCTGTGGTGTCCAGGGCTGAGAGTCTATGAGGGAATGAGGTCCCTGTGGCACACTATTGGGAGCTCTGTGGTGTCTAGAGCTCAGAGTCTATGAGGGAATGAGGTCCCTGTGGCACACTATTGGACTTCTGTGGTGTCCAGGGCTGAGAGTCTATGAGGGAATGAGGTCCCTGTGGCACACTATTGGGAGCTCTGTGGTGTCCAGGGCTGAGAGTCTATGAGGGAATGAGGTCCCTGTGGCACACTATTAGGAGCTCTGTGGTGTCTAGAGCTCAGAGTCTATGAGGGAATGAGGTCCCTGTGGCACACTATTGGGAGCTCTGTGGTGTCTAGAGCTCAGAGTCTATGAGGGAATGAGGTCCCTGTGGCACACTAATGGAGCTCTGTGGTGTCCAGGGCTGAGAGTCTATGAGGGAATGAGGTCCCTGTGGCACACTATTGGACTTCTGTGGTGTCCAGGGCTGAGAGTCTATGAGGGAATGAGGTCCCTGTGGCAAACTATTGGACTTCTGTGGTGTCCAGGGCTGAGAGTCTATGAGGGAATGAGGTCCCTGTGGCACACTATTGGGAGCTCTGTGGTGTCTAGAGCTCAGAGTCTATGAGGGAATGAGGTCCCTGTGGCACACTATTGGGAGCTCTGTGGTGTCTAGAGCTCAGAGTCTATGAGGGAATGCGGTCCCTGTGGCACACTAATGGAGCTCTGTGGTGTCCAGGGCTGAGAGTCTATGAGGGAATGAGGTCCCTGTGGCAAACTATTGGACTTCTGTGGTGTCCAGGGCTGAGAGTCTATGAGGGAACGAGGTCCCTGTGGCACACTATTGGACTTCTGTGGTGTCCAGGGCTGAGAGCCTATGAGGGAATGAGGTCCCTGTGGCACACTATTGGGAGCTCTGTGGTGTCCAGGGCTGAGAGTCTATGAGGGAATGAGGTCCCTGTGGCACACTATTGGACTTCTGTGGTGTCCAGGGCTGAGAGTCTATGAGGGAATGAGGTCCCTGTGGCACACTATTGGGAGCTCTGTGGTGCCCAGGGCTGAGAGTCTATGAGGGAATGGGGTCCCTGTGGCACGCTATTGGGAGCTCTGTGGTGTCCAGGGCTGAGAGTCTATGAGGGAATGGGGTCCCTGTGGCACGCTATTGGGAGCTCTGTGGTGCCCAGGGCTGAGAGTCTATGAGGGAATGATGTCCCTGTGGCACACTACTGGGAGCTCTATGGTGTCCAGGGCTGAGAGTCTATGAGGGAATGGGGTCCCTGTGGCACACTAATGGAGCTCTGTGGTGTCCAGGGCTGAGAGTCTATGAGAGAATGAGGTCCCTGTGGCACACTATTGGACTTCTGTGGTGTCCAGGGCTGAGAGTCTATGAGGGAATGAGGTCCCTGTGGCACACTATTGGGAGCTCTGTGGTGCCTAGAGCTCAGAGTCTATGAAGGAATGAGGTCCCTGTGGCACACTATTGGACTTCTGTGGTGTCCAGGGCTGAGAGTCTATGAGGGAATGAGGTCCCTGTGGCACACTATTGGGAGCTCTGTGGTGTCCAGGGCTGAGAGTCTATGAGGGAATGAGGTCCCTGTGGCACACTATTGGGAGCTCTGTGGTGTCTAGAGCTCAGAGTCTATGAGGGAATGAGGTCCCTGTGGCACACTATTGGGAGCTCTGTGGTGTCTAGAGCTCAGAGTCTATGAGGGAATGAGGTCCTGTGGCACACTAATGGAGCTCTGTGGTGTCCAGGGCTGAGAGTCTATGAGGGAATGAGGTCCCTGTGGCACACTATTGGACTTCTGTGGTGTCCAGGGCTGAGAGTCTATGAGGAAATGAGGTCCCTGTGGCAAACTATTGGACTTCTGTGGTGTCCAGGGCTGAGAGTCTATGAGGGAATGAGGTCCCTGTGGCACACTATTGGGAGCTCTGTGGTGTCTAGAGCTCAGAGTCTATGAGGGAATGAGGTCCCTGTGGCACACTATTGGGAGCTCTGTGGTGTCTAGAGCTCAGAGTCTATGAGGGAATGCGGTCTCTGTGGCACACTAATGGAGCTCTTTGGTGTCCAGGGCTGAGAGTCTATGAGGGAATGAGGTCCCTGTTGCACACTATTGGACTTCTGTGGTGTCCAGGGCTGAGAGTCTATGAGGGAACGAGGTCCCTGTGGCACACTATTGGACTTCTGTGGTGTCCAGGGCTGAGAGCCTATGAGGGAATGAGGTCCCTGTGGCACACTATTGGGAGCTCTGTGGTGTCCAGGGCTGAGAGTCTATGAGGGAATGAGGTCCCTCTGGCACACTATTGGGAGCTCTGTGGTGTCCAGGTTTCAGAGTCTATGAGGGAATGAGGTCCCTGTGGCACGCTATTGGGAGCACTGTGGTGCCCAGGGCTGAGAGTCTATGAGGGAATGGGGTCCCTGTGGCACGCTATTGGGAGCTCTGTGGTGTCCAGGGCTGAGAGTCTATGAGGGAATGGGGTCCCTGTGGCACGCTATTGGGAGCTCTGTGGTGCCCAGGGCTGAGAGTCTATGAGGGAATGATGTCCCTGTGGCACACTAATGGAGCTCTGTGGTGTCCAGGGCTGAGAGTCTATGAGGGAATGAGGTCCCTGTGGCACACTATTGGACTTCTGTGGTGTCCAGGGCTGAGAGTCTATGAGGGAATGAGGTCCCTGTGGCACACTATTGGGAGCTCTGTGGTGCCCAGGGCTGAGAGTCTATGAGGGAATGAGGTCCCTGTGGCACACTATTGGGAGCTCTGTGGTGTCCAGGGCTGAGAGTCTATGAGGGAATGGGGTCCCTGTGGCACACTATTGGGAGCTCTCTGGTGTCTAGAGCTCAGAGTCTATGAGGGAATGAGGTCCCTGTGGCACACTATTGGACTTTTGTGGTGTCCAGGGCTGAGAGTCTATGAGGGAATGAGGTCCCTGTGGCACACTATTGGGAGCTCTGTGGTACCCAGGGCTGAGAGTCTATGCGGGAATGAGGTCCCTGTGGCACACTATTGGGAGCTCTGTGGTGTCCAGGGCTGAGAGTCTATGAGGGAATGGGGTCCCTGTGGCACACTATTGGGAGCTCTGTGGTGTCCAGGGCTGAGAGTCTATGAGGGAATGAGGTCCCTCTGGCACACTATTGGGAGCTCTGTGGTGTCCAGGGCTGAGAGTCTATGAGGGAATGGGGTCCCTGTGGCACACTATTGGGAGCTCTGTGGTGCCCAGGGCTGAGAGTCTATGAGGGAATGGGGTCCCTGTGGCACACTAATGGAAGCTCTGTGGTGTCCAGGGCTGGGAGTCTATGAGGGAATGCGGTCCCTGTGGCACACTATTGGAGCTCTGCGGTGTCCAGGGCTGAGAGTCTATGAGGGAATGAGGTCCCTGTGGCACACTATTGGAAGCTCTGTGGTGTCTAGAGCTGAGAATCTATGAGGGAATGGGGTCCCTCTGGCACACTATTGGACTTCTGTGGTATCCAGGGCTGAAAGTCTATGAGGGAATGGGGTCCCTGTGGCACACTATTGGACTTCTGTGGTGTCCAGGGCTGGGAGTCTATGAGGGAATGGGGTCCCTGTGGCACACTATTGGACTTCTGTGGTGTCTAAAGCTGAGAGTCTATGAGGGAATGAGGTCCCTCTGGCACACTATTGGAAGCTCTGTGGTGTCCAGGGCTGAGAGTCTATGAGGGAAGGAGGTCCCTGTAGCACACTATTGGAAGCTCTGTGGTGTCCAGGGCTGAGAGTCTATGAGGGAGTGGAGTCCCTCTGGCACACTATTGGGAGCTCTGTGGTGTCCAGGTCTGAGAGTCTATGAGGGAATGATGTCCCTGTGGCACACTATTGGGAGCTCTGTGGTGTCCAGGGCTGAGAGTCTACGAGGCAGTGGGGTCCCTCTGGCACACAATTGGGATCTCTGTGGTGTCCAGGGCTCAGAGTCTATGAGGGAATGAGGTCCCTGTAGCACACTTTTGGAAGCTCTGTGGTGTGCAGGGCTGAGAGTCTATGAGGAATGGGGTCCCTGTGGCACACTATTGGAAGCTCTGTGGTGTCCAGGGCTGAGAGTCAATGAGGAATGGGGTCCCTGTGGCACACTATTGGAAGCTCTGTGGTGTCCAGGGCTGAGAGTCTATGAGGGAATGAGGTCCCTGTAGCACACTTTTGGAAGCTCTGTGGTGTCTAGAGCTGAGAGTGTATGAGGGAATGGGGTCCCTGTGGCACACTATTGGACTTCTGTGGTGTCTAGAGCTGAGAGTGTATCAGGGTATGGGGTCCCTCTGGCACACTATTGGGAGCTCTGTTGTGTCCAGGGCTGAGAGTCTATGAGGGAATGGGGTCCCTCTGGCACACTATTGGGAGCTCTGTGGTGTCCAGGTCTGAGAGTCTATGAGTGAATGAGGTCCATGTGGCACACTATTGGGACTTCTGTGGTGTCTAGAGCTCAGAGTCTATGAGGGAATGGGGTCCCTCTGGCACACCATTGGGAGCCCTGTGGTGTCCAGGGCTGAGAGTCTATGACGGAATGAGGTCCTGTGGCACACTATTGGGAGCTCTGTGGTGTCCAGGTCTGAGAGTCTATGAGTGAATTAGGTCCATGTGGCACACTATTGGACTTCTGTGGTGTCCAGGGCTGAGAGTCTATGAGGGAATGAGGTCCCTGTGGCACGCTATTGGAAGCTCTGTGGTGCCCAGGGCTGAGAGTCTATGAGGGAATGCGGTCCCTGTGACACACTATTGGACTTCTGTGGTGTCCAGGGCTGAGAGCCTATGAGGGAATGAGGTCCCTGTGGCACACTATTGGGAGCTCTGTGGTGTCCAGGGCTGAGAGTCTATGAGGGAATGAGGTCCCTGTGGCACACTATTGGGAGCTCTGTGGTGTCCAGGTTTCAGAGTCTATGAGGGAATGAGGTCCCTGTGGCAGGCTATTGGGAGCACTGTGGTGCCCAGGGCTGAGAGTCTATGAGGGAATGGGGTCCCTGTGGCACGCTATTGGGAGCTCTGTGGTGTCCAGGGCTGAGAGTCTATGAGGGAATGGGGTCCCTGTGGCACGCTATTGGGAGCTCTGTGGTGCCCAGGGCTGAGAGTCTATGAGGGAATGATGCCCCTGTGGCACACTACTGGGAGCTCTGTGGTGTCCAGGGCTGAGAGTCTATGAGGGAATGGGGTCCCTGTGGCACACTAATGGAGCTCTGTGGTGTCCAGGGCTGAGAGTCTATGAGGGAATGAGGTCCCTGTGGCACACTATTGGACTTCTGTGGTGTCCAGGGCTGAGAGTCTATGAGCGAATGAGGTCCCTGTGGCACACTATTGGGAGCTCTGTGATGCTCAAGGCTGAGAGTCTATGAGGGAATGGGGTCCCTGTAGCACACTATTGGGAGCTCTGTGGTGTCTAGAGCTCAGAGTCTATGAGGGAATGAGGTCCCTGTGGCACACTATTGGACTTCTGTGGTGTCCAGGGCTGAGAGTCTATGAGGGAATGAGGTCCCTGTGGCACACTATTGGGAGCTCTGTGGTACCCAGGGCTGAGAGTCTATGCGGGAATGAGGTCCCTGTGGCACACTATTGGGAGCTCTGTGGTGTCCAGGGCTGAGAGTCTATGAGGGAATGGGGTCCCTGTGGCACACTATTGGGAGCTCTGTGGTGTCCAGGGCTGAGAGTCTATGAGGGAATGAGGTCCCTCTGGCACACTATTGGGAGCTCTGTGGTGTCCAGGGCTGAGAGTCTATGAGGGAATGGGGTCCCTGTGGCACACTATTGGGAGCTCTGTGGTGCCCAGGGCTGAGAGTCTATGAGGGAATGGGGTCCCTGTGGCACACTATTGGGAGCTCTGTGGTGTCCAGGGCTGAGAGTCTATGAGGGAATGAGGTCCCTGTGGCACACTAATGGAAGCTCTGTGGTATCCAGGGCTGAAAGTCTATGAGGGAATGGGGTCCCTGTGGCACACTATTGGACTTCTGTGGTGTCCAGGGCTGGGAATCTATGAGGGAATGGGGTCCCTGTGGCACACTATTGGGAGCTCTGTGGTGTCCAGGGCTGAGAGTCTATGAGGGAATGGGGTCCCTGTGGCACACTATTGGACTTCTGTGGTGTCTAAAGCTGAGAGTCTACGAGGGAATGAGGTCCCTCTGGCACACTATTGGGAGCTCTGTGGTGTCCAGGGCTGAGAGTCTACGAGGCAGTGGGGTCCCTCTGGCACACAATTGGGAGCTCTGTGGTGTCCAGGGCTGAGAGTCTATGAGGGAATGAGGTCCCTGTAGCACACTATTGGAAGCTCTGTGGTGTGCAGGGCTGAGAGTCTATGAGGAATGGGGTCCCTGTGGCACACTATTGGAAGCTCTGTGGTGTCCAGGGCTGAGAGTCAATGAGGAATGGGGTCCCTGTGGCACACTATTGGAAGCTCTGTGGTGTCCAGGGCTGAGAGTCTATGAGGGAATGAGGTCCCTGTAGCACACTTTTGGAAGCTCTGTGGTGTCTAGAGCTGAGAATGTATGAGGGAATGGGGTCCCTGTGGCACACTATTGGACTTCTGTGGTGTCTAGAGCTGAGAGTGTATCAGGGTATGGGGTCCCTCTGGCACACTATTGGGAGCTCTGTTGTGTCCAGGGCTGAGAGTCTATGAGGGAATGGGGTCCCTCTGGCACACTATTGGGAGCTCTGTGGTGTCCAGGTCTGAGAGTCTATGAGTGAATGAGGTCCATGTGGCACACTATTGGGACTTCTGTGGTGTCTAGAGCTCAGAGTCTATGAGGGAATGGGGTCCCTCTGGCACACCATTGGGAGCCCTGTGGTGTCCAGGGCTGAGAGTCTATGACGGAATGAGGTCCTGTGGCACACTATTGGGAGCTCTGTGGTGTCCAGGTCTGAGAGTCTATGAGTGAATTAGGTCCATGTGGCACACTATTGGACTTCTGTGGTGTCCAGGGCTGAGAGTCTATGAGGTAATGAGGTCCCTGTGGCACGCTATTGGAAGCTCTGTGGTGCCCAGGGCTGAGAGTCTATGAGGGAATGCGGTCCCTGTGACAAGCTATTGGAAGCTCTGTGGTGCCCATGGCTGAGAGTCTATGAGGGAATGTGGTCCCTGTGGCACGCTATTGGAAGCTCTGTGGTGCCCAGGGATGAGAGTCTATGAGGGAATGGGGTCCCTGTGGCACACTATTGGGAGCTCTGTGGTGCCCAGGGCTGAGAGTCTATGAGGGAATGGGGTCCCTGTGGCACGCTATTGGGAGCTCTGTGATGCCCAGGGCTGAGAGCCTATGAGAGAATGCGGTCCCTGTGGCATGCTATTGGAAGCTCTGTGGTGCCCATGGCTGAGAGTCTATTAGGGAATGCGGTCCCTGCGGCACGCTATTGGAAGCTCTGTGGTGCCGAGGGCTGAGAGTCTATGAGGGAATGGGGTCCCTGTGGCACACTATTGGGAGCTCTGTGGTGCCCAGGGCTGAGAGTCTATGAGGGAATGCGGTCCCTGTGGCACGCTATTGGAAGCTCTGTGGTGCCCAGGGCTGAGAGTCTATGAGGGAATGGGATCCGTGTGGCACACTATTGGAAGCTCTGTGGTGTCCAGGGCTGAGAGTCTATGAGGGAATGGGGTCCCTGTGACACACTATTGGGACTTCTGTGGTGTCTAGAGCTCAGAGTCTATGAGGGAATGGGGTCCCTCTGGCACACTATTGCGAGCTCTGTGGTGTCCAGGTCTGAGAGTCTATGAGTGAATGAGGTCCATGTGGCACACTGTTGGACTTCTGTGGTGTCCAGGGCTGAGAGTCTATGAGGTAATGAGGTCCTGTGGCACACTATTGGGAGCTCTGTGGCGTCCAGGGCTGAGAGTCTTTGAGGGAATGAGGTCCCTGTGGCACGCTATTGGAAGCTCTGTGGTGCCCATGGCTGAGAGTCTATGAGTGAATGAGGTCCAAGTGCACTATTGGACTTCTGTGGTGTCCAGGGCTGAGAGTCTATGAGGGAATGAGGTCCCTGTGACATGCTATTGGAAGCTCTGTGGTGTCCAGGGCTGAGTGTATGAGGGAATGAGGTCCATGTGGCACAATATTGGATTTCTGTGGTGTCCAGGGCTGAGAGTCTATGAGGGAATGAGGTCCCGGTGGCACACAAATGGAGCTCTGTGGTGTCCAGGGCTGAGAGTCTATGAGGGAATGCGGTCCCTGTGGCACACTAATGGAGCTCTGTGGCGTCCAGGGCTGAGAGTCTATGAGGGAATGAGGTCCCTGTGGCACGCTATTGGAAGCTCTGTGGTGCCCAGGGCTGAGAGTCTATGAGGGAATGGGGTCCCTCTGGCACACTATTGGGAGCTCTGTGGTGCCCAGGGCTGAGAGTCTATGAGGAATGGGGTCCTTGTGGCACACTATTGGGAGCTCTGTGGTGTCCAGGGCTGAGTGTCTATGAGGAATGAGGTCCCTGTGGCACACTATTGGGAGCTCTGTGGTGTCCAGGGCTGAGAGTCTATGAGGGAATGAGGTCCCTGTGGCACTCTATTGGAAGCTCTGTGGTGTCCAGGTCTGAGAGTCTATGAGGGAATGAGTTCCCTGTGGCACACTATTGGGAGCTCTGTGGTGTCCAGGGCTGAGAGTATATGAGGGAATGGGGTCCCTGTGGCACACTATTGGGAGCTCTGTGGTGTCCAGGGCTGAGAGTCTATGAGGGAATGAGGTCCCTCTGGCACACTATTGGGAGCTCTGTGGTGTCCAGGGCTGAGAGTCTATGAGGGAATGGGGTCCCTGTGGCACACTATTGGGAGCTCTGTGGTGCCCAGGGCTGAGAGTCTATGAGGGAATGCGGTCCCTGTGGCACGCTATTGGAAGCTCTGTGGTGCCCAGGGCTGAGAGTCTATGAGGGAATGGGGTCCGTGTGGCACACTATTGGAAGCTCTGTGGTGTCCAGGGCTGAGAGTCTATGAGGGAATGGGGTCCCTGTGACACACTATTGGGACTTCTGTGGTGTCTAGAGCTCAGAGTCTATGAGGGAATGGGGTCCCTCTGGCACACTATTTCGAGCTCTGTGGTGTCCAGGTCTGAGAGTCTATGAGTGAATGAGGTCCATGTGGCACACTATTGGACTTCTGTGGTGTCCAGGGCTGAGAGTCTATGAGGTAATGAGGTCCTGTGGCACACTATTGGGAGCTCTGTGGCGTCCAGGGCTGAGAGTCTTTGAGGGAATGAGGTCCCTGTGGCACGCTATTGGAAGCTCTGTGGTGCCCAGGGCTGAGAGTCTATGAGTGAATGAGGTCCACGTGGCACACTATTGGACTTCTGTGGTGTCCAGGGCTGAGGGTCTATGAGGAATGAGGTCCCTGTGGCACACTATTGGGAGCTCTGTGGTGTCTAGAGCTCAGAGTCTATGAGGGAATGAGGTCCCTGTGGCACACTATTGGGAGCTCTGTGGTGTCGAGAGCTCAGAGTCTATGAGGGAATGAGGTCCCTGTGGCACACTAATGGAGCTCTGTGGTGTCCAGGGCTGAGAGTCTATGAGGGAATGGGGTCCCTGTGGCACACTATTGGACTTCTGTGGTGTCCAGGGCTGAGAGTCTATGAGGGAATGAGGTCCCTGTGGCACACTATTGGGATCTCTGTGGTGTCTAGAGCTCAGAGTCTATGAGGGAATGAGGTCCCTGTGGCACACTATTGGGAGCTCTGTGGTGTCTAGAGATCAGAGTCTACAAGGGAATGCGGTCCCTGTGGCACACTAATGGAGCTCTGTGGTGTCCAGGGCTGAGAGTCTACGAGGGAATGAGGTCCCTGTGGCACACTATTGGACTTCTGTGGTGTCCAGGGCTGAGAGTCTATGAGGGAATGAGGTCCCTGTGGCACACTATTGGACTTCTGTGGTGTCCAGGGCTGAGAGTCTATGAGGGAATGAGGTCCCTGTGGCACACTATTGGGAGCTCTGTGGTGTCCAGGACTGAGAGTCTATGAGGGAATGAGGTCCCTGTGGCACACTATTGGGAGCTCTGTGGTGTCCAGGTCTGAGAGTCTATGAGGGAATGGGGTCCCTGTGGCACACTATTGGGAGCTCTGTGGTGTCCAGGTCTCAGAGTCTATGAGGGAATGAGGTCCCTGTGGCACACTATTGGGAGCTCTGTGGTGCCCAGGGCTGAGAGTCTATGAGGGAATGAGGTCCCTGTGGCACACTATTGGGAGCTCTGCGGTGTCCAGGGCTGAGAGGCTATGAGAGAATGGGGTCCCTGTGGCACACTATTGGGAGCTCTGTGGTGTCTAGAGCTCAGAGTCTATGAGGGAATGAGGTCCCTGTGGCACACTATTGGACTTCTGTGGTGTCCAGGGCTGAGAGTCTATGAGGGAATGAGGTCCCTGTGGCACACTATTGGGAGCTCTGTGGTACCCAGGGCTGAGAGTCTATGCGGGAAGGAGGTCCCTGTGGCACACTATTGGGAGCTCTGTGGTGTCCTGGGCTGAGAGTCTATGAGGGAATGGGGTCCCTGTGGCACACTATTGGGAGCTCTGTGGTGTCCAGGGCTGAGAGTGTATGAGGGAATGAGGTCCCTCTGGCACACTATTGGGAGCTCTGTGGTGTCCAGGGCTGAGAGTCTATGAGGGAATGGGGTCCCTGTGGCACACTATTGGGAGCTCTGTGGTGCCCAGGGCTGAGAGTCTATGAGGGAATGGGGTCCCTGTGGCACACTATTGGGAGCTCTGTGGTGTCCAGGGCTGAGAGTCTATGAGGGAATGAGGTCCCTCTGGCACACTAATGGAAGCTCTGTGGTGTCCAGGGCTGGGAGTCTATGAGGGAATGCGGTCCCTGTGGCACACTATTGGAGCTCTGCGGTGTCCAGGGCTGAGAGTCTATGAGGGAATGAGGTCCCTGTGGCACACTATTGGAAGCTCTGTGGTGTCTAGAGCTGGGAGTCTATGAGGGAATGCGGTCCCTCTGGCACACTACTGGGAGCTCTGTGGTGTCCAGGGCTGAGAGTCTATGAGGGAATGAGGTCCTGTGGCACACTATTGGGAGCTCTGTGGTGTCCAGGTCTGAGAGTCTATGAGTGAATTAGGTCCATGTGGCACACTATTGGACTTCTGTGGTGTCCAGGGCTGGGAGTCTATGAGGGAATGGGGTCCCTGTGGCGCACTATTGGGAGCTCTGTGGTGTCCAGGGCTGAGAGTCTATGAGGGAATGATGTTCCTGTGGCACACTATTGGGAGCTCTGTGATGTCCAGGGCTGAGAGTCTATGAGGGAATGAGGTCCCTGTGGCACACTATTGGGAGCTCTGTGTTGTCCAGGGCTGAAAGTCTATGAGGGAATGATGTCCCTGTGGCACACTATTGGAAGCTCTGTGGTGTCCAGGGCTGAGAGTCTATGAGGGAGTGGGGTCCCTCTGGTACACTATTGGGAGCTCTGTGGTGTCCAGGGCTGAGAGTCTATGAGGGAATGAGGTCCCTGTGGCACACTTTTGGGAGCTCTGTGGTGTCCAGGTCTGAGAGTCTATGAGGGAATGATGTCCCTGTGGCACACTATTGGGAGCTCTGTGGTGTCCAGGGCTGAGAGTCTATGAGGCAGTGGGGTCCCTCTGGCACACAATTGGGAGCTCTGTGGTGTCCAGGGCTGAGAGTCTATGAGGGAATGAGGTCCCTGTAGCACACTATTGGAAGCTCTGTGGTGTGCAGGGCTGAGAGTCTATGAGGAATGGGGTCCCTGTGGCACACTATTGGAAGCTCTGTGGTGTCCAGGGCTGAGAGTCAATGAGGAATGGGGTCCCTGTGGCACACTATTGGAAGCTCTGTGGTGTCCAGGGCTGAGAGTCTATGAGGGAATGAGGTCCCTGTAGCACACTTTTGGAAGCTCTGTGGTGTCTAGAGCTGAGAGTGTATGAGGGAATGGGGTCCCTGTGGCACACTATTGGACTTCTGTGGTGTCTAGAGCTGAGAGTGTATCAGGGTATGGGGTCCCTCTGGCACACTATTGGGAGCTCTGTTGTGTCCAGGGCTGAGAGTCTATGAGGGAATGGGGTCCCTCTGGCACACTATTGGGAGCTCTGTGGTGTCCAGGTCTGAGAGTCTATGAGTGAATGAGGTCCATGTGGCACACTATTGGGACTTCTGTGGTGTCTAGAGCTCAGAGTCTATGAGGGAATGGGGTCCCTCTGGCACACCATTGGGAGCCCTGTGGTGTCCAGGGCTGAGAGTCTATGACGGAATGAGGTCCCTGTGGCACACTATTGGACTTCTGTGGTGTCCAGGGCTGAGAGTCTATGAGGGAATGAGGTCCCTGTGGCACACTATTGTCTGTGGTGTCTAGAGCTCAGAGTCTATGAGGGAATGAGGTCCCTGTGGCACACTATTGGGAGCTCTGTGGTGTCTAGAGCTCAGAGTCTATGAGGGAATGAGGTCCCTGTGGCACACTAATGGAGCTCTGTGGTGTCCAGGGCTGAGAGTCTATGAGGGAATGAGGTCCCTGTGGCACACTATTGGACTTCTGTGGTGTCCAGGGCTGAGAGTCTATGAGGGAATGAGGTCCCTGTGGCAAACTATTGGACTTCTGTGGTGTCCAGGGCTGAGAGTCTATGAGGGAATGGGGTCCCTCTGGCACACTATTGGGAGCTCTGTGGTGCCCAGGGCTGAGAGTCTATGAGGAATGGGGTCCTTGTGGCACGCTATTGGAAGCTCTGTGGTGCCCAGGGAAGAGAGTCTATGAGGGAATGGGGTCCCTCTGGCACACTATTGGGAGCTCTGTGGTGCCCAGGGCTGAGAGTCTATGAGGAATGGGGTCCTTGTGGCACACTATTGGGAGCTCTGTGGTGTCCAGGGCTGAGTGTCTATGAGGAATGAGGTCCCTGTGGCACACTATTGGGAGCTCTGTGGTGTCCAGGGCTGAGAGTCTATGAGGGAATGCGGTCCCTGTGGCACACTAATGGAGCTCTGTGGCGTCCAGGGCTGAGAGTCTATGAGGGAATGAGGTCCCTGTGGCACGCTATTGGAAGCTCTGTGGTGCCCAGGGCTGAGAGTCTATGAGGGAATGGGGTCCCTCTGGCACACTATTGGGAGCTCTGTGGTGCCCAGGGCTGAGAGTCTATGAGGAATGGGGTCCTTGTGGCACACTATTGGGAGCTCTGTGGTGTCCAGGGCTGAGTGTCTATGAGGAATGAGGTCCCTGTGGCACACTATTGGGAGCTCTGTGGTGTCCAGGGCTGAGAGTCTATGAGGGAATGAGGTCCCTGTGGCACTCTATTGGAAGCTCTGTGGTGTCCAGGTCTGAGAGTCTATGAGGGAATGAGTTACCTGTGGCACACTATTGGGAGCTCTGTGGTGTCCAGGGCTGAGAGTATATGAGGGAATGGGGTCCCTGTGGCACACTATTGGGAGCTCTGTGGTGTCCAGGGCTGAGAGTCTATGAGGGAATGAGGTCCCTCTGGCACACTATTGGGAGCTCTGTGGTGTCAAGGGCTGAGAGTCTATGAGGGAATGGGGTCCCTGTGGCACACTATTGGGAGCTCTGTGGTGCCCAGGGCTGAGAGTCTATGAGGAATGACGTCCCTGTGGCACACTTTTGGGAGCTCTGTGGTGTCCAGGGCTGAGAGTCTATGAGGGAATGAGGTCCCTGTGGCACACTATTTGGAGCTCTGTGGTGTCCAGGGCTGAGGGTCTATGAGGAATGAGGTCCCTGTGGCACACTATTGGGAGCTCTGTGGTGTCTAGAGCTCAGAGTCTATGAGGGAATGAGGTCCCTGTGGCACACTATTGGGAGCTCTGTGGTGTCTAGAGCTCAGAGTCTATGAGGGAATGAGGTCCCTGTGGCACACTAATGGAGCTCTGTGGTGTCCAGGGCTGAGAGTCTATGAGGGAATGGGGTCCCTGTGGCACACTATTGGACTTCTGTGGTGTCCAGGGCTGAGAGTCTATGAGGGAATGAGGTCCCTGTGGCACACTATTGGGAGCTCTGTGGTGTCTAGAGCTCAGAGTCTATGAGGGAATGAGGTCCCTGTGGCACACTATTGGGAGCTCTGTGGTGTCTAGAGATCAGAGTCTACAAGGGAATGCGGTCCCTGTGGCACACTAATGGAGCTCTGTGGTGTCCAGGGCTGAGAGTCTATGAGGGAATGAGGTCCCTGTGGCACACTATTGGACTTCTGTGGTGTCCAGGGCTGAGAGTCTATGAGGGAATGAGGTCCCTGTGGCACACTATTGGACTTCTGTGGTGTCCAGGGCTGAGAGTCTATGAGGGAATGAGGTCCCTGTGGCACACTATTGGGAGCTCTGTGGTGTCCAGGACTGAGAGTCTATGAGGGAATGATGTCCCTGTGGCACACTATTGGGAGCTCTGTGGTGTCCAGGTCTGAGAGTCTATGAGGGAATGGGGTCCCTGTGGCACACTATTGGGAGCTCTGTGGTGTCCAGGTCTCAGAGTCTATGAGGGAATGAGGTCCCTGTGGCACACTATTGGGAGCTCTGTGGTGCCCAGGGCTGAGAGTCTATGAGGGAATGAGGTCCCTGTGGCACACTATTGGGAGCTCTGCGGTGTCCAGGGCTGAGAGTCTATGAGAGAATGGGGTCCCTGTGGCACACTATTGGGAGCTCTGTGGTGTCTAGAGCTCAGAGTCTATGAGGGAATGAGGTCCCTGTGGCACACTATTGGACTTCTGTGGTGTCCAGGGCTGAGAGTCTATGAGGGAATGAGGTCCCTGTGGCACACTATTGGGAGCTCGGTGGTACCCAGGGCTGAGAGTCTATGCGGGAATGAGGTCCCTGTGGCACACTATTGGGAGCTCTGTGGTGTCCTGGGCTGAGAGTCTATGAGGGAATGGGGTCCCTGTGGCACACTATTGGGAGCTCTGTGGTGTCCAGGGCTGAGAGTCTATGAGGGAATGAGGTCCCTCTGGCACACTATTGGGAGCTCTGTGGTGTCCAGGGCTGAGAGTCTATGAGGGAATGGGGTCCCTGTGGCACACTATTGGGAGCTCTGTGGTGCCCAGGGCTGAGAGTCTATGAGGGAATGGGGTCCCTGTGGCACACAATTGGGAGCTCTGTGGTGTCCAGGGCTGAGAGTCTATGAGGGAATGAGGTCCCTCTGGCACACTAATGGAAGCTCTGTGGTGTCCAGGGCTGGGAGTCTATGAGGGAATGCGGTCCCTGTGGCACACTATTGGAGCTCTGCGGTGTCCAGGGCTGAGAGTCTATGAGGGAATGAGGTCCCTGTGGCACACTATTGGAAGCTCTGTGGTGTCTAGAGCTGGGAGTCTATGAGGGAATGCGGTCCCTCTGGCACACTATTGGGAGCTCTGTGGTGTCCAGGGCTGAGAGTCTATGAGGGAATGAGGTCCTGTGGCACACTATTGGGAGCTCTGTGGTGTCCAGGTCTGAGAGTCTTTGAGTGAATTAGGTCCATGTGGCACACTATTGGACTTCTGTGGTGTCCAGGGCTGGGAGTCTATGAGGGAATGGGGTCCCTGTGGCACACTATTGGACTTCTGTGGTGTCCAGGGCTGAGAGTCTATGAGGGAATGGGGTCCCTGTGGCACACTATTGGACTTCTGTGGTGTCTAAAGCTGAGATTCTATGAGGGAATGAGGTCCCTGTGGCACACTATTGGGAGCTCTGTGTTGTCCAGGGCTGAAAGTCTATGAGGGAATGATGTCCCTGTGGCACACTATTGGAAGCTCTGTGGTGTCCAGGGCTGAGAGTCTATGAGGGAGTGGGGTCCCTCTGGTACACTATTGGGAGCTCTGTGGTGTCCAGGGCTGAGAGTCTATGAGGGAATGAGGTCCCTGTGGCACACTATTGGGAGCTCTGTGGTGTCCAGGTCTGAGAGTCTATGAGGGAATGATGTCCCTGTGGCACACTATTGGGAGCTCTGTGGTGTCCTGGGCTGAGAGTCTATGAGGCAGTGGGGTCCCTCTGGCACACAATTGGGAGCTCTGTGGTGTCCAGGGCTGAGAGTCTATGAGGGAATGAGGTCCCTGTAGCACACTATTGGAAGCTCTGTGGTGTGCAGGGCTGAGAGTCTATGAGGAATGGGGTCCCTGTGGCACACTATTGGAAGCTCTGTGGTGTCCAGGGCTGAGAGTCAATGAGGAATGGGGTCCCTGTGGCACACTATTGGAAGCTCTGTGGTGTCCAGGGCTGAGAGTCTATGAGGGAATGAGGTCCCTGTAGCACACTTTTGGAAGCTCTGTGGTGTCTAGAGCTGAGAGTGTATGAGGGAATGGGGTCCCTGTGGCACACTATTGGACTTCTGTGGTGTCTAGAGCTGAGAGTGTATCAGGGTATGGGGTCCCTCTGGCACACTATTGGGAGCTCTGTTGTGTCCAGGGCTGAGAGTCTATGAGGGAATGGGGTCCCTCTGGCACACTATTGGGAGCTCTGTGGTGTCCAGGTCTGAGAGTCTATGAGTGAATGAGGTCCATGTGGCACACTATTGGGACTTCTGTGGTGTCTAGAGCTCAGAGTCTATGAGGGAATGGGGTCCCTCTGGCACACCATTGGGAGCCCTGTGGTGTCGAGGGCTGAGAGTCTATGACGGAATGAGGTCCTGTGGCACACTATTGGGAGCTCTGTGGTGTCCAGGGCTGAGAGTCTATGAGGGAATGAGGTCCCTGTGGCACACTATTGGACTTCTGTGGTGTCCAGGGCTGAGAGTCTATGAGGGAATGAGGTCCCTGTGGCACACTATTGGGAGCTCTGTGGTGTCTAGAGCTCAGAGTCTATGAGGGAATGAGGTCCCTGTGGCACACTATTGGGAGCTCTGTGGTGTCTAGAGCTCAGAGTCTATGAGGGAATGCGGTCCCTGTGGCACACTAATGGAGCTCTGTGGTGTCCAGGGCTGAGAGTCTATGAGGGAATGAGGTCCCTGTGGCACACTATTGGACTTCTGTGGTGTCCAGGGCTGAGAGTCTATGAGGGAACGAGGTCCATGTGGCACACTATTGGACTTCTGTGGTGTCCAGGGCTGAGAGCCTATGAGGGAATGAGGTCCCTGTGGCACACTATTGGGAGCTCTGTGGTGTCCAGGGCTGAGAGTCTATGAGGGAATGAGGTCCCTGTGGCACGCTATTGGGAGCTCTGTGGTGTCCAGGTCTCAGAGTCTATGAGGGAATGAGGTCCCTGTGGCACGCTATTGGGAGCACTTTGGTGCCCAGGGCTGAGAGTCTATGAGGGAATGGGGTCCCTGTGGCACGCTATTGGGAGCTCTGTGGTGTCCAGGGCTGAGAGTCTATGAGGGAATGGGGTCCCTGTGGCACGCTATTGGGAGCTCTGTGGTGTCTAGAGCTCAGAGTCTATGAGGGAATGAGGTCCCTGTGGCACGCTATTGGAAGCTCTGTGGTGCCCAGGGCTGAGAGTCTATGAGGGAATGTGGTCCCTGTGGCACACTAATGGAGCTCTGTGGTGTCCAGGGCTGAGAGTCTATGAGGGAATGAGGTCCCTGTGGCACACTATTGGACTTCTGTGGTGTCCAGGGCTGAGAGTCTATGAGGGAATGAGGTCCCTGTGGCACACTATTGGACTTCTGTGGCGTCCAGGGCTGAGAGTCTATGAGGGAATGAGGTCCCTGTGGCACACTATTGGGAGCTCTGTGGTGTCCAGGGCTGAGAGTCTATGAGGGAATGGGGTCCCTGTAGCACACTATTAGGAGCTCTGTGGTGTCCAGGGCTGAGAGTCTATGAGGGAATGAGGTCCCTGTGGCACACTATTGGGAGCTCTGTGGTGCCCAGGTCTCAGAGTCTATGAGGGAATGAGGTCCCTGTGGCACACTATTGGGAGCTCTGTGGTGCCCAGGGCTGAGAGTCTATGAGGGAATGGGGTCCCTGTGGCACACTATTGGGAGCTCTGTGGTGTCCAGGGCTGAGAGTCTATGAGGGAATGGGGTCCCTGTGGCACACTATTGGGAGCTCTGTGGTGTCTAGAGCTCAGAGTCTATGAGGGAATGAGGTCCCTGTGGCACACTATTGGACTTCTGTGGTGTCCAGGGCTGAGAGTCTATGAGGGAATGAGGTCCCTGTGGCACACTATTGGGAGCTCTGTGGTACCCAGGGCTGAGAGTCTATGCGGGAATGAGGTCCCTGTGGCACACTATTGGGAGCTCTGTGGTGTCCAGGGCTGAGAGTCTATGAGGGAATGGGGTCCCTGTGGCACACTATTGGGAGCTCTGTGGTGTCCAGGGCTGAGAGTCTATGAGGGAATGGGGTCCCTGTGGCACACTATTGGGAGCTCTGTGGTGCCCAGGGCTGAGAGTCTATGAGGGAATGGGGTCCCTGTGGCACACTATTGGGAGCTCTGTGGTGTCCAGGGCTGAGAGTCTATGAGGGAATGAGGTCCCTCTGGCACACTAATGGAAGCTCTGTGGTGTCCAGGGCTGGGAGTCTATGAGGGAATGCGGTCCCTGTGGCACACTATTGGAGCTCTGCGGTGTCCAGGGCTGAGAGTCTATGAGGGAATGAGGTCCCTGTGGCACACTATTGGAAGCTCTGTGGTGTCTAGAGCTGAGAATCTATGAGGGAATGGGGTCCCTCTTGCACACTATTGGACTTCTGTGGTATCCAGGGCTGAAAGTCTATGAGGGAATGGGGTCCCTGTGGCACACTATTGGAAGCTCTGTGGTGTCTAGAGCTGAGAATCTATGAGGGAATGGGGTCCCTGTGGCACACTATTGGACTTCTGTGGTGTCCAGGGTTGGGAGTCTATGAGGGAATGGGGTCCCTGTGGCACACTATTGGACTTCTGTGGTGTCTAAAGCTGAGAGGCTATGAGGGAATGAGGTCCCTGTGGCACACTATTGGGAGCTCTGTGGTGTCCAGGGCTGAGAGTCTATGAGGGAATGATGTCCCTGTGGCACACTATTGGGAGCTCTGTGTTGTCCAGGGCTGAGAGTCTATGAGGGAATGATGTCCCTGTGGCACACTATTGGGAGCTCTGTGGTGTCCAGGGCTGAGAGTCTATGAGGGAATGAGGTCCCTGTGGCACGCTATTGGAAGCTCTGTGGTGCCCAGGGCTGAGAGTCTATGAGGGAATGGGGTCCCTGTGGCACACTATTGGAAGTTCTGTGGTGTCTAGAGCGGAGAATCTATGAGGGAATGGGGTCCCTCTGGCACACTATTGGACTCCTGTGGTGTCCAGGGCTGAGAGTGTATGAGGGAATGAGGTCCCTGTAGCACACTATTGGAAGCTCTGTGGTGTCCAGGGCTGAGAGTCTATGAGGGAGTGGGGTCCCTCTGGCACACTATTGGGAGCTCTGTGGTGTCCAGGGCTGAGAGTCTATGAGGGAATGAGGCCCCTGTGGCACACTATTGGGAGCTCTGTGGTGTCCAGGGCTGAGAGTCTATGAGGGAATGAGGTCCCTGTGGCACACTATTGGGAGCTCTCTGGTGTCCAGGTCTCAGAGTCTATGAGGGAATGAGGTCCCTGTGGCACACTATTGGGAGCTCTGTGGTGCCCAGGGCTGAGAGTCTATGAGGGAATCGGGTCCCTGTGGCACACTATTGGGAGCTCGGTGGTGTCTAGAGCTCAGAGTCTATGAGGGAATGAGGTCCCTGTGGCACGCTATTTTAAGCTCTGTGGTGCCCAGTGCTGAGAGTCTATGAGGGGATGTGGTCTCTGTGGCACACTAATGGAGCTCTGTGGTGTCCAGGCTGAGAGTCTATGAGGGAATGAGGTCCCTGTGGCACACTATTGGACTTCTGTGGTGTCCAGGGCTGAGAGTCTATGAGGGAATGAGGTCCCTGTGGCACACTATTGGACTTCTGTGGTGTCCAGGGCTGAGAGTCTATGAGGGAATGAGGTCCCTGTGGCACACTATTGGGAGCTCTGTGGTGTCTAGAGCTCAGAGTCTATGAGGGAATGAGGTCCCTGTGGCACACTATTGGACTTCTGTGGTGTCCAGGGCTGAGAGTCTATGAGGGAATGAGGTCCCTGTGGCACACTATTGGGAGCTCTGTGGTACCCAGGGCTGAGAGTCTATGCGGGAATGAGGTCCCTGTGGCACACTATTGGGAGCTCTGTGGTGTCCAGGGCTGAGAGTCTATGAGGGAATGGGGTCCCTGTGGCACACTATTGGGAGCTCTGTGGTGTCCAGGGCTGAGAGTCTATGAGGGAATGAGGTCCCTCTGGCACACTATTGGGAGCTCTGTGGTGTCCAGGGCTGAGAGTCTATGAGGGAATGGGGTCCCTGTGGCACACTATTGGGAGCTCTGTGGTGCCCAGGGCTGAGAGTCTATGAGGGAATGGGGTCCCTGTGGCACACTATTGGGAGCTCTGTGGTGTCCAGGGCTGAGAGTCTATGAGGGAATGAGGTCCCTCTGGCACACTAATGGAAGCTCTGTGGTGTCCAGGGCTGGGAGTCTATGAGGGAATGCGGTCCCTGTGGCACACTATTGGAGCTCTGCGGTGTCCAGGGCTGAGAGTCTATGAGGGAATGAGGTCCCTGTGGCACACTATTGGAAGCTCTGTGGTGTCTAGAGCTGAGAATCTATGAGGGAATGGGGTCCCTCTGGCACACTATTGGACTTCTGTGGTATCCAGGGCTGAAAGTCTATGAGGGAATGGGGTCCCTGTGGCACACTATTGGACTTCTGTGGTGTCCAGGGTTGGGAGTCTATGAGGGAATGGGGTCCCTGTGGCACACTATTGGACTTCTGTGGTGTCTAAAGCTGAGAGGCTATGAGGGAATGAGGTCCCTGTGGCACACTATTGGGAGCTCTGTGGTGTCCAGGGCTGAGAGTCTATGAGGGAATGATGTCCCTGTGGCACACTATTGGGAGCTCTGTGGTGTCCAGGGCTGAGAGTCTATGAGGGAATGATGTCCCTGTGGCACACTATTGGGAGCTCTGTGGTGTCCAGGGCTGAGAGTCTATGAGGGAATGAGGTCCCTGTGGCACGCTATTGGAAGCTCTGTGGTGCCCAGGGCTGAGAGTCTATGAGGGAATGAGGTCCCTGTGGCACACTATTGGGAGCTCTGTGGTGTCCAGGGCTGAGCGTCTATGAGGGAATGGGGTCCCTGTGGCACACTATTGGAAGCTCTGTGGTGTCTAGAGCGGAGAATCTATGAGGGAATGGGGTCCCTCTGGCACACTATTGGACTCCTGTGGTGTCCAGGGCTGAGAGTGTATGAGGGAATGAGGTCCCTGTAGCACACTATTGGAAGCTCTGTGGTGTCCAGGGCTGAGAGTCTATGAGGGAGTGGGGTCCCTCTGGCACACTATTGGGAGCTCTGTGGTGTCCAGGGCTGAGAGTCTATGAGGGAATGAGGCCCCTGTGGCACACTATTGGGAGCTCTGTGGTGTCCAGGGCTGAGAGTCTATGAGGGAATGAGGTCCCTGTGGCACACTATTGGGAGCTCTCTGGTGTCCAGGTCTCAGAGTCTATGAGGGAATGAGTTCCCTGTGGCACACTATTGGGAGCTCTGTGGTGCCCAGGGCTGAGAGTCTATGAGGGAATCGGGTCCCTGTGGCACACTATTGGCAGCTCGGTGGTGTCTAGAGCTCAGAGTCTAAGAGGGAATGAGGTCCCTGTGGCACGCTATTTTAAGCTCTGTGGTGCCCAGGGCTGAGAGTCTATGAGGGGATGTGGTCTCTGTGGCACACTAATGGAGCTCTGTGGTGTCCAGGCTGAGAGTCTATGAGGGAATGAGGTCCCTGTGGCACACTTTTGGACTTCTGTGGTGTCCAGGGCTGAGAGTCTATGAGGGAATGAGGTCCCTGTGGCACACTATTGGACTTCTGTGGTGTCCAGGGCTGAGAGTCTATGAGGGAATGAGGTCCCTGTGGCACACTATTGGGAGCTCTGTGGTGTCCAGGGCTGAGAGTCTATGAGGGAATGAGGTCCCTGTGGCAAACTATTGGGAGCTCTGTGGTGTCCAGGTCTCAGAGTCTATGAGGGAATGATGTCCCTGTGGCACACTATTGGGAGCTCTGTGGTGCCCAGGGCTGAGATTCTATGAGGGAATGAGGTCCCTGTGGCACACTATTGGGAGCTCTGTGGTGCCCAGGGCTGAGAGTCTATGAGAGAATGCGGTCCCTGTGGCACACTAATGGAGCTCTGTGGTGTCCAGGGCTGAGAGTCTATGAGAGAATGAGGTCCCTGTGGCACACTATTGGACTTCTGTGGTGTCCAGGGCTGAGAGTCTATGAGGGAATGAGGTCCCTGTGGCACACTATTGGGAGCTCTGTGGTGTCTAGAGCTCAGAGTCTATGAGGGAATGAGGTCCCTGTGGCACACTATTGGACTTCTGTGGTGTCCAGGGCTGAGAGTCTATGAGGGAATGAGGTCCCTGTGGCACACTATTGGGAGCTCTGTGGTGTCCAGGGCTGAGAGTCTATGAGGGAATGAGGTCCCTGTGGCACACTATTGGGAGCTCTGTGGTGTCTAGAGCTCAGAGTCTATGAGGGAATGAAGTCCCTGTGGCACACTATTGGGAGCTCTGTGGTGTCTAGAGCTCAGAGTCTATGAGGGAATGAGGTCCCTGTGGCACACTAATGGAGCTCTGTGGTGTCCAGGGCTGAGAGTCTATGAGGGAATGAGGTCCCTGTGGCACACTATTGGACTTCTGTGGTGTCCAGGGCTGAGAGTCTATGAGGGAATGAGGTCCCTGTGGCAAACTATTGGACTTCTGTGGTGTCCAGGGCTGAGAGTCTATGAGGGAATGAGGTCCCTGTGGCACACTATTGGGAGCTCTGTGGTGTCTAGAGCTCAGAGTCTATGAGGGAATGAGTTCCCTGTGGCACACTATTGGGAGCTCTGTGGTGTCTAGAGCTCAGAGTCTATGAGGGAATGCGGTCACTGTGGCACACTAATGGAGCTCTGTGGTGTCCAGGGCTGAGAGTCTATGAGGGAATGAGGTCCCTGTGGCAAACTATTGGACTTCTGTGGTGTCCAGGGCTGAGAGTCTATGAGGGAACGAGGTCCCTGTGGCACACTATTGGACTTCTGTGGTGTCCAGGGCTGAGAGCCTATGAGGGAATGAGGTCCCTGTGGCACACTATTGGGAGCTCTGTGGTGTCCAGGGCTGAGAGTCTATGAGGGAATGAGGTCCCTGTGGCACACTATTGGGAGCTCTGTGGTGTCCAGGTTTCAGAGTCTATGAGGGAATGAGGTCCCTGTGGCACGCTATTGGGAGCACTGTGGTGCCCAGGGCTGAGAGTCTATGAGGGAATGGGGTCCCTGTGGCACGCTATTGGGAGCTCTGTGGTGTCCAGGGCTGAGAGTCTATGAGGGAATGGGGTCCCTGTGGCACGCTATTGGGAGCTCTGTGGTGCCCAGGGCTGAGAGTCTATGAGGGAATGATGTCCCTGTGGCACACTACTGGGAGCTCTGTGGTGTCCAGGGCTGAAAGTCTATGAGGGAATGGGGTCCCTGTGGCACACTAATGGAGCTCTGTGGTGTCCAGGGCTAAGAGTCTATGAGGGAATGAGGTCCCTGTGGCACACTATTGGACTTCTGTGGTGTCCAGGGCTGAGAGTCTATGAGGGAATGAGGTCCCTGTGGCACACTATTGGACTTCTGTGGTGTCCAGGGCTGAGAGTCTATGAAGGAATGATGTCCCTGTGGCACACTATTAGGAGCTCTGTGGTGTCCAGGTCTCAGAGTCTATGAGGGAATGAGGTCCCTGTGGCACACTATTGGGAGCTCTGTGGTGCCCAGGGCTGAGAGTCTATGAGGGAATGAGGTCCCTGTGGCACACTATTGGGAGCTCTGTGGTGTCCAGGGCTGAGAGTCTATGAGGGAATGGGGTCCCTGTGGCACACTATTGGGAGCTCTGTGGTGTCTAGAGCTCAGAGTCTATGAGGGAATGAGGTCCCTGTGGCACACTATTGGACTTCTGTGGTGTCCAGGGCTGAGAGTCTATGAGGGAATGAGGTCCCTGTGGCACACTATTGGGAGCTCTGTGGTGTCCAGGGCTGAGAGTCTATGAGGGAATGGGTTCCCTGTGGCACACTATTGGGAGCTCTGTGGTGTCCAGGGCTGAGAGTCTATGAGGGAATGGGGTCCCTGTGGCACACTATTGGGAGCTCTGTGGTGCCCAGGCTGAGAGTCTATGAGGGAATGGGGTCCCTGTGGCACACTATTGGGAGCTCTGTGGTGTCCAGGGCTGAGAGTCTATGAGGGAATGAGGTCCCTCTGGCACACTAATGGAAGCTCTGTGGTGTCCAGGGCTGGGAGTCTATGAGGGAATGCGGTCCCTGTGGCACACTATTGGAGCTCTGCGGTGTCCAGGGCTGAGAGTCTATGAGGGAATGAGGTCCCTGTGGCACACTATTGGAAGCTCTGTGGTGTCTAGAGCTGAGAATCTATGAGGGAATGGGGTCCCTCTGGCACACTATTGGACTTCTGTGGTATCCAGGGCTGAAAGTCTATGAGGGAATGGGGTCCCTGTGGCACACTATTGGACTTCTGTGGTGTCCAGGGTTGGGAGTCTATGAGGGAATGGGGTCCCTGTGGCACACTATTGGACTTCTGTGGTTTCTAAAGCTGAGAGGCTATGAGGGAATGAGGTCCCTGTGGCACACTATTGGGAGCTCTGTTGTGTCCAGGGCTGAGAGTCTATGAGGGAATGATGTCCCTGTGGCACACTATTGGGAGCTCTGTGGTGTCCAGGGCTGAGAGTCTATGAGGGAATGATGTCCCTGTGGCACACTATTGGGAGCTCTGTGGTGTCCAGTGCTGAGAGTCTATGAGGGAATGAGGTCCCTGTGGCACGCTATTGGAAGCTCTGTGGTGCCCAGGGCTGAGAGTCTATGAGGGAATGCGGTCCCTGTGGCACACTATTGGGAGCTCTGTGGTGTCCAGGGCTGAGCGTCTATGAGGGAATGGGTCCCTGTGGCACACTATTGGAAGCTCTGTGGTGTCTAGAGCGGAGAATCTATGAGGGAATGGGGTCCCTCTGGCACACTATTGGACTCCTGTGGTGTCCAGGGCTGAGAGTGTATGAGGGAATGAGGTCCCTGTAGCACACTATTGGAAGCTCTGTGGTGTCCAGGGCTGAGAGTCTATGAGGGAGTGGGGTCCCTCTGGCACACTATTGGGAGCTCTGTGGTGTCCAGGGCTGAGAGTCTATGAGGGAATGAGGTCCCTGTGGCACACTATTGGGAGCTCTGTGGTGTCCAGGGCTGAGAGTCTATGAGGGAATGAGGTCCCTGTGGCACACTATTGGGAGCTCTCTGGTATCCAGGTCTCAGAGTCTATGAGGGAATGAGGTCCCTGTGGCACACTATTGGGAGCTCTGTGGTGCCCAGGGCTGAGAGTCTATGAGGGAATGAAGTCCCTGTGGCACACTATTGGGAGCTCTGTGGTGTCCAGGGCTGAGAGTCTATGAGGGAATCGGGTCCCTGTGGCACGCTATTGGGAGCTCAGTGGTGTCTAGAGCTCAGAGTCTATGACGGAATGAGGTCCCTGTGGCACGCTATTGGAAGCTCTGTGGTGCCCAGGGCTGAGAGTCTATGAGGGGATGGGGTCTCTGTGGCACACTAATGGAGCTCTGTGGTGTCCAGGCTGAGAGTCTATGAGGGAATGAGGTCCCTGTGGCACACTATTGGACTTCTGTGGTGTCCAGGGCTGAGAGTCTATGAGGGAATGAGGTCCCTGTGGCACACTATTGGACTTCTGTGGTGTCCAGGGCTGAGAGTCTATGAGGGAATGAGGTCCCTGTGGCACACTATTGGGAGCTCTGTGGTGTCCAGGGCTGAGAGTCTATGAGGGAATGAGGTCCCTGTGGCAAACTATTGGGAGCTCTGTGGTGTCCAGGTCTCAGAGTCTATGAGGGAATGAGGTCCCTGTGGCACACTATTGGGAGCTCTGTGGTGCCCAGGGCTGAGAGTCTATGAGGGAATGAGGTCCCTGTGGCACACTATTGGGAGCTCTGTGGTGCCCAGGGCTGAGAGTCTATGAGGGAATGCGGTCCCTGTGGCACACTAATGGAGCTCTGTGGTGTCCAGGGCTGAGAGTCTATGAGAGAATGAGGTCCCTGTGGCACACTATTGGACTTCTGTGGTGTCCAGGGCTGAGAGTCTATGAGGGAATGAGGTCCCTGTGGCACACTATTGGGAGCTCTGTGGTGTCTAGAGCTCAGAGTCTATGAGGGAATGAGGTCCCTGTGGCACACTATTGGACTTCTGTGGTGTCCAGGGCTGAGGGTCTATGAGGGAATGAGGTCCCTGTGGCACACTATTGGGAGCTCTGTGGTGTCCAGGGCTGAGAGTCTATGAGGGAATGAGGTCCCTGTGGCACACTATTGGGAGCTCTGTGGTGTCTAGAGCTCAGAGTCTATGAGGGAATGAGGTCCCTGTGGCACACTATTGGGAGCTCTGTGGTGTCTAGAGCTCAGAGTCTATGAGGGAATGAGGTCCCTGTGGCACACTAATGGAGCTCTGTGGTGTCCAGGGCTGAGAGTCTATGAAGGAATGAGGTCCCTGTGGCACACTATTGGACTTCTGTGGTGTCCAGGGCTGAGAGTCTATGAGGGAATGAGGTCCCTGTGGCACACTATTGGACTTCTGTGGTGTCCAGGGCTGAGAGTCTATGAGGGAACGAGGTCCCTGTGGCACACTATTGGACTTCTGTGGTGTCCAGGGCTGAGAGCCTATGAGGGAATGAGGTCCCTGTGGCACACTATTGGGAGCTCTGTGGTGTCCAGGGCTGAGAGTCTATGAGGGAATGAGGTCCCTGTGGCACACTATTGGGAGCTCTGTGGTGTCCAGGTTTCAGAGTCTATGAGGGAATGAGGTCCCTGTGGCACGCTATTGGGAGCACTGTGGTGCCCAGGGCTGAGAGTCTATGAGGGAATGGGGTCCCTCTGGCACGCTATTGGGAGCTCTGTGGTGTCCAGGGCTGAGAGTCTATGAGGGAATGGGGTCCCTGTGGCACGCTATTGGGAGCTCTGTGGTGCCCAGGGCTGAGAGTCTATGAGGGAATGATGTCCCTGTGGCACACTACTGGGAGCTCTGTGGTGTCCAGGGCTGAGAGTCTATGAGGGAATGGGGTCCCTGTGGCACACTAATGGAGCTCTGTGGTGTCCAGGGCTGAGAGTCTATGAGGGAATGAGGTCCCTGTGGCACACTATTGGACTTCTGTGGTGTCCAGGGCTGAGAGTCTATGAGGGAATGAGGTCCCTGTGGCACACTATTGGACTTCTGTGGTCTCCAGGGCTGAGAGTCTATGAGGGAATGAGGTCCCTGTTGCACACTATTGGGAGCTCTGTGGTGTCCAGGGCTGAGAGTCTATGAGGGAATGGGGTCCCTGTGGCACACTATTGGGAGCTCTGTGGTGTCTAGAGCTCAGAGTCTATGAGGGAATGAGGTCCCTGTGGCACACTATTGGACTTCTGTGGTGTCCAGGGCTGAGAGTCTATGAGGGAATGAGGTCCCTGTGGCACACTATTGGGAGCTCTGTGGTGTCCAGGGCTGAGAGTCTATGAGGGAATGGGGTCCCTGTGGCACACTATTGGGAGCTCTGTGGTGTCTAGAGCTCAGAGTCTATGAGGGAATGAGGTCCCTGTGGCACACTATTGGACTTCTGTGGTGTCCAGGGCTGAGAGTCTATGAGGGAATGAGGTCCCTGTGGCACACTATTGGGAGCTCTGTGGTACCCAGGGCTGAGAGTCTATGAGGGAATGGGGTCCCTGTGGCACACTATTGGGAGCTCTGTGGTGTCCAGGGCTGAGAGTCTATGAGGGAATGAGGTCCCTCTGGCACACTATTGGGAGCTCTGTGGTGTCCAGGGCTGAGAGTCTATGAGGGAATGGGGTCCCTGTGGCACACTATTGGGAGCTCTGTGGTGCCCAGGGCTGAGAGTCTATGAGGGAATGGGGTCCCTGTGGCACACTATTGGGAGCTCTGTGGTGTCCAGGGCTGAGAGTCTATGAGGGAATGAGGTCCCTCTGGCACACTAATGGAAGCTCTGTGGTGTCCAGGGCTGGGAGTCTATGAGGGAATGCGGTCCCTGTGGCACACTATTGGAGCTCTGCGGTGTCCAGGGCTGAGAGTCTATGAGGGAATGAGGTCCCTGTGGCACACTATTGGAAGCTCTGTGGTGTCTAGAGCTGAGAATCTATGAGGGAATGGGGTCCCTCTGGCACACTATTGGACTTCTGTGGTATCCAGGGCTGAAAGTCTATGAGGGAATGGGGTCCCTGTGGCACACTATTGGACTTCTGTGGTGTCCAGGGCTGAGAGTCTATGAGGGAATGGGGTCCCTGTGGCACACTATTGGACTTCTGTGGTGTCTAAAGCTGAGAGTCTATGAGGGAATGAGGTCCCTCTGGCACACTATTGGGAGCTCTGTGGTGTCCAGGGCTGAGAGTGTATGAGGGAAGGAGGTCCCTGTAGCACACTATTGGAAGCTCTGTGGTGTCCAGGGCTGAGAGTCTATGAGGGAGTGGAGTCCCTCTGGCACACTATTGGGAGCTCTGTGGTGTCCAGGGCTGAGAGTCTATGAGGGAATGAGGTCCCTGTGGCACACTATTGGGAGCTCTGTGGTGTCCAGGTCTGAGAGTCTATGAGGGAATGATGTCCCTGTGGCACACTATTGGGAGCTCTGTGGTGTCCAGGGCTGAGAGTCTACGAGGCAGTGGGGTCCCTCTGGCACACAATTGGGAGCTCTGTGGTGTCCAGGGCTGAGAGTCTATGAGGGAATGAGGTCCCTGTAGCACACTATTGGAAGCTCTGTGGTGTGCAGGGCTGAGAGTCTATGAGGAATGGGGTCCCTGTGGCACACTATTGGAAGCTCTGTGGTGTCCAGGGCTGAGAGTCAATGAGGAATGGGGTCCCTGTGGCAGACTATTGGAAGCTCTGTGGTGTCCAGGGCTGAGAGTCTATGAGGGAATGAGGTCCCTGTAGCACACTTTTGGAAGCTCTGTGGTGTCTAGAGCTGAGAGTGTATGAGGGAATGGGGTCCCTGTGGCACACTATTGGACTTCTGTGGTGTCTAGAGCTGAGAGTGTATCAGGGTATGGGGTCCCTCTGGCACACTATTGGGAGCTCTGTTGTGTCCAGGGCTGAGAGTCTATGAGGGAATGGGGTCCCTCTGGCACACTAATGGGAGCTCTGTGGTGTCCAGGTCTGAGAGTCTATGAGTGAATGAGGTCCATGTGGCACACTATTGGGACTTCTGTGGTGTCTATAGCTCAGAGTCTATGAGGGAATGGGGTCCCTCTGGCACACCATTGGGAGCCCTGTGGTGTCCAGGGCTGAGAGTCTATGACGGAATGAGGTCCTGTGGCACACTATTGGGAGCTCTGTGGTGTCCAGGTCTGAGAGTCCATGAGTGAATTAGGTCCATGTGGCACACTATTGGACTTCTGTGGTGTACAGGGCTGAGAGTCTATGAGGTAATGAGGTCCCTGTGGCATGCTATTGGAAGCTCTGTGGTGCCCAGGGCTGAGAGTCTATGAGGGAACGCGGTCCCTGTGACAAGCTATTGGAAGCTCTGTGGTGCCCATGGCTGGGAGTCTATGAGGGAATGTGGTCCCTGTGGCACGCTATTGGAAGCTCTGTGGTGCCTAGGGATGAGAGTCTATGAGGGAATGGGGTCCCTGTGGCACACTATTGGGAGCTCTGTGGTGCCCAGGGCTGAGAGTCTATGAGGGAATGGGGTCCCTGTGGCACGCTATTGGGAGCTCTGTGATGCCCAGGGCTGAGAGCCTATGAGGGAATGCGGTCCCTGTGGCATGCTATTGGAAGCTCTGTGGTGCCCATGGCTGAGAGTCTATTAGGGAATGCGGTCCCTGCGGCACGCTATTGGAAGCTCTGTGGTGCCGAGGGCTGAGAGTCTATGAGGGAATGGGGTCCCTGTGGCACACTATTGGGAGCTCTGTGGTGCCCAGGGCTGAGAGTCTATGAGGGAATGCGGTCCCTGTGGCACGCTATTGGAAGCTCTGTGGTGCCCAGGGCTGAGAGTCTATGAGGGAATGGGGTCCGTGTGGCACACTATTGGAAGCTCTGTGGTGTCCAGGGCTGAGAGTCTATGAGGGAATGGGGTCCCTGTGACACACTATTGGGACTTCTGTGGTGTCTAGAGCTCAGAGTCTATTTGGGAATGGGGTCCCTCTGGCACACTATTGCGAGCTCTGTGGTGTCCAGGTCTGAGAGTCTATGAGTGAATGAGGTCCATGTGGCACACTATTGGACTTCTGTGGTGTCCAGGGCTGAGAGTCTATGAGGTAATGAGGTCCTGTGGCACACTATTGGGAGCTCTGTGGCGTCCAGGGCTGAGAGTTTTTGAGGGAATGAGGTCCCTGTGGCACGCTATTGGAAGCTCTGTGGTGCTCAGGGCTGAGAGTCTATGAGTGAATGAGGTCCACGTGGCACACTATTGGACTTCTGTGGTGTCCAGGGCTGAGAGTCTATGAGGGAATGAGGTCCCTGTGACATGCTATTGGACGCTCTGTGGTGTCCAGGGCTGAGTGTATGAGGGAATGAGGTCCATGTGGCACAATATTGGATTTCTGTGGTGTCCAGGGCTGAGAGTCTATGCGGGAATGAGGTCCCGGTGGCACACAAATGGAGCTCTGTGGTGTCCAGGGCTGAGAGTCTATGAGGGAATGCGGTCCCTGTGGCACACTAATGGAGCTCTGTGGCATCCAGGGCTGAGAGTCTATGAGGGAATGAGGTCCCTGTGGCACGCTATTGGAAGCTCTGTGGTGCCCAGGGCTGAGAGTCTATGAGGGAATGGGGTCCCTCTGGTACACTATTGGGAGCTCTGTGGTGCCCAGGGTTGAGAGTCTATGAGGAATGGGGTCCTTGTGGCACACTATTGGGAGCTCTGTGGTGTCCAGGGCTGAGTGTCTATGAGGAATGAGGTCCCTGTGGCACACTATTGGGAGCTCTGTGGTGTCCAGGGCTGAGAGTCTATGAGGGAATGAGGTCCCTGTGGCACTCTATTGGAAGCTCTGTGGTGTCCAGGTCTGGGAGTCTATGAGGGAATGAGTTCCCTGTGGCACACTATTGGGAGCTCTGTGGTGTCCAGGGCTGAGAGTATATGAGGGAATGGGGTCCCTGTGGCACACTATTGGGAGCTCTGTGGTGTCCAGGGCTGAGAGTCTATGAGGGAATGAGGTCCCTCTGGCACACTATTGGGAGCTCTGTGGTGTCCAGGGCTGAGAGTCTATGAGGGAATGGGGTCCCTGTGGCACACTATTGGGAGCTCTGTGGTGCCCAGGGCTGAGAGTCTATGAGGAATGACGTCCCTGTGGCACACTTTTGGGAGCTCTGTGGTGTCCAGGGCTGAGAGTCTATGAGGGAATGAGGTCCCTGTGGCACACTATTTGGAGCTCTGTGGTGTCCAGGGCTGAGGGTCTATGAGGAATGAGGTCCCTGTGGCACACTATTGGGAGCTCTGTGGTGTCTAGAGCTCAGAGTCTATGAGGGAATGAGGTCCCTGTGGCACACTATTGGGAGCTCTGTGGTGTCTAGAGCTCAGAGTCTATGAGGGAATGAGGTCCCTGTGGCACACTAATGGAGCTCTGTGGTGTCCAGGGCTGAGAGTCTATGAGGGAATGAGGTCCCTGTGGCACACTGTTGGGAGCTCTGTGGTGTCTAGAGATCAGAGTCTACAAGGGAATGCGGTCCCTGTGGCACACTAATGGAAGCTCTGTGGTGTCCAGGACTGAGAGTCTATGAGGGAATGAGGTCCCTGTGGCACACTATTGGACTTCTGTGGTGTCCAGGGCTGAGAGTCTATGAGGGAATGAGGTCCCTGTGGCACACTATTGGGAGCTCTGTGGTGTCCAGGACTGAGAGTCTATGAGGGAATGAGGTCCCTGTGGCACACTATTGGGAGCTCTGTGGTGTCCAGGTCTGAGAGTCTATGAGGGAATGGGGTCCCTGTGGCACACTATTGGGAGCTCTGTGGTGTCCAGGTCTCAGAGTCTATGAGGGAATGAGATCCCTGTGGCACACTATTGGGAGCTCTGTGGTGCCCAGGGCTGAGAGTCTATGAGGGAATGAGGTCCCTGTGGCACACTATTGGGAGCTCTGCGGTGTCCAGGGCTGAGAGTCTATGAGAGAATGGGGTCCCTGTGGCACACTATTGGGAGCTCTGTGGTGTCTAGAGCTCAGAGTCTATGAGGGAATGAGGGCCTTGTGGCACACTATTGGACTTCTGTGGTGTCCAGGGCTGAGAGTCTATGAGGGAATGAGGTCCCTGTGGCACACTATTGGGAGCTCTGTGGTACCCAGGGCTGAGAGTCTATGTGGGAATGAGGTCCCTGTGGCACACTATTGGGAGCTCTGTGGTGTCCTGGGCTGAGAGTCTATGAGGGAATGGGGTCCCTGTGGCACACTATTGGGAGCTCTGTGGTGTCCAGGGCTGAGAGTCTATGAGGGAATGAGGTCCCTCTGGCACACTATTGGGAGCTCTGTCGTGTCCAGGGCTGAGAGTCTATGAGGGAATGGGGTCCCTGTGGCACACTATTGGGAGCTCTGTGGTGCCCAGGGCTGAGAGTCTATGAGGGAATGGGGTCCCTGTGGCACACTATTGGGAGCTCTGTGGTGTCCAGGGATGAGAGTCTATGAGGGAATGAGGTCCCTCTGGCACACTAATGGAAGCTCTGTGGTGTCCAGGGCTGGGAGTCTATGAGGGAATGCGGTCCCTGTGGCACACTATTGGAGCTCTGCGGTGTCCAGGGCTGAGAGTCTATGAGGGAATGAGGTCCTGTGGCACACTATTGGGAGCTCTGTGGTGTCCAGGTCTGAGAGTCTATGAGTGAATTAGGTCCATGTGGCACACTATTGGACTTCTGTGGTGTCCAGGGCTGGGAGTCTATGAGGGAATGGGGTCCCTGTGGCACACTATTGGGAGCTCTGTGGTGTCCAGGGCTGAGAGTCTATGAGGGAATGAGGTCCATGTGGCACACTATTGGGAGCTCTGTGGTGTCCAGGGCTGAGAGTCTATGAGGGAATGAGGTCCCTGTGGCACACTATTGGGAGCTCGGTGGTGTCCAGGTCTCAGGGTCTATGAGGGAATGAGGTCACTGTGGCACACTATTGGGAGCTCTGTGGTGCCCAGGGCTGAGAGTCTATGAGGGAATGGGGTCCCTGTGGCACACTATTGGGAGCTCTGTGGTGTCCAGGGCTGAGAGTCTATGAGGGTATGGGGTCCCTGTGGCACCCTATTGGGAGCTCTGTGGTGTCTAGAGCTCAGAGTCTATGAGGGAACGAGGTCCCTGTGGCACACTATTGGACTTCTGTGGTGTCCAGGGCTGAGAGTCTATGAGGGAATGAGGTCCCTGTTGCACACTATTGGGAGCTCTGTGGTGTCCAGGGCTGAGAGTCTATGAGGGAATGATGTTCCTGTGGCACACTATTGGGAGCTCTGTGATGTCCAGGGCTGAGAGTCTATGAGGGAATGAGGTCCCTGTGGCACACTATTGGGAGCTCTGTGTTGTCCAGGGCTGAAAGTCTATGAGGGAATGATGTCCCTGTGGCACACTATTGGAAGCTCTGTGGTGTCCAGGGCTGAGAGTCTATGAGGGAGTGGGGTCCCTCTGGTACACTATTGGGAGCTCTGTGGTGTCCAGGGCTGAGAGTCTATGAGGGAATGAGGTCCCTGTGGCACACTATTGGGAGCACTGTGGTGTCCAGGTCTGAGAGTCTATGAGGGAATGATGTCCCTGTGGCACACTATTGGGAGCTCTGTGGTGTCCAGGGCTGAGAGTCTATGAGGCAGTGGGGTCCCTCTGGCACACAATTGGGAGCTCTGTGGTGTCCAGTGCTGAGAGTCTATGAGGGAATGAGGTCCCTGTAGCACACTATTGGAAGCTCTGTGGTGTGCAGGGCTGAGAGTCTATGAGGAATGGGGTCCCTGTGGCACACTATTGGAAGCTCTGTGGTGTCCAGGGCTGAGAGTCAATGAGGAATGGGGTCCCTGTGGCACACTATTGGAAGCTCTGTGGTGTCCAGGGCTGAGAGTCTATGAGGGAATGAGGTCCCTGTAGCACACTTTTGGAAGCTCTGTGGTGTCTAGAGCTGAGAGTGTATGAGGGAATGGGGTCCCTGTGGCACACTATTGGACTTCTGTGGTGTCTAGAGCTGAGAGTGTATCAGGGTATGGGGTCCCTCTGGCACACTATTGGGAGCTCTGTTGTGTCCAGGGCTGAGAGTCTATGAGGGAATGGGGTCCCTCTGGCACACTATTGGGAGCTCTGTGGTGTCCAGGTCTGAGAGTCTATGAGTGAATGAGGTCCATGTGGCACACTATTGGGACTTCTGTGGTGTCTAGAGCTCAGAGTCTATGAGGGAATGGGGTCCCTCTGGCACACCATTGGGAGCCCTGTGGTGTCCAGGGCTGAGAGTCTATGACGGAATGAGGTCCTGTGGCACACTATTGGGAGCTCTGTGGTGTCCAGGTCTGAGAGTCTATGAGTGAATTAGGTCCATGTGGCACACTATTGGACTTCTGTGGTGTCCAGGGCTGAGAGTCTATGAGGTAATGAGGTCCCTGTGGCACGCTATTGGAAGCTCTGTGGTGCCCAGGGCTGAGAGTCTAAGAGGGAATGCGGTCCCTGTGATAAGCTATTGGAAGCTCTGTGGTGCCCATGGCTGAGAGTCTATGAGGGAATGTGGTCCCTGTGGCACGCTATTGGAAGCTCTGTGGTGCGCAGGGATGAGAGTCTATGAGGGAATGGGGTCCCTGTGGCACACTATTGGGAGCTCTGTGGTGCCCAGGGCTGAGAGTCTATGAGTGAATGGGGTCCCTGTGGCACACTATTGGGAGCTCTGTGATGCCCAGGGCTGAGAGCCTATGAGGGAATGCGGTCCCTGTGGCATGCTATTGGAAGCTCTGTGGTGCCCATGGCTGAGAGTCTATTAGGGAATGCGGTCCCTGCGGCACGCTATTGGAAGCTCTGTGGTGCCGAGGGCTGAGAGTCTATGAGGGAATGGGGTCCCTGTGGCACACTATTGGGAGCTCTGTGGTGCCCAGGGCTGAGAGTCTAGGAGGGAATGCGGTCCCTGTGGCACGCTATTGGAAGCTCTGTGGTGCCCAGGGCTGAGAGTCTATGAGGGAATGGGGTCCGTGTGGCACACTATTGGAAGCTCTGTGGTGTCCAGGGCTGAGAGTCTATGAGGGAATGGGGTCCCTGTGACACAACATTGGGACTTCTGTGGTGTCAAGAGCTCATAGTCTATGAGGGAATGGGGTCCCTCTGGCACACTATTGCGAGCTCTGTGGCGTCCAGGTCTGAGAGTCTATGAGTGAATGAGGTCCATGTGGCACACTATTGGACTTCTGTGGTGTCCAGGGCTGAGAGTCTATGAGGCAATGAGGTCCTGTGGCACACTATTGGGAGCTCTGTGGCGTCCAGGGCTGAGAGTCTTTGAGGGAATGAGGTCCCTGTGGCACGCTATTGGAAGCTCTGTGGTGCCCAGGGCTGAGAGTCTATGAGTGAATGAGGTCCACGTGGCACACTATTGGACTTCTGTGGTGTCCAGGGCTGAGAGTCTATGAGGGAATGAGGTCCCTGTGACATGCTATTGGAACCTCTGTGGTGCCCAGGGCTGAGAGTCTATGAGGGAATGCGGTCCCTGTGGCACACTATTGGACTTCTGTGGTGTCTAGAGCTGAGAGTGTATGAGGGAATGAGGTCCCTGTGGCACACTATTGGAAGCTCTGTGGTGTCCAGAGCTGAGTGTATGAGGGAATGAGGTCCATGTGGCACAATATTGGATTTCTGTGGTGTCCAGGGCTGAGAGTCTATGAGGGAATGAGGTCCCGGTGGCACACAAATGGAGCTCTGTGGTGTCCAGGGCTGAGAGTCTATGAGGGAATGTGGTCCCTGTGGCACACTAATGGAGCTCTGTGGCATCCAGGGCTGAGAGTCTATGAGGGAATGAGGTCCCTGTGGCACGCTATTGGAAGCTCTGTGGTGCCCAGGGCTGAGAGTCTATGAGGGAATGTGGTCCCTCTGGCACACTATTGGACTTCTGTGGTGTCCAGGGCTGGGAGTCTATGAGGGAATGGGGTCCCTGTGGCACACTATTGGACTTCTGTGGTGTCTAAAGCTGAGAGTCTATGAGGGAATGAGGTCCCTCTGGCACACTATTGGGAGCTCTGTGGTGTCCAGGGCTGAGAGTGTATGAGGGAAGGAGGTCCCTGTAGCACACTATTGGAAGCTCTGTGGTGTCCAGGGCTGAGAGTCTATGAGGGAGTGGAGTCCCTCTGGCACACTATTGGGAGCTCTGTGGTGTCCAGGGCTGAGAGTCTATGAGGGAATGAGGTCCCTGTGGCACACTATTGGGAGCTCTGTGGTGTCCAGGTCTGAGAGTCTATGAGGGAATGATGTCCCTGTGGCACACTATTGGGAGCTCTGTGGTGTCCAGGGCTGAGAGTCTACGAGGCAGTGGGGTCCCTCTGGCACACAATTGGGAGCTCTGTGGTGTCCAGGGCTGAGAGTCTATGAGGGAATGAGGTCCCTGTAGCACACTATTGGAAGCTCTGTGGTGTGCAGGGCTGAGAGTCTATGAGGAATGGGGTCCCTGTGGCACACTATTGGAAGCTCTGTGGTGTCCAGGGCTGAGAGTCAATGAGGAATGGGGTCCCTGTGGCACACTATTGGAAGCTCTGTGGTGTCCAGGGCTGAGAGTCTATGAGGGAATGAGGTCCCTGTAGCACACTTTTGGAAGCTCTGTGGTGTCTAGAGCTGAGAGTGTATGAGGGAATGGGGTCCCTGTGGCACACTATTGGACTTCTGTGGTGTCTAGAGCTGAGAGTGTATCAGGGTATGGGGTCCCTCTGGCACACTATTGGGAGCTCTGTTGTGTCCAGGGCTGAGAGTCTATGAGGGAATGGGGTCCCTCTGGCACACTAATGGGAGCTCTGTGGTGTCCAGGTCTGAGAGTCTATGAGTGAATGAGGTCCATGTGGCACACTATTGGGACTTCTGTGGTGTCTATAGCTCAGAGTCTATGAGGGAATGGGGTCCCTATGGCACACCATTGGGAGCCCTGTGGTGTCCAGGGCTGAGAGTCTATGACGGAATGAGGTCCTGTGGAACACTATTGGGAGCTCTGTGGTGTCCAGGTCTGAGAGTCTATGAGTGAATTAGGTCCATGTGGCACACTATTGGACTTCTGTGGTGTCCAGGGCTGAGAGTCTATGAGGTAATGAGGTCCCTGTGGCATGCTATTGGAAGCTCTGTGGTGCCCAGGGCTGAGAGTCTATGAGGGAACGCGGTCCCTGTGACAAGCTATTGGAAGCTCTGTGGTGCCCATGGCTGGGAGTCTATGAGGGAATGTGGTCCCTGTGGCACGCTATTGGAAGCTCTGTGGTGCCTAGGGATGAGAGTCTATGAGGGAATGGGGTCCCTGTGGCACACTATTGGGAGCTCTGTGGTGCCCAGGGCTGAGAGTCTATGAGGGAATGGGGTCCCTGTGGCACGCTATTGGGAGCTCTGTGATGCCCAGGGCTGAGAGCCTATGAGGGAATGCGGTCCCTGTGGCATGCTATTGGAAGCTCTGTGGTGCCCATGGCTGAGAGTCTATTAGGGAATGCGGTCCCTGCGGCACGCTATTGGAAGCTCTGTGGTGCCGAGGGCTGAGAGTCTATGAGGGAATGGGGTCCCTGTGGCACACTATTGGGAGCTCTGTGGTGCCCAGGGCTGAGAGTCTATGAGGGAATGCGGTCCCTGTGGCACGCTATTGGAAGCTCTGTGGTGCCCAGGGCTGAGAGTCTATGAGGGAATGGGGTCCGTGTGGCACACTATTGGAAGCTCTGTGGTGTCCAGGGCTGAGAGTCTATGAGGGAATGGGGTCCCTGTGACACACTATTGGGACTTCTGTGGTGTCTAGAGCTCAGAGTCTATTTGGGAATGGGGTCCCTCTGGCACACTATTGCGAGCTCTGTGGTGTCCAGGTCTGAGAGTCTATGAGTGAATGAGGTCCATGTGGCACACTATTGGACTTCTGTGGTGTCCAGGGCTGAGAGTCTATGAGGTAATGAGGTCCTGTGGCACACTATTGGGAGCTCTGTGGCGTCCAGGGCTGAGAGTTTTTGAGGGAATGAGGTCCCTGTGGCACGCTATTGGAAGCTCTGTGGTGCCCAGGGCTGAGAGTCTATGAGTGAATGAGGTCCACGTGGCACACTATTGGACTTCTGTGGTGTCCAGGGCTGAGAGTCTATGAGGGAATGAGGTCCCTGTGACATGCTATTGGAAGCTCTGTGGTGTCCAGGGCTGAGTGTATGAGGGAATGAGGTCCATGTGGCACAATATTGGATTTCTGTGGTGTCCAGGGCTGAGAGTCTATGCGGGAATGAGGTCCCGGTGGCACACAAATGGAGCTCTGTGGTGTCCAGGGCTGAGAGTCTATGAGGGAATGCGGTCCCTGTGGCACACTAATGGAGCTCTGTGGCATCCAGGGCTGAGAGTCTATGAGGGAATGAGGTCCCTGTGGCACGCTATTGGAAGCTCTGTGGTGCCCAGGGCTGAGAGTCTATGAGGGAATGGGGTCCCTCTGGTACACTATTGGGAGCTCTGTGGTGCCCAGGGATGAGAGTCTATGAGGAATGGGGTCCTTGTGGCACACTATTGGGAGCTCTGTGGTGTCCAGGGCTGAGTGTCTATGAGGAATGAGGTCCCTGTGGCACACTATTGGGAGCTCTGTGGTGTCCAGGGCTGAGAGTCTATGAGGGAATGAGGTCCCTGTGGCACTCTATTGGAAGCTCTGTGGTGTCCAGGTCTGGGAGTCTATGAGGGAATGAGTTCCCTGTGGCACACTATTGGGAGCTCTGTGGTGTCCAGGGCTGAGAGTATATGAGGGAATGGGGTCCCTGTGGCACACTATTGGGAGCTCTGTGGTGTCCAGGGCTGAGAGTCTATGAGGGAATGAGGTCCCTCTGGCACACTATTGGGAGCTCTGTGGTGTCCAGGGCTGAGAGTCTATGAGGGAATGGGGTCCCTGTGGCACACTATTGGGAGCTCTGTGGTGCCCAGGGCTGAGAGTCTATGAGGAATGACGTCCCTGTGGCACACTTTTGGGAGCTCTGTGGTGTCCAGGGCTGAGAGTCTATGAGGGAATGAGGTCCCTGTGGCACACTATTTGGAGCTCTGTGGTGTCCAGGGCTGAGGGTCTATGAGGAATGAGGTCCCTGTGGCACACTATTGGGAGCTCTGTGGTGTCTAGAGCTCAGAGTCTATGAGGGAATGAGGTCCCTGTGGCACACTATTGGGAGCTCTGTGGTGTCTAGAGCTCAGAGTCTATGAGGGAATGAGGTCCCTGTGGCACACTAATGGAGCTCTGTGGTGTCCAGGGCTGAGAGTCTATGAGGGAATGAGGTCCCTGTGGCACACTGTTGGGAGCTCTGTGGTGTCTAGAGATCAGAGTCTACAAGGGAATGCGGTCCCTGTGGCACACTAATGGAAGCTCTGTGGTGTCCAGGACTGAGAGTCTATGAGGGAATGAGGTCCCTGTGGCACACTATTGGACTTCTGTGGTGTCCAGGGCTGAGAGTCTATGAGGGAATGAGGTCCCTGTGGCACACTATTGGGAGCTCTGTGGTGTCCAGGACTGAGAGTCTATGAGGGAATGAGGTCCCTGTGGCACACTATTGGGAGCTCTGTGGTGTCCAGGTCTGAGAGTCTATGAGGGAATGGGGTCCCTGTGGCACACTATTGGGAGCTCTGTGGTGTCCAGGTCTCAGAGTCTATGAGGGAATGAGATCCCTGTGGCACACTATTGGGAGCTCTGTGGTGCCCAGGGCTGAGAGTCTATGAGGGAATGAGGTCCCTGTGGCACACTATTGGGAGCTCTGCGGTGTCCAGGGCTGAGAGTCTATGAGAGAATGGGGTCCCTGTGGCACACTATTGGGAGCTCTGTGGTGTCTAGAGCTCAGAGTCTATGAGGGAATGAGGGCCTTGTGGCACACTATTGGACTTCTGTGGTGTCCAGGGCTGAGAGTCTATGAGGGAATGAGGTCCCTGTGGCACACTATTGGGAGCTCTGTGGTACCCAGGGCTGAGAGTCTATGTGGGAATGAGGTCCCTGTGGCACACTATTGGGAGCTCTGTGGTGTCCTGGGCTGAGAGTCTATGAGGGAATGGGGTCCCTGTGGCACACTATTGGGAGCTCTGTGGTGTCCAGGGCTGAGAGTCTATGAGGGAATGAGGTCCCTCTGGCACACTATTGGGAGCTCTGTCGTGTCCAGGGCTGAGAGTCTATGAGGGAATGGGGTCCCTGTGGCACACTATTGGGAGCTCTGTGGTGCCCAGGGCTGAGAGTCTATGAGGGAATGGGGTCCCTGTGGCACACTATTGGGAGCTCTGTGGTGTCCAGGGATGAGAGTCTATGAGGGAATGAGGTCCCTCTGGCACACTAATGGAAGCTCTGTGGTGTCCAGGGCTGGGAGTCTATGAGGGAATGCGGTCCCTGTGGCACACTATTGGAGCTCTGCGGTGTCCAGGGCTGAGAGTCTATGAGGGAATGAGGTCCTGTGGCACACTATTGGGAGCTCTGTGGTGTCCAGGTCTGAGAGTCTATGAGTGAATTAGGTCCATGTGGCACACTATTGGACTTCTGTGGTGTCCAGGGCTGGGAGTCTATGAGGGAATGGGGTCCCTGTGGCATACTATTGGACTTCTGTGGTGTCTAAAGCTGAGATTCTATGAGGGAATGAGGTCCCTGTGGCACACTATTGGGAGCTCTGTGGTGTCCAGGGCTGAGAGTCTATGAGGGAATGATGTTCCTGTGGCACACTATTCGGAGCTCTGTGATGTCCAGGGCTTAGAGTCTATGAGGGAATGAGGTCCCTGTGGCACACTATTGGGAGCTCTGTGTTGTCCAGGGCTGAAAGTCTATGAGGGAATGATGTCCCTGTGGCACACTATTGGAAGCTCTGTGGTGTCCAGGGCTGAGAGTCTATGAGGGAGTGGGGTCCCTCTGGTACACTATTGGGAGCTCTGTGGTGTCCAGGGCTGAGAGTCTATGAGGGAATGAGGTCCCTGTGGCACACTATTGGGAGCACTGTGGTGTCCAGGTCTGAGAGTCTATGAGGGAATGATGTCCCTGTGGCACACTATTGGGAGCTCTGTGGTGTCCAGGGCTGAGAGTCTATGAGGCAGTGGGGTCCCTCTGGCACACAATTGGGAGCTCTGTGGTGTCCAGTGCTGAGAGTCTATGAGGGAATGAGGTCCCTGTAGCACACTATTGGAAGCTCTGTGGTGTGCAGGGCTGAGAGTCTATGAGGAATGGGGTCCCTGTGGCACACTATTGGAAGCTCTGTGGTGTCCAGGGCTGAGAGTCAATGAGGAATGGGGTCCCTGTGGCACACTATTGGAAGCTCTGTGGTGTCCAGGGCTGAGAGTCTATGAGGGAATGAGGTCCCTGTAGCACACTTTTGGAAGCTCTGTGGTGTCTAGAGCTGAGAGTGTATGAGGGAATGGGGTCCCTGTGGCACACTATTGGACTTCTGTGGTGTCTAGAGCTGAGAGTGTATCAGGGTATGGGGTCCCTCTGGCACACTATTGGGAGCTCTGTTGTGTCCAGGGCTGAGAGTCTATGAGGGAATGGGGTCCCTCTGGCACACTATTGGGAGCTCTGTGGTGTCCAGGTCTGAGAGTCTATGAGTGAATGAGGTCCATGTGGCACACTATTGGGACTTCTGTGGTGTCTAGAGCTCAGAGTCTATGAGGGAATGGGGTCCCTCTGGCACACCATTGGGAGCCCTGTGGTGTCCAGGGCTGAGAGTCTATGACGGAATGAGGTCCTGTGGCACACTATTGGGAGCTCTGTGGTGTCCAGGTCTGAGAGTCTATGAGTGAATTAGGTCCATGTGGCACACTATTGGACTTCTGTGGTGTCCAGGGCTGAGAGTCTATGAGGTAATGAGGTCCCTGTGGCACGCTATTGGAAGCTCTGTGGTGCCCAGGGCTGAGAGTCTAAGAGGGAATGCGGTCCCTGTGATAAGCTATTGGAAGCTCTGTGGTGCCCATGGCTGAGAGTCTATGAGGGAATGTGGTCCCTGTGGCACGCTATTGGAAGCTCTGTGGTGCGCAGGGATGAGAGTCTATGAGGGAATGGGGTCCCTGTGGCACACTATTGGGAGCTCTGTGGTGCCCAGGGCTGAGAGTCTATGAGTGAATGGGGTCCCTGTGGCACACTATTGGGAGCTCTGTGATGCCCAGGGCTGAGAGCCTATGAGGGAATGCGGTCCCTGTGGCATGCTATTGGAAGCTCTGTGGTGCCCATGGCTGAGAGTCTATTAGGGAATGCGGTCCCTGCGGCACGCTATTGGAAGCTCTGTGGTGCCGAGGGCTGAGAGTCTATGAGGGAATGGGGTCCCTGTGGCACACTATTGGGAGCTCTGTGGTGCCCAGGGCTGAGAGTCTAGGAGGGAATGCGGTCCCTGTGGCACGCTATTGGAAGCTCTGTGGTGCCCAGGGCTGAGAGTCTATGAGGGAATGGGGTCCGTGTGGCACACTATTGGAAGCTCTGTGGTGTCCAGGGCTGAGAGTCTATGAGGGAATGGGGTCCCTGTGACACAACATTGGGACTTCTGTGGTGTCAAGAGCTCATAGTCTATGAGGGAATGGGGTCCCTCTGGCACACTATTGCGAGCTCTGTGGCGTCCAGGTCTGAGAGTCTATGAGTGAATGAGGTCCATGTGGCACACTATTGGACTTCTGTGGTGTCCAGGGCTGAGAGTCTATGAGGTAATGAGGTCCTGTGGCACACTATTGGGAGCTCTGTGGCGTCCAGGGCTGAGAGTCTTTGAGGGAATGAGGTCCCTGTGGCACGCTATTGGAAGCTCTGTGGTGCCCAGGGCTGAGAGTCTATGAGTGAATGAGGTCCACGTGGCACACTATTGGACTTCTGTGGTGTCAAGGGCTGAGAGTCTATGAGGGAATGAGGTCCCTGTGACATGCTATTGGAACCTCTGTGGTGCCCAGGGCTGAGAGTCTATGAGGGAATGCGGTCCCTGTGGCACACTATTGGACTTCTGTGGTGTCTAGAGCTGAGAGTGTATGAGGGAATGAGGTCCCTGTGGCACACTATTGGAAGCTCTGTGGTGTCCAGAGCTGAGTGTATGAGGGAATGAGGTCCATGTGGCACAATATTGGATTTCTGTGGTGTCCAGGGCTGAGAGTCTATGAGGGAATGAGGTCCCGGTGGCACACAAATGGAGCTCTGTGGTGTCCAGGGCTGAGAGTCTATGAGGGAATGTGGTCCCTGTGGCACACTAATGGAGCTCTGTGGCATCCAGGGCTGAGAGTCTATGAGGGAATGAGGTCCCTGTGGCACGCTATTGGAAGCTCTGTGGTGCCCAGGGCTGAGAGTCTATGAGGGAATGTGGTCCCTCTGGCACACTATTGGGAGCTCTGTGGTGCCCAGGGCTGAGAGTCTATGAGGAATGGGGTCCCTGTGGCACACTATTGGGAGCTCTGTGGTGTCCAGGGCTGAGGGTCTATGAGGAATGAGGTCCCTGTGGCACACTATTGGGAGCTCTGTGGTGTCCAGGGCTGAGAGTCTATGAGGGAATGCGGTCCCTGTGGCACACTATTGGAAGCTCTGTGGTGTCCAGGTCTGAGAGTCTATGAGGGAATGAGTTCCCTGTGGCACACTATTGGGAGCTCTGTGGTGTCCAGGGCTGAGAGTCTATGAGGGAATGAGGTCCCTGTGGCACACTATTGGGAGCTCTGTGGTGTCCAGGGCTGAGAGTCTATGAGGGAATGAGGTCCCTCTGGCACACTATTGGGAGCTCTGTGGTGTCCAGGGCTGAGAGTCTATGAGGGAATGGGGTCCCTGTGGCACACTATTGGGAGCTCTGTGGTGCCCAGGGCTGAGAGTCTATGAGGAATGACGTCCCTGTGGCACACTATTGGGAGCTCTGTGGTGTCCAGGGCTGAGAGTCTATGACGGAATGAGGTCCCTGTGGCATGCTATTGGGAGCTCTGTGGTGTCCAGGGCTGAGGGTCTATGAGGAATGAGGTCCCTGTGGCACACTATTGGGAGCTCTGTGGTGCCCAGGGCTGAGAGTCTATGAGGGAATGGGGTCCCTGTGGCACACTATTGGGAGCTCTGTGGTGTCTAGAGCTCAGAGTCTAGGAGGGAATGAGGTCCCTGTGGCACACTAATGAAGCTCTGTGGTGTCCAGGGCTGAGAGTCTATGAGGGAATGCGGTCCCTGTGGCACACTAATGGAGCTCTGTGGTGTCCAGGGCTGAGAGTCTACGAGGGAATGAGGTCCCTGTGGCACACTAATGGAGCTCTGTGGTGTCCAGGGCTGAGAGTCTATGAGGGAATGAGGTCCCTGTGGCACACTATTGGACTTCTGTGGTGTCCAGGGCTGAGAGTCTATGAAGGAATGAGGTCCCTGTGGCACACTATTGGGAGCTCTGTGGTGTCTAGAGCTCAGAGTCTATGAGGGAATGAGGTCCCTGTGGCACACTATTGGGAGCTCTGTGGTGTCTAGAGATCAGAGTCTACAAGGGAATGCGGTCCCTGTGGCACACTAATGGAGCTCTGTGGTGTCCAGGGCTGAGAGTCTATGAGGGAATGAGGTCCCTGTGGCACACTATTGGACTTCTGTGGTGTCCAGGGCTGAGAGTCTATGAGGGAATGAGGTCCCTGTGGCACACTATTGGACTTCTGTGGTGTCCAGGGCTGATAGTCTATGAGGGAATGAGGTCCCTGTGGCACACTATTGGGAGCTCTGTGGTGTCCAGGACTGAGAGTCTATGAGGGAATGAGGTCCCTGTGGGACACTATTGGGAGCCACTATTAGGAGCTCTCTGGTGTCCAGGTCTCAGAGGCTATGAGGGAATGAGGTCCCTGTGGCAAACTATTGGGAGCTCTGTGGTGCCCAGGGCTGAGAGTCTATGAGGGAATGAGGTCCCTGTGGCACACTATTGGGAGCTCTGTGGTGTCCAGGGCTCAGAGTCTATGAGGGAATGAGGTCCCTGTGGCATGCTATTGGAAGCTCTGTGGTGCCCAGGGCTGAGAGTCTATGAGGGAATGATGTCCCTGTGGCACACTATTGGGAGCTCTGTGGTGTCCAGGGCTGAGAGTCTATGAGGGAATGGGGTCTCTGTGGCACACTAATGGAGCTCTGTGGTGTCCAGGGCTGAGAGTCTATGACGGAATGAGGTCCCTGTGGCACACTATTGGACTTCTGTGGTGTCCAGGGCTGAGAGTCTATGAGGGAATGAGGTCCCTGTGGCACACTATTGGACTTCTGTGGTGTCCAGGGCTGAGAGTCTATGAGGGAATGAGGTCCCTGTGGGACACTATTGGGAGCTCTGTGGTGTCCAGGACTGAGAGTCTATGAGGGAATGAGGTCCCTGTGGCACACTATTGGGAGCTCTGTGGTGTCCAGGACTCAGAGTCTATGAGGGAATGAGGTCCCTGTGGCACACTATTGGGAGCTCTGTGGTGCCCAGGGCTGAGTGTCTATGACGGAATGAGGTCCCTGTGGCACACTAATGGAGCTCTGTGGTGTCCATGGCTGAGAGTCTATGAGGGAATGCGGTCCCTGTGGCACACTAATGGAGCTCTGTGGTGTCCAGGGCTGAGAGTCTATGAGGGAATGAGGTCCCTGTGGTGCACTATTGGAGCTCTGCGGTGTCCAGGGCTGAGAGTCTATGAGGGAATGAGGTCCTGTGGCACACTATTGGGAGCTCTGTGGTGTCCAGGTCTGAGAGTCTATGAGTGAATTAGGTCCATGTGGCACACTATTGGACTTCTGTGGTGTCCAGGGCTGGGAGTCTATGAGGGAATGGGGTCCCTGTGGCACACTATTGGACTTCTGTGGTGTCTAAAGCTGAGATTCTATGAGGGAATGAGGTCCCTGTGGCACACTATTGGGAGCTCTGTGGTGTCCAGGGCTGAGAGTCTATGAGGGAATGATGTTCCTGTGGCACACTATTGGGAGCTCTGTGATGTCCAGGGCTGAGAGTCTATGAGGGAATGAGGTCCCTGTGGCACACTATTGGGAGCTCTGTGTTGTCCAGGGCTGAAAGTCTATGAGGGAATGATGTCCCTGTGGCACACTATTGGAAGCTCTGTGGTGTCCAGGGCTGAGAGTCTATGAGGGAGTGGGGTCCCTCTGGTACACTATTGGGAGCTCTGTGTTGTCCAGGGCTGAGAGTCTATGAGGGAATGAGGTCCCTGTGGCACACTATTGGGAGCACTGTGGTGTCCAGGTCTGAGAGTCTATGAGGGAATGATGTCCCTGTGGCACACTATTGGGAGCTCTGTGGTGTCCAGGGCTGAGAGTCTATGAGGCAGTGGGGTCCCTCTGGCACACAATTGGGAGCTCTGTGGTGTCCAGTGCTGAGAGTCTATGAGGGAATGAGGTCCCTGTAGCACACTATTGGAAGCTCTGTGGTGTGCAGGGCTGAGAGTCTATGAGGAATGGGGTCCCTGTGGCACACTATTGGAAGCTCTGTGGTGTCCAGGGCTGAGAGTCAATGAGGAATGGGGTCCCTGTGGCACACTATTGGAAGCTCTGTGGTGTCCAGGGCTGAGAGTCTATGAGGGAATGAGGTCCCTGTAGCACACTTTTGGAAGCTCTGTGGTGTCTAGAGCTGAGAGTGTATGTGGGAATGGGGTCCCTGTGGCACACTATTGGACTTCTGTGGTGTCTAGAGCTGAGAGTGTATCAGGGTATGGGGTCCCTCTGGCACACTATTGGGAGCTCTGTTGTGTCCAGGGCTGAGAGTCTATGAGGGAATGGGGTCCCTCTGGCACACTATTGGGAGCGCTGTGGTGTCCAGGTCTGAGAGTCTATGAGTGAATGAGGTCCATGTGGCACACTATTGGGACTTCTGTGGTGTCTAGAGCTCAGAGTCTATGAGGGAATGGGGTCCCTCAGGCACACCATTGGGAGCCCTGTGGTGTCCAGGGCTAAGAGTCTATGACGGAATGAGGTCCTGTGGCACACTATTGGGAGCTCTGTGGTGTCCAGGTCTGAGAGTCTATGAGTGAATTAGGTCCATGTGGCACACTATTGGACTTCTGTGGTGTCCAGGGCTGAGAGTCTATGAGGTAATGAGGTCCCTGTGGCACGCTATTGGAAGCTCTGTGGTGCCCAGGGCTGAGAGTCTAATAGGGAATGCGGTCCCTGTGATAAGCTATTGGAAGCTCTGTGGTGCCCATGGCTGAGAGTCTATGAGGGAATGTGGTCCCTGTGGCACGCTATTGGAAGCTCTGTGGTGCGCAGGGATGAGAGTCTATGAGGGAATGGGGTCCCTGTGGCACACTATTGGGAGCTCTGTGGTGCCCAGGGCTGAGAGTCTATGAGGGAATGGGGTCCCTGTGGCACACTATTGGGAGCTCTGTGATGCCCAGGGCTAAGAGCCTATGAGGGAATGCGGTCCCTGTGGCATGCTATTGGAAGCTCTGTGGTGCCCATGGCTGAGAGTCTATTAGGGAATGCGGTCCCTGCGGCACGCTATTGGAAGCTCTGTGGTGCCGAGGGCTGAGAGTCTATGAGGGAATGGGGTCCCTGTGGCACACTATTGGGAGCTCTGTGGTGCCCAGGGCTGAGAGTCTAGGAGGGAATGCGGTCCCTGTGGCACGCTATTGGAAGCTCTGTGGTGCCCAGGGCTGAGAGTCTATGAGGGAATGGGGTCCGTGTGGCACACTATTGGAAGCTCTGTGGTGTCCAGGGCTGAGAGTCTATGAGGGAATGGGGTCCCTGTGACACAACATTGGGACTTCTGTGGTGTCAAGAGCTCATAGTCTATGAGGGAATGGGGTCCCTCTGGCACACTATTGCGAGCTCTGTGGCGTCCAGGTCTGAGAGTCTATGAGTGAATGAGGTCCATGTGGCACACTATTGGACTTCTGTGGTGTCCAGGGCTGAGAGTCTATGAGGTAATGAGGTCCTGTGGCACACTATTGGGAGCTCTGTGGCGTCCAGGGCTGAGAGTCTTTGAGGGAATGAGGTCCCTGTGGCACGCTATTGGAAGCTCTGTGGTGCCCAGGGCTGAGAGTCTATGAGTGAATGAGGTCCACGTGGCACACTATTGGACTTCTGTGGTGTCCAGGGCTGAGAGTCTATGAGGGAATGAGGTCCCTGTGACATGCTATTGGAAGCTCTGTGGTGCCCAGGGCTGAGAGTCTATGAGGGAATGCGGTCCCTGTGGCACACTATTGGACTTCTGTGGTGTCTAGAGCTGAGAGTGTATGAGGGAATGAGGTCCCTGTGGCACACTATTGGAAGCTCTGTGGTGTCCAGAGCTGAGTGTATGAGGGAATGAGGTCCATGTGGCACAATATTGGATTTCTGTGGTGTCCAGGGCTGAGAGTCTATGAGGGAATGAGGTCCCGGTGGCACACAAATGGAGCTCTGTGGTGTCCAGGGCTGAGAGTCTATGAGGGAATGCGGTCCCTGTGGCACACTAATGGAGCTCTGTGGCATCCAGGGCTGAGAGTCTATGAGGGAATGAGGTCCCTGTGGCACGCTATTGGAAGCTCTGTGGTGCCCAGGGCTGAGAGTCTATGAGGGAATGGGGTCCCTCTGGCACACTATTGGGAGCTCTGTGGTGCCCAGGGCTGAGAGTCTATGAGGGAATGCGGTCCCTGTGGTACACTATTGGACTTCTGTGGTGTCTAGAGCTGAGAGTGTATGAGGGAATGAGGTCCCTGTGGCACACTATTGGAAGCTCTGTGGTGTCCAGAGCTGAGTGTATGAGGGAATGAGGTCCATGTGGCACAATATTGGATTTCTGTGGTGTCCAGGGCTGAGAGTCTATGAGGGAATGAGGTCCCGGTGGCACACAAATGGAGCTCTGTGGTGTCCAGGGCTGAGAGTCTATGAGGGAATGCGGTCCCTGTGGCACACTAATGGAGCTCTGTGGTGTCCAGGGCTGAGGGTCTATGAGGAATGAGGTCCCTGTGGCACACTATTGGGAGCTCTGTGGTGTCCAGGGCTGAGAGTCTATGAGGGAATGTGGTCCCTGTGGCACACTATTGGAAGCTCTGTGGTGTCCAGGTCTGAGAGTCTATGAGGGAATGAGTTCCCTGTGGCACACTATTGGGAGCTCTGTGGTGTCCAGGGCTGAGAGTATATGAGGGAATGGGGTCCCTGTGGCACACTATTGGGAGCTCTGTGGTGTCCAGGGCTGAGAGTCTATGAGGGAATGAGGTCCCTCTGGCACACTATTGGGAGCTCTGTGGTGTCCAGGGCTGAGAGTCTATGAGGGAATGGGGTCCCTGTGGCACACTATTGGGAGCTCTGTGGTGCCCAGGGCTGAGAGTCTATGAGGAATGACGTCCCTGTGGCACACTATTGGGAGCTCTGTGGTGTCCAGGGCTGAGAGTCTATGACGGAATGAGGTCCCTGTGGCATGCTATTGGGAGCTCTGTGGTGTCCAGGGCTGAGGGTCTATGAGGAATGAGGTCCCTGTGGCACACTATTGGGAGCTCTGTGGTGCCCAGGGCTGAGAGTCTATGAGGGAATGGGGTCCCTGTGGCACACTATTGGGAGCTCTGTGGTGTCTAGAGCTCAGAGTCTAGGAGGGAATGAGGTCCCTGTGGCACACTAATGAAGCTCTGTGGTGTCCAGGGCTGAGAGTCTATGAGGGAATGCGGTCCCTGTGGCACACTAATGGAGCTCTGTGGTGTCCAGGGCTGAGAGTCTACGAGGGAATGAGGTCCCTGTGGCACACTAATGGAGCTCTGTGGTGTCCAGGGCTGAGAGTCTATGAGGGAATGAGGTCCCTGTGGCACACTATTGGACTTCTGTGGTGTCCAGGGCTGAGAGTCTATGAGGGAATGAGGTCCCTGTGGCACACTATTGGGAGCTCTGTGGTGTCTAGAGATCAGAGTCTACAAGGGAATGCGGTCCCTGTGGCACACTAATGGAGCTCTGTGGTGTCCAGGGCTGAGAGTCTATGAGGGAATGAGGTCCCTGTGGCACACTATTGGACTTCTGTGGTGTCCAGGGCTGAGAGTCTATGAGGGAATGAGGTCCCTGTGGCACACTATCGGACTTCTGTGGTGTCCAGGGCTGATAGTCTATGAGGGAATGAGGTCCATGTGGCACACTATTGGGAGCTCTGTGGTGTCCAGGACTGAGAGTCTATGAGGGAATGAGGTCCCTGTGGGACACTATTGGGAGCCACTATTGGGAGCTCTCTGGTGTCCAGGTCTCAGAGGCTATGAGGGAATGAGGTCCCTGTGGCAAACTATTGGGAGCTCTGTGGTGCCCAGGGCTGAGAGTCTATGAGGGAATGAGGTCCCTGTGGCACACTATTGGGAGCTCTGTGGTGTCCAGGGCTCAGAGTCTATGAGGGAATGAGGTCCCTGTGGCACGCTATTGGAAGCTCTGTGGTGCCCAGGGCTGAGAGTCTATGAGGGAATGATGTCCCTGTGGCACACTATTGGGAGCTCTGTGGTGTCCAGGGCTGAGAGTCTATGAGGGAATGGGGTCTCTGTGGCACACTAATGGAGCTCTGTGGTGTCCAGGGCTGAGAGTCTATGACGGAATGAGGTCCCTGTGGCACACTATTGGACTTCTGTGGTGTCCAGGGCTGAGAGTCTATGAGGGAATGAGGTCCCTGTGGCACACTATTGGACTTCTGTGGTGTCCAGGGCTGAGAGTCTATGAGGGAATGAGGTCCCTGTGGGACACTATTGGGAGCTCTGTGGTGTCCAGGGCTGAGAGTCTATGAGGGAATGAGGTCCCTGTGGCACACTATTGGGAGCTCTGTGGTGTCCAGGTCTCAGAGTCTATGAGGGAATGAGGTCCCTGTGGCACACTATTGGGAGCTCTGTGGTGCCCAGGGCTGAGTGTCTATGACGGAATGAGGTCCCTGTGGCACACTAATGGAGCTCTGTGGTGTCCATGGCTGAGAGTCTATGAGGGAATGCGGTCCCTGTGGCACACTAATGGAGCTCTGTGGTGTCCAGGGCTGAGAGTCTATGAGGGAATGAGGTCCCTGTGGCGCACTATTGGACTTCTGTGGTGTCCAGGGCTGAGAGTCTATGAGGGAATGAGGTCCCTGTGGCATACTGCTGGGAGCTCTGTGGTGTCGAGAGCTCAGAGTCTATGAGGGAATGAGGTCCCTGTGGCACACTATTGGGAGCTCTGTGGTGTCTAGAGCTCAGAGTCTATGAGGGAATGAGGTCCATGTGGCACACTAATGGAGCTCTGTGGTTGTCCAGGGCTGAGAGTCTATGAGGGAATGAGGTCCCTGTGGCACACTATTGGACTTCTGTGGTGTCCAGGGCTGAGAGTCTATGAGGGAATGAGGTCCCTGTGGCACACTATTGGGAGCTATATGGTGTCTAGAGCTCAGAGTCTATGAGGGAATGTGGTCCCTGTGGCACACTAATGGAGCTCTGTGGTGTCCAGGGCTGAGAGTCTATGAGGGAATGAGGTCCCTGTGGCACACTATTGGACTTCTGTGGTGTCCAGGGCTGCTGAGAGTCTATGAGGGAATGAGGTCCCTGTGGCACACTATTGGACTTCTGTGGTGTCCAGGGCTGAGATTCTATGAGGGAATGAGGTCCCTGTGGCACACAATTGGACTTCTGTGGTGTCCAGGGCTGAGAGTCTATGAGGGAATGAGGTCCCTGTGGCACACTATTGGTAGCTCTGTGGTGTCCAGGTCTCAGAGTCTATGAGGGAATGAGGTCCCTGTGGCACACTATTGGGAGCTCTGTGGTACCCAGGGCTGAGAGTCTATGAGGGAATGTGGTCCCTGTGGCACACTATTGGGAGCTCTGTGGTGTCCAGGGCTGAGAGTCTATGAGGGAATGGGGTCCCTGTGGCACACTATTGGGAGCACTGTGGTGTCCAGGGCTGAGAGTCTATGAGGGAATGAGGTCCCTCTGGCACACTATTGGGAGCTCTGTGGTGTCCAGGGCTGAGAGTCTATGAGGGAATGGGGTCCCTGTGGCACACTATTGGGAGCTCTGTGGTGCCCAGGGCTGAGAGTCTATGAGGGAATGGGGTCCCTGTGGCACACTATTGGGAGCTCTGTGGTGTCCAGGGCTGAGAGTCTATGAGGGAATGAGGTCCCTCTGGCACATTAATGGAAGCTCTGTGGTGTCCAGGGCTGAGAGTCTATGAGGGAATGCGGTCCCTGTGGCACACTATTGGAGCTCTGTGGTGTCCAGGGCTGAGAGTCTATGAGGGAATGAGGTCCCTGTGGCACACTATTGGAAGCTCTGTGGTGTCTAGAGCTGAGAATCTATGAGGGAATGGGGTCCCTCTGGCACACTATTGGACTTCTGTGGTATCCAGGGCTGAAAGTCTATGAGGGAATGGGGTCCCTGTGGCACACTATTGGACTTCTGTGGTGTCTAAAGCTGAGAGTCTATGAGGGAATGAGGTCCCTGTGGCACACTATTGGGAGCTCTGTGGTGTCCAGGGCTGAGAGTCTATGAGGGAATGATGTCCCTGTGGCACACTATTGGGAGCTCTGTGGTGTCCAGGGCTGAGAGTTTATGAGGGAATGATGTCCCTGTGGCACACTATTGGGAGCTCTGTGGTGTCCAGGGCTGAGAGTCTATGAGGGAATGATGTCCCTGTGGCACACTATTGGGAGCTCTGTGGTTTCCAGGGCTGAGAGTCTATGAGGGAATGGGGTCCCTGTGGCACACTATTGGACTTCTGTGGCTTTCAGGGCTGAGAGTCTATGAGGGAATGAGATCCCTGTGGCACACTATTGGGAGCTCTGTGGTGTCTAGAGCAGAGAGTCTATGAGGGAATGATGTCCCTGTGGCACATTATTGGACTTCTGTGGCTTCCAGGGCTGAGAGTCTATGAGGGAATGAGGTCCCTGTGGCACACTATTGGGAGCTCTGTGGTGTCCAGGGCTGAGAGTCTATGAGGCAATGGGGTCCCTCTGGCACACTATTGGGAGCTCTGTGGTGTCTAGAGCTGAGAGTCTATGAGGGAATGATGTCCCTGTGGCACACTATTGGGAGCTCTGTGGTGCCCAGGGCTGAGAGTCTATGACGGAATGAGGTCCCTGTGGCACACTAATGGAGCTCTGTAGTGTCCATGGCTGAGAGTCTATGAGGGAATGCGGTCCCTGTGGCACACTAATGGAGCTCTGTGGTGTCCAGGGCTGAGAGTCTATGAGGGAATGAGGTCCCTGTGGCGCACTATTGGACTTCTGTGGTGCCCAGGGCTGAGAGTCTATGAGGAATGGGGTCCCTGTGGCACACTATTGGGAGCTCTGTGGTGTCCAGGGCTGAGGGTCTATGAGGAATGAGGTCCCTGTGGCACACTATTGGGAGCTCTGTGGTGCCCAGGGCTGAGAGTCTATGAGGAATGGGGTCCCTGTGGCACACTATTGGGAGCTCTGTGGTGTCCAGGGCTGAGGGTCTATGAGGAATGAGGTCCCTGTGGCACACTATTGGGAGCTCTGTGGTGTCCAGGGATGAGAGTCTATGAGGGAATGCGGTCCCTGTGGCACACTATTGGAAGCTCTGTGGTGTCCAGGTCTGAGAGTCTATGAGGGAATGAGTTCCCTCTGGCACACTATTGGGAGCTCTGTGGTGTCCAGGGCTGAGAGTATATGAGGGAATGGGTTCCCTGTGGCACACTATTGGGAGCTCTGTGGTGTCCAGGGCTGAGAGTCTATGAGGGAATGAGGTCCCTCTGGCACACTATTGGGAGCTCTGTGGTGTCCAGGGCTGAGAGTCTATGAGGGAATGGGGTCCCTGTGGCACACTATTGGGAGCTCTGTGGTGCCCAGGGCTGAGAGTCTATGAGGAATGACGTCCCTGTGGCACACTATTGGGAGCTCTGTGGTGTCCAGGGCTGAGAGTCTATGAGGGAATGAGGTCCCTGTGGCACGCTATTGGGAGCTCTGTGGTGTCCAGGGCTGAGGGTCTATGAGGAATGAGGTCCCTGTGGCACACTATTGGGAGCTCTGTGGTGCCCAGGGCTGAGAGTCTATGAGGGAATGGGGTCCCTGTGGCACACTATTGGGAGCTCTGTGGTGTCTAGAGCTCAGAGTCTAGGAGGGAATGAGGTCCCTGTGGCACACTAATGAAGCTCTGTGGTATCCAGGGCTGAGAGTCTATGAGGGAATGCGGTCCCTGTGGCACACTAATGGAGCTCTGTGGTGTCCAGGGCTGAGAGTCTACGAGGGAATGAGGTCCCTGTGGCACACTAATGGAGCTCTGTGGTGTCCAGGGCTGAGAGTCTATGAGGGAATGAGGTCCCTGTGGCACACTATTGGACTTCTGTGGTGTCCAGGGCTGAGAGTCTATGAAGGAATGAGGTCCCTGTGGCACACTATTGGGAGCTCTGTGGTGTCTAGAGCTCAGAGTCTATGAGGGAATGAGGTCCCTGTGGCACACTATTGGGAGCTCTGTGGTGTCTAGAGATCAGAGTCTACAAGGGAATGTGGTCCCTGTGGCACACTAATGGAGCTCTGTGGTGTCCAGGGCTGAGAGTCTATGAGGGAATGAGGTCCCTGTGGCACACTATTGGACTTCTGTGGTGTCCAGGCTGAGAGTCTATGAGGGAATGAGGTCCCTGTGGCACACTATTGGACTTCTGTGGTGTCCAGGGCTGATAGTCTATGAGGGAATGAGGTCCCTGTGGCACACTATTGGGAGCTCTATGGTGTCCAGGACTGAGAGTCTATGAGGGAATGAGGTCCCTGTGGGACACTATTGGGAGCCACTATTGGGAGCTCTCTGGTGTCCAGGTCTCAGAGGCTATGAGGGAATGAGGTCCCTGTGGCAAACTATTGGGAGCTCTGTGGTGCCCAGGGCTGAGAGTCTATGAGGGAATGTGGTCCCTGTGGCACACTATTGGGAGCTCTGTGGTGTCCAGGGCTGAGAGTCTATGAGGGAATCGGGTCCCTGTGGCACGCTATTGGGAGCTCGGTGGTGTCTAGAGCTCAGAGTCTATGAGGGAATGAGGTCCCTGTGGCACGCTATTGGAAGCTCTGTGGTGCCCAGGGCTGAGAGTCTATGAGGGAATGATGTCCCTGTGGCACACTATTGGGAGCTCTGTGGTGTCCAGAGCTGAGAGTCTATGAGGGAATGGGGTCTCTGTGGCACACTAATGGAGCTCTGTGGTGTCCAGGGCTGAGAGTCTATGAGGGAATGAGGTCCCTGTGGCACACTATTGGACTTCTGTGGTGTCCAGGGCTGAGAGTCTATGAGGGAATGAGGTCCCTGTGGCACACTATTGGACTTCTGTGGTGTCCAGGGCTGAGAGTCTATGAGGGAATGAGGTCCCTGTGGGACACTATTGGGAGCTCTGTGGTGTCCAGGGCTGAGAGTCTATGACGGAATGAGGTCCCTGTGGCACACTAATGGAGCTCTGTGGTGTCCATGGCTGAGAGTCTATGAGGGAATGAGGTCCCTGTGGCACACTATTGGGAGCTCTGTGGTGCCCAGGGCTGAGAGTCTATGACGGAATGAGGTCCCTGTGGCACACTAATGGAGCTCTGTGGTGTCCATGGCTGAGAGTCTATGAGGGAATGCGGTCCCTGTGGCACACTAATGGAGCTCTGTGGTGTCCAGGGCTGAGAGTCTATGAGGGAATGAGGTCCCTGTGGCGCACTATTGGACTTCTGTGGTGTCCAGGGCTGAGAGTCTATGAGGGAATGAGGTCCCTGTGGCACACTGCTGGGAGCTCTGTGGTGTCGAGAGCTCAGAGTCTATGAGGGAATGAGGTCCCTGTGGCACACTATTGCGAGCTCTGTGGTGTCTAGAGCTCAGAGTCTATGAGGGAATGAGGTCCATGTGGCACACTAATGGAGCGCTGTGGTTGTCCAGGGCTGAGAGTCTATGAGGGAATGAGGTCCCTGTGGCACACTATTGGACTTCTGTGGTGTCCAGGGCTGAGAGTCTATGAGGGAATGAGGTCCCTGTGGCACACTATTGGGAGCTATGTGGTGTCTAGAGCTCAGAGTCTATGAGGGAATGAGGTCCCTGTGGCACACTATTGGGAGCTCTGTGGTGTCTAGAGCTCAGAGTCTATGAGGGAATGTGGTCCCTGTGGCACACTAATGGAGCTCTGTGGTGTCCAGGGCTGAGAGTCTATGAGGGAATGAGGTCCCTGTGGCACACTATTGGACTTCTGTGGTGTCCAGGGCTGCTAAGAGTCTATGAGGGAATGAGGTCCCTGTGGCACACTATTGGACTTCTGTGGTGTCCAGGGCTGAGATTCTATGAGGGAATGAGGTCCCTGTGGCACACTATTGGGAGCTCTGTGGTGTCCAGGGCTGAGAGTCTATGAGGGAATGAGGTCCCTTTGGCACACTATTGGGAGCTCTGTGGTGTCCCGGTCTCAGAGTCTATGAGGGAATGAGGTCCCTGTGGCACACTATTGGGAGCTCTGTGGTGCCCAGGGCTGAGAGTCTATGGGGGAATGGGGTCCCTGTGGAACACTATTGGGAGCTCTGTGGTGTTCAGGGCTGAGAGTCTATGAGGGAATGGGGTCCCTGTGGCACGCTATTGGGAGCTCTGTGGTGTCTAGAGCTCAGAGTCTATGAGGGAATTATGTCCCTGTGGCACGCTATTGGAAGCTCTGTGGTGCCCAGGGCTGAGAGTCTATGAGGGAATGATGTCCCTGTGGCACACTATTGGGAGCTCTGTGGTGTCCAGGGCTGAGAGTCTATGAGGGAATGGGGTCCCTGTGGCACACTAATGGAGCTCTGTGGTGTCCAGGGCTGAGAGTCTATGAGGGAATGAGGTCCCTGTGGCACACTATTGGACTTCTGTGGTGTCCAGGGCTGAGAGTCTATGAGGGAATGAGGTCCCTGTGGCACACTATTGGACTTCTGTGGTGTCCAGGGCTGAGAGTCTATGAGGGAATGAGGTCCCTATGGCACACTATTGGGAGCTCTGTGGTGTCCAGGGCTGAGAGTCTATGAGGGAATGAGGTCCCTGTGGCACTCTATTGGGAGCTCTGTGGTGTCCAGAGCTGTGAGTCTATGAGGGAATGGGGTCCCTGTGGCACACTATTGGGAGCTCTGTGGTGTCTAGAGCTCAGAGTCTATGAGGGAATGAGGTCCCTGTGGCACACAATTGGACTTCTGTGGTGTCCAGGGCTGAGAGTCTATGTGGGAATGAGGTCCCTGTGGCATACTATTGGTAGCTCTGTGGTGTCCAGGTCTCAGAGTCTATGAGGGAATGAGGTCCCTGTGGCACACTATTGGGAGCTCTGTGGTACCCAGGGCTGAGAGTCTATGAGGGAATGGGGTCCCTGTGGCACACTATTGGGAGCTCTTGGTGTCCAGGGCTGAGAGTCTATGAGGGAATGGGGTCCCTGTGGCACACTATTGGGAGCACTGTGGTGTCCAGGGCTGAGAGTCTATGAGGGAATGAGGTCCCTCTGGCACACTATTGGGAGCTCTGTGGTGTCCAGGGCTGAGACTCTATGAGGGAATGGGGTCCCTGTGGCACACTATTGGGAGCCCTGTGGTGCCCAGGGCTGAGAGTCTATGAGGGAATGGGGTCCCTGTGGCACACTATTGGGAGCTCTGTGGTGTCCAGGGCTGAGAGTCTATGAGGGAATGAGGTCCCTCTGGCACACTAATGGAAGCTCTGTGGTGTCCAGGGCTGAGAGTCTATGAGGGAATGGGGTCCCTGTGGCACACTATTGGAGCTCTGTGGTGTCCAGGGCTGAGAGTCTATGAGGGAATGAGGTCCCTGTGGCACACTATTGGAAGCTTTGTGGTGTCTAGAGCTGAGAATCTATGAGGGAATGGGGTCCCTCTGGCACACTATTGGACTTCTGTGGTATCCAGGGCTGAAAGTCTATGAGGGAATGGGGTCCCTGTGGCACACTATTGGACTTCTGTGGTGTCTAAAGCTGAGAGTCTATGAGGGAATGAGGTCCCTGTGGCACACTATTGGGAGCTCTGTGGTGTCCAGGCCTGAGAGTCTATGAGGGAATGATGTCCCTGTGGCACACTATTGGGAGCTCTGTGGTTTCCAGGGCTGAGAGTCTATGAGGGAATGGGGTCCCTGTGGCACACTATTGGACTTCTGTGTCTTTCAGGGCTGAGAGTCTTTGAGGGAATGAGGTCCCTGTGGCACACTATTGGGAGCTCTGTGGTGTCCAGGGTTGAGAGTCTATGAGGGAATGGAGTCCCTCTGGCACACTATTGGGAGCTCTGTGGTGTCTAGAGCAGAGAGTCTATGAGGGAATGATGTCCCTGTGGCACATTATTGGACTTCTGTGGCTTCCAGGGCTGAGAGTCTATGAGGTAATGAGGTCCCTGTGGCACACTATTGGGAGCTCTGTGGTGTCCAGGGCTGAGAGTCTATGAGGGAATGAGGTCCCTGTGGCACACTATTGGACTTCTGTGGTGTCCAGGGCTGAGAGTCTATGAGGGAATGAGGTCCCTATGGCACACTATTGGGAGCTCTGTGGTGTCCAGGGCTGAGAGTCTATGAGGGAATGAGGTCCCTGTGGCACTCTATTGGGAGCTCTGTGGTGTCCAGAGCTGTGAGTCTATGAGGGAATGGGGTCCCTGTGGCACACTATTGGGAGCTCTGTGGTGTCTAGAGCTCAGAGTCTATGAGGGAATGAGGTCCCTGTGGCACACAATTGGACTTCTGTGGTGTCCAGGGCTGAGAGTCTATGTGGGAATGAGGTCCCTGTGGCATACTATTGGTAGCTCTGTGGTGTCCAGGTCTCAGAGTCTATGAGGGAATGAGGTCCCTGTGGCACACTATTGGGAGCTCTGTGGTACCCAGGGCTGAGAGTCTATGAGGGAATGGGGTCCCTGTGGCACACTATTGGGAGCTCTTGGTGTCCAGGGCTGAGAGTCTATGAGGGAATGGGGTCCCTGTGGCACACTATTGGGAGCACTGTGGTGTCCAGGGCTGAGAGTCTATGAGGGAATGAGGTCCCTCTGGCACACTATTGGGAGCTCTGTGGTGTCCAGGGCTGAGACTCTATGAGGGAATGGGGTCCCTGTGGCACACTATTGGGAGCCCTGTGGTGCCCAGGGCTGAGAGTCTATGAGGGAATGGGGTCCCTGTGGCACACTATTGGGAGCTCTGTGGTGTCCAGGGCTGAGAGTCTATGAGGGAATGAGGTCCCTCTGGCACACTAATGGAAGCTCTGTGGTGTCCAGGGCTGAGAGTCTATGAGGGAATGGGGTCCCTGTGGCACACTATTGGAGCTCTGTGGTGTCCAGGGCTGAGAGTCTATGAGGGAATGAGGTCCCTGTGGCACACTATTGGAAGCTTTGTGGTGTCTAGAGCTGAGAATCTATGAGGGAATGGGGTCCCTCTGGCACACTATTGGACTTCTGTGGTATCCAGGGCTGAAAGTCTATGAGGGAATGGGGTCCCTGTGGCACACTATTGGACTTCTGTGGTGTCTAAAGCTGAGAGTCTATGAGGGAATGAGGTCCCTGTGGCACACTATTGGGAGCTCTGTGGTGTCCAGGCCTGAGAGTCTATGAGGGAATGATGTCCCTGTGGCACACTATTGGGAGCTCTGTGGTTTCCAGGGCTGAGAGTCTATGAGGGAATGGGGTCCCTGTGGCACACTATTGGACTTCTGTGTCTTTCAGGGCTGAGAGTCTTTGAGGGAATGAGGTCCCTGTGGCACACTATTGGGAGCTCTGTGGTGTCCAGGGTTGAGAGTCTATGAGGGAATGGAGTCCCTCTGGCACACTATTGGGAGCTCTGTGGTGTCTAGAGCAGAGAGTCTATGAGGGAATGATGTCCCTGTGGCACATTATTGGACTTCTGTGGCTTCCAGGGCTGAGAGTCTATGAGGTAATGAGGTCCCTGTGGCACACTATTGGGAGCTCTGTGGTGTCCAGGGCTGAGAGTCCATGAGGGAATGGGGTCCCTCTGGCACACTATTGGGAGCTCTGTGGTGTCTAGAGCTGAGAGTCTATGAGGGAATGATGTCCCTGTGGCACACTATTGGGAGCTCTGTGGTGTCCAGGGCTGAGAGTCTATGAGGGAATGAGGTCCCTGTGGCACACTATTGGAAGCTCTGTGGTGTCTAGAGCTGAGAATCTATGAGGGAATGGGGTCCCTCTGGCACACTATTGGACTCCTCTGGTGTCCAGGGCTGAGAGTCTATGAGGGAATGAGGTCCATGTGGCACACTATTGGACTTCTGTGGTGTCCAGGGCTGAGAGTCTATGAGGGAATGGGGTCCCTCTGGCACACTATTGGGAGCTCTGTGGTGTCCAGGGCTGAGAGTCTCTGAGGGAATGGCGTCCCTCTGGCACACTATTGGGAGCTCTGTGGTGTCCAGGGCTGAGAGTCTATGAGGGAATGGGGTCCCTCTGGCACACTATTGGGAGCTCTGTGGTGTCCAGGGCTGAGAGTCTATGAGGGAATGGGGTCCCTCTGGCACACTATTGGGAGCTCTGTGGTGTCCGGGGCTGAGAGTCTATGAGGGAATGAGGTCCCTGTGGCACACTATTGGGAGCTCTGTGGTGTCCAGGGCTGAGAGTCTATGAGGGAATGATGTCCCTGTGGCACACTATTGGGAGCTCTGTGGTGTCCAGGGCTGAGAGTCTATGAGTGAATGAGGTCCCTGTGGCACACTATTGGACTTCTGTGGTGTCCTGGGCTGAGAGTCTATGAGGTAATGAGGTCCCTCTGGCACACTATTGGGAGCTCTGTGGTGTCCAGGGCTGAGAGTCTATGAGTGAATGAGGTCCCTGTGGCACACTATTGGACTTCTGTGGTGTCCAGGGCTGAGAGTCTATGAGGTAATGAGGTCCCCGTGGCACACTATTGGAAGCTATGATATGATATGATATGATATGATATGATATGATATGGTATTTGTAACGCGCCTATACACAGGTGTTTCAAGGCGCGACGATGCAGGGAGGGGAGGGACAAGGGGAGACAGACAACGATCCTACTAGGCCAGGTGTCATTCAGATCGCGCAAGTGCAGGGGTGGGGGAGGGGGAAAAGTGCAAGGGGAAGGGGAGGGGGGGAAGTGCAGTACAAGGTAAGTGGCGTAAAGTAATAAATAATTAAATAGGGCCAGCTGGTGGCAAGTGCGAGGTAAGTGCAGAGCAAGTGATGGGGAAGGGGGGGGGCTGTAGGGATACAGAGACAGTCCCGCAGTGCAAAGGGGTTCCAGGGCATCAGTGCAAGTGGAGAGAGAGCTCTGTGGTGTCCAGGGCTGAGAGTCTATGAGGGAATGCGGTCCCTGTGGCACACTATTGGGAGCTCTGTGATGCCCAGGGCTGAGAGCCTATGAGGGAATGATGTCCCTGTGGCACATTATTGGACTTCTGTGGCTTCCAGGGCTGAGAGTCTATGAGGGAATGAGGTCCCTGTGGCACACTATTGGGAGCTCTGTGGTGTCCAGGGCTGAGAGTCTATGAGGGAATGGGGTCCCTCTGGCACACTATTGGGAGCTCTGTGGTGTCTAGAGCTGAGGGTCTATGAGGGAATGATGTCCCTGTGGCACACTATTGGGAGCTCTGTGGTGTCCAGGGCTGAGAGTCTATGAGGGAATGAGGTCCCTGTGGCACACTATTGGAAGCTCTGTGGTGTCTAGAGCTGAGAATCTATGAGGGAATGGGGTCCCTCTGGCACACTATTGGACTCCTGTGGTGGAGACTATGAGGGAATGGGGTCCCTCTGGCACACTATTGGGAGCTCTGTGGTGTCCAGGGCTGAGAGTCTATGAGGGAATGGCGTCCCTCTGGCACACTATTGGGAGCTCTGTGGTGCCCAGGGCTGAGAGTCTATGAGTGAATGCGGTCCCTGTGGCACGCTATTGGAAGCTCTGTGGTGCCCAGGGCTGAGAGTCTATGAGGGAATGGGGTCCCTCTGGCACACTATTGGGAGCTCTGTGGTGTCCGGGGCTGAGAGTCTATGAGGGAATGAGGTCCCTGTGGCACACTATTGGGAGCTCTGTGGTGTCCAGGGCTGAGAGTCTATGAGGGAATGGGGTCCCTGTGACACACTATTGGGACTTCTGTGGTGTCTAGAGCTCAGAGTCTATGAGGGAATGGGGTCCCTCTGGCACACTATTGCGAGCTCTGTGGTGTCCAGGTCTGAGAGTCTATGAATGAATGAGGTCCATGTGGCACACTATTGGACTTCTGTGGTGTCCAGGGCTGAGAGTCTATGAGGTAATGAGGTCCTGTGGCACACTATTGGGAGCTCTGTGGCGTCCAGGGCTGAGAGTCTTTGAGGGAATGAGGTCCCTGTGGCACGCTATTGGAAGCTCTGTGATGCCCAGGGCTGAGAGTCTATGAGTGAATGAGGTCCACGTGGCACACTATTGGACTTCTGTGGTGTCCAGGGCTCAGAGTCTATGAGGGAATGAGGTCCCTCTGGCACACTATTGGGAGCTCTGTGGTGTCCAGGGCTGAGAGTCTATGAGTGAATGAGGTCCCTGTGGCACACTATTGGACTTCTGTGGTGTCCTGGGCTGAGAGTCTATGAGGTAATGAGGTCCCTCTGGCACACTATTGGGAGCTCTGTGGTGTCCAGGGCTGAGAGTCTATGAGTGAATGAGGTCCCTGTGGCACACTATTGGACTTCTGTGGTGTCCAGGGCTGAGAGTCTATGAGGTAATGAGGTCCCCGTGGCACACTATTGGAAGCTATGATATGATATGATATGATATGATATGATATGGTATTTGTAACGCGCCTATACACAGGTGTTTCAAGGCGCGACGATGCAGGGAGGGGAGGGACAAGGGGAGACAGACAACGATCCTACTAGGCCAGGTGTCATTCAGATCGCGCAAGTGCAGGGGTGGGGGAGGGGGAAAAGTGCAAGGGGAAGGGGAGGGGGGGAAGTGCAGTACAAGGTAAGTGGCGTAAAGTAATAAATAATTAAATAGGGCCAGCTGGTGGCAAGTGCGAGGTAAGTGCAGAGCAAGTGATGGGAAAGGGGGGGGGCTGTAGGGATACAGAGACAGTCCCGCAGTGCAAAGGGGTTCCAGGGCATCAGTGCAAGTGGAGAGAGAGCTCTGTGGTGTCCAGGGCTGAGAGTCTATGAGGGAATGCGGTCCCTGTGGCACACTATTGGGAGCTCTGTGATGCCCAGGGCTGAGAGCCTATGAGGGAATGATGTCCCTGTGGCACATTATTGGACTTCTGTGGCTTCCAGGGCTGAGAGTCTATGAGGGAATGAGGTCCCTGTGGCACACTATTGGGAGCTCTGTGGTGTCCAGGGCTGAGAGTCTATGAGGGAATGGGGTCCCTCTGGCACACTATTGGGAGCTCTGTGGTGTCTAGAGCTGAGGGTCTATGAGGGAATGATGTCCCTGTGGCACACTATTGGGAGCTCTGTGGTGTCCAGGGCTGAGAGTCTATGAGGGAATGAGGTCCCTGTGGCACACTATTGGAAGCTCTGTGGTGTCTAGAGCTGAGAATCTATGAGGGAATGGGGTCCCTCTGGCACACTATTGGACTCCTGTGGTGGAGACTATGAGGGAATGGGGTCCCTCTGGCACACTATTGGGAGCTCTGTGGTGTCCAGGGCTGAGAGTCTATGAGGGAATGGCGTCCCTCTGGCACACTATTGGGAGCTCTGTGGTGCCCAGGGCTGAGAGTCTATGAGTGAATGCGGTCCCTGTGGCACGCTATTGGAAGCTCTGTGGTGCCCAGGGCTGAGAGTCTATGAGGGAATGGGGTCCCTCTGGCACACTATTGGGAGCTCTGTGGTGTCCGGGGCTGAGAGTCTATGAGGGAATGAGGTCCCTGTGGCACACTATTGGGAGCTCTGTGGTGTCCAGGGCTGAGAGTCTATGAGGGAATGGGGTCCCTGTGACACACTATTGGGACTTCTGTGGTGTCTAGAGCTCAGAGTCTATGAGGGAATGGGGTCCCTCTGGCACACTATTGCGAGCTCTGTGGTGTCCAGGTCTGAGAGTCTATGAATGAATGAGGTCCATGTGGCACACTATTGGACTTCTGTGGTGTCCAGGGCTGAGAGTCTATGAGGTAATGAGGTCCTGTGGCACACTATTGGGAGCTCTGTGGCGTCCAGGGCTGAGAGTCTTTGAGGGAATGAGGTCCCTGTGGCACGCTATTGGAAGCTCTGTGATGCCCAGGGCTGAGAGTCTATGAGTGAATGAGGTCCACGTGGCACACTATTGGACTTCTGTGGTGTCCAGGGCTCAGAGTCTATGAGGGAATGAGGTCCCTGTGACATGCTATTGGAAGCTCTGTGGTGCCCAGGGCTGAGAGTCTATGAGGGAATGTGGTCCCTGTGGCACACTATTGGACTTCTGTTGTGTCTAGAGCTGAGAGTGTATGAGGGAATGAGGTCCATGTGGCACACTATTGGAAGCTCTGTGGTGTCCAGGGCTGAGTGTATGAGGGAATGAGGTCCATGTGGCACAATATTGGATTTCTGTGGTGTCCAGGGCTGAGAGTCTATGAGGGAATGAGGTCCCGGTGGCACACAAATGGAGCTCTGTGGTGTCCAGGGCTGAGAGTCTATGAGGGAATGCGGTCCCCGTGGCACACTAATGGAGCTCTGTGGCATCCAGGGCTGAGAGTCTATGAGGGAATGAGGTCCCTGTGGCACGCTATTGGAAGCTCTGTGGTGCCCAGGGCTGAGAGTCTATGAGGGAATGGGGTCACTCTGGCACACTATTGGGAGCTCTGTGGTGCCCAGGGCTGAGAGTCTATGAGGAATGGGGTCGCTGTGGCACACTATTGGGAGCTCTGTGGTGTCCAGGGCTGAGGGTCTATGAGGAATGAGCTCCCTGTGGCACACTATTGGGAGCTCTGTGGTGTCCAGGGCTGAGAGTCTATGAGGGAATGAGGTCCCTGTGGCACACTATTGGGAGCTCTGTGGTGTCCAGGGCTGAGAGTCTATGAGGGAATGGGTTCCCTGTGGCACACTATTGGGAGCTCTGTGGTGTCCAGGGCTGAGAGTCTATGAGGGAATGGGGTCCCTGTGGCACACTATTGGGAGCTCTGTGGTGTCCAGGGCTGAGAGTCTATGAGGGAATGAGGTCCCTCTGGCACACTATTGGGAGCTCTGTGGTGTCCAGGGCTGAGAGTCTATGAGGGAATGGGATCCCTGTGGCACACTATTGGGAGCTCTGTGGTGCCCAGGGCTGAGAGTCTATGAGGAATGACGTCCCTGTGGCACACTATTGGGAGCTCTGTGGTGTCCAGGGCTGAGAGTCTATGAGGGAATGAGGTCCCTGTGGCACACTATTGGGAGCTCTGTGGTGTCCAGGGCTGAGGGTTTATGAGGAATGAGGTACCTGTGGCACACTATTGGGAGCTCTGTGGTGCCCAGGGCTGAGAGTCTATGAGGGAATGGGGTCCCTGTGGCACACTATTGGGAGCTCTGTGGTGTCTAGAGCTCAGAGTCTATGAGGGAATGAGGTCCCTGTGGCACACTAATGAAGCTCTGTGGTGTCCAGGGCTGAGAGTCTATGAGGTAATGCGGTCCCTGTGGCACACGAATGGAGCTCTGTGGTGTCCAGGGCTGAGAGTCTACGAGGGAATGAGGTCCCCGTGGCACACTATTGGACTTCTGTGGTGTCCAGGGCTGAGAGTCTATGAGGGAATGAGATCCCTGTGGCACACTATTGGGAGCTCTGTGGTGTCTAGAGCAGAGAGTCTATGAGGGAATGATGTCCCTGTGGCACATTATTGGACTTCTGTGGCTTCCAGGGCTGAGAGTCTATGAGGGAATGAGGTCCCTGTGGCACACTATTGGGAGCTCTGTGGTGTCCAGGGCTGAGAGTCTATGAGGGAATGGGGTCCCTCTGGCACACTATTGGGAGCTCTGTGGTGTCTAGAGCTGAGAGTCTATGAGGGAATGATGTCCCTGTGGCACACTATTGGGAGCTCTGTGGTGCCCAGGGCTGAGAGTCTATGACGGAATGAGGTCCCTGTGGCACACTAATGGAGCTCTGTAGTGTCCATGGCTGAGAGTCTATGAGGGAATGCGGTCCCTGTGGCACACTAATGGAGCTCTGTGGTGTCCAGGGCTGAGAGTCTATGAGGGAATGAGGTCCCTGTGGCGCACTATTGGACTTCTGTGGTGCCCAGGGCTGAGAGTCTATGAGGAATGGGGTCCCTGTGGCACACTATTGGGAGCTCTGTGGTGTCCAGGGCTGAGGGTCTATGAGGAATGAGGTCCCTGTGGCACACTATTGGGAGCTCTGCGGTGTCCAGGGCTGAGAGTCTATGAGGGAATGCGGTCCCTGTGGCACATTATTGGAAGCTCTGTGGTGTCCAGGTCTGAGAGTCTATGAGGGAATGAGTTCCCTGTGGCACACTATTGGGAGCTCTGTGGTGTCCAGGGCTGAGAGTATATGAGGGAATGGGGTCCCTGTGGCACACTATTGGGAGCTCTGTGGTGTCCAGGGCTGAGAGTCTATGAGGGAATGAGGTCCCTCTGGCACACTATTGGGAGCTCTGTGGTGTCCAGGGCTGAGAGTCTATGAGGGAATGGGGTCCCTGTGGCACACTATTGGGAGCTCTGTGGTGCCCAGGGCTGAGAGTCTATGAGGAATGACGTCCCTGTGGCACACTATTGGGAGCTCTGTGGTGTCCAGGGCTGAGAGTCTATGAGGGAATGAGGTCCCTGTGGCACGCTATTGGGAGCTCTGTGGTGTCCAGGGCTGAGGGTCTATGAGGAATGAGGTCCCTGTGGCACACTATTGGGAGCTCTGTGGTGCCCAGGGCTGAGAGTCTATGAGGGAATGGGGTCCCTGTGGCACACTATTGGGAGCTCTGTGGTGTCTAGAGCTCAGAGTCTAGGAGGGAATGAGGTCCCTGTGGCACACTAATGAAGCTCTGTGGTGTCCAGGGCTGAGAGTCTATGAGGGAATGCGGTCCCTGTGGCACACTAATGGAGCTCTGTGGTGTCCAGGGCTGAGAGTCTACGAGGGAATGAGGTCCCTGTGGCACACTAATGGAGCTCTGTGGTGTCCAGGGCTGAGAGTCTATGAGGGAATGAGGTCCCTGTGGCGCACTATTGGACTTCTGTGGTGCCCAGGGCTGAGAGTCTATGAGGAATGGGGTCCCTGTGGCACACTATTGGGAGCTCTGTGGTGTCCAGGGCTGAGGGTCTATGAGGAATGAGGTCCCTGTGGCACACTATTGGGAGCTCTGTGGTGCCCAGGGCTGAGAGTCTATGAGGAATGACGTCCCTGTGGCACACTATTGGGAGCTCTGTGGTGTCCAGGGCTGAGAGTCTATGAGGGAATGAGGTCCCTGTGGCACGCTATTGGGAGCTCTGTGGTGTCCAGGGCTGAGGGTCTATGAGGAATGAGGTCCCTGTGGCACACTATTGGGAGCTCTGTGGTGCCCAGGGCTGAGAGTCTATGAGGAATGACGTCCCTGTGGCACACTATTGGGAGCTCTGTGGTGTCCAGGGCTGAGAGTCTATGAGGGAATGAGGTCCCTGTGGCACGCTATTGGGAGCTCTGTGGTGTCCAGGGCTGAGGGTCTATGAGGAATGAGGTCCCTGTGGCACACTATTGGGAGCTCTGTGGTGCCCAGGGCTGAGAGTCTATGAGGGAATGGGGTCCCTGTGGCACACTATTGGGAGCTCTGTGGTGTCTAGAGCTCAGAGTCTAGGAGGGAATGAGGTCCCTGTGGCACACTAATGAAGCTCTGTGGTGTCCAGGGCTGAGAGTCTATGAGGGAATGCGGTCCCTGTGGCACACTAATGGAGCTCTGTGGTGTCCAGGGCTGAGAGTCTACGAGGGAATGAGGTCCCTGTGGCACACTAATGGAGCTCTGTGGTGTCCAGGGCTGAGAGTCTATGAGGGAATGAGGTCCCTGTGGCGCACTATTGGACTTCTGTGGTGCCCAGGGCTGAGAGTCTATGAGGAATGGGGTCCCTGTGGCACACTATTGGGAGCTCTGTGGTGTCCAGGGCTGAGGGTCTATGAGGAATGAGGTCCCTGTGGCACACTATTGGGAGCTCTGTGGTGTCCAGGGCTGAGAGTCTATGAGGGAATGCGGTCCCTGTGGCACCCTATTGGAAGCTCTGTGGTGTCCAGGTCTGAGAGTCTATGAGGGAATGAGTTCCCTGTGGCACACTATTGGGAGCTCTGTGGTGTCCAGGGCTGAGAGTATATGAGGGAATGGGTTCCCTGTGGCACACTATTGGGAGCTCTGTGGTGTCCAGGGCTGAGAGTCTATGAGGGAATGAGGTCCCTCTGGCACACTATTGGGAGCTCTGTGGTGTCCAGGGCTGAGAGTCTATGAGGGAATGGGGTCCCTGTGGCACACTATTGGGAGCTCTGTGGTGCCCAGGGCTGAGAGTCTATGAGGAATGACGTCCCTGTGGCACACTATTGGGAGCTCTGTGGTGTCCAGGGCTGAGAGTCTATGAGGGAATGAGGTCCCTGTGGCACGCTATTGGGAGCTCTGTGGTGTCCAGGGCTGAGGGTCTATGAGGAATGAGGTCCCTGTGGCACACTATTGGGAGCTCTGTGGTGCCCAGGGCTGAGAGTCTATGAGGGAATGGGGTCCCTGTGGCACACTATTGGGAGCTCTGTGGTGTCTAGAGCTCAGAGTCTAGGAGGGAATGAGGTCCCTGTGGCACACTAATGAAGCTCTGTGGTGTCCAGGGCTGAGAGTCTATGAGGGAATGCGGTCCCTGTGGCACACTAATGGAGCTCTGTGGTGTCCAGGGCTGAGAGTCTACGAGGGAATGAGGTCCCTGTGGCACACTAATGGAGCTCTGTGGTGTCCAGGGCTGAGAGTCTATGAGGGAATGAGGTCCCTGTGGCACACTATTGGACTTCTGTGGTGTCCAGGGCTGAGAGTCTATAAAGGAATGAGGTCCCTGTGGCACACTATTGGGAGCTCTGTGGTGTCTAGAGCTCAGAGTCTATGAGGGAATGAGGTCCCTGTGGCACACTATTGGGAGCTCTGTGGTGTCTAGAGATCAGAGTCTACAAGGGAATGCGGTCCCTGTGGCACACTAATGGAGCTCTGTGGTGTCCAGGGCTGAGAGTCTATGAGGGAATGAGGTCCCTGTGGCACACTATTGGACTTCTGTGGTGTCCAGGCTGAGAGTCTACAAGGGAATGCGGTCCCTGTGGCACACTAATGGAGCTCTGTGGTGTCCAGGGCTGAGAGTCTATGAGGGAATGAGGTCCCTGTGGCACACTATTGGGAGCTCTATGGTGTCCAGGACTGAGAGTCTATGAGGGAATGAGGTCCCTGTGGGACACTATTGGGAGCCACTATTGGGAGCTCTCTGGTGTCCAGGTCTCAGAGGCTATGAGGGAATGAGGTCCCTGTGGCAAACTATTGGGAGCTCTGTGGTGCCCAGGGCTGAGAGTCTATGAGGGAATGAGGTCCCTGTGGCACACTATTGGGAGCTCTGTGGTGTCCAGGGCTGAGAGTCTATGAGGGAATCGGGTCCCTGTGGCACGCTATTGGGAGCTCGGTGGTGTCTAGAGCTCAGAGTCTATGAGGGAATGAGGTCCCTGTGGCACGCTATTGGAAGCTCTGTGGTGCCCAGGGCTGAGAGTCTATGAGGGAATGATGTCCCTGTGGCACACTATTGGGAGCTCTGTGGTGTCCAGAGCTGAGAGTCTATGAGGGAATGGGGTCTCTGTGGCACACTAATGGAGCTCTGTGGTGTCCAGGGCTGAGAGTCTATGAGGGAATGAGGTCCCTGTGGCACACTATTGGACTTCTGTGGTGTCCAGGGCTGAAAGTCTATGAGGGAATGAGGTCCCTGTGGCACACTATTGGACTTCTGTGGTGTCCAGGGCTGAGAGTCTATGAGGGAATGAGGTCCCTACGGGACACTATTGGGAGCTCTGTGGTGTCCAGGGCTGAGAGTCTATGACGGAATGAGGTCCCTGTGGCACACTAATGGAGCTCTGTGGTGTCCATGGCTGAGAGTCTATGAGGGAATGAGGTCCCTGTGGCACACTATTGGGAGCTCTGTGGTGCCCAGGGCTGAGAGTCTATGACGGAATGAGGTCCCTGTGGCACACTAATGGAGCTCTGTGGTGTCCATGGCTGAGAGTCTATGAGGGAATGCGGTCCCTGTGGCACACTAATGGAGCTCTGTGGTGTCCAGGGCTGAGAGTCTATGAGGGAATGAGGTCCCTGTGGCGCACTATTGGACTTCTGTGGTGTCCAGGGCTGAGAGTCTATGAGGGAATGAGGTCCCTGTGGCACACTGCTGGGAGCTCTGTGGTGTCGAGAGCTCAGAGTCTATGAGGGAATGAGGTCCCTGTGGCACACTATTGCGAGCTCTGTGGTGTCTAGAGCTCAGAGTCTATGAGGGAATGAGGTCCATGTGGCACACTAATGGAGCGCTGTGGTTGTCCAGGGCTGAGAGTCTATGAGGGAATGAGGTCCCTGTGGCACACTATTGGACTTCTGTGGTGTCCAGGGCTGAGAGTCTATGAGGGAATGAGGTCCCTGTGGCACACTATTGGGAGCTATGTGGTGTCTAGAGCTCAGAGTCTATGAGGGAATGAGGTCCCTGTGGCACACTATTGGGAGCTCTGTGGTGTCTAGAGCTCAGAGTCTATGAGGGAATGTGGTCCCTGTGGCACACTAATGGAGCTCTGTGGTGTCCAGGGCTGAGAGTCTATGAGGGAATGAGGTCCCTGTGGCACACTATTGGACTTCTGTGGTGTCCAGGGCTGCTGAGCGTCTATGAGGGAATGAGGTCCCTGTGGCACACTATTGGACTTCTGTGGTGTCCAGGGCTGAGATTCTATGAGGGAATGAGGTCCCTGTGGCACACTATTGGGAGCTCTGTGGTGTCCAGGGCTGAGAGTCTATGAGGGAATGAGGTCCCTGTGGCACACTATTGGGGGAGCTCTGTGGTGTCCCGGTCTCAGAGTCTATGAGGGAATGAGGTCCCTGTGGCACACTATTGGGAGCTCTGTGGTGCCCAGGGCTGAGAGTCTATGGGGGAATGGGGTCCCTGTGGAACACTATTGGGAGCTCTGTGGTGTTCAGGGCTGAGAGTCTATGAGGGAATGGGGTCCCTGTGGCACGCTATTGGGAGCTCTGTGGTGTCTAGAGCTCAGAGTCTATGAGGGAATGATGTCCCTGTGGCACGCTATTGGAAGCTCTGTGGTGCCCAGGGCTGAGAGTCTATGAGGGAATGCGGTCCCTGTGGCACACTATTGGGAGCTCTGTGATGCCCAGGGCTGAGAGCCTATGAGGGAATGATGTCCCTGTGGCACATTATTGGACTTCTGTGGCTTCCAGGGCTGAGAGTCTATGAGGGAATGAGGTCCCTGTGGCACACTATTGGGAGCTCTGTGGTGTCCAGGGCTGAGAGTCTATGAGGGAATGGGGTCCCTCTGGCACACTATTGGGAGCTCTGTGGTGTCTAGAGCTGAGAGTCTATGAGGGAATGATGTCCCTGTGGCACACTATTGGGAGCTCTGTGGTGTCCAGGGCTGAGAGTCTATGAGGGAATGAGGTCCCTGTGGCACACTATTGGAAGCTCTGTGGTGTCTAGAGCTGAGAATCTATTAGGGAATGGGGTCCCTCTGGCACACTATTGGACTCCTGTGGTGGAGTCTATGAGGGAATGGGGTCCCTCTGGCACACTATTGGGAGCTCTGTGGTGTCCAGGGCTGAGAGTCTATGAGGGAATGGCGTCCCTCTGGCACACTATTGGGAGCTCTGTGGTGCCCAGGGCTGAGAGTCTATGAGGGAATGAGGTCCCTGTGACACACTATTGGGAGCTCGGTGGTGCCCAGAGCTGAGAGTCTATGAGGGAATGAGGTCTATGTGGCACACTATTGGAGCTCTGTGGTGTCCAGGGCTGAGAGTCTATGAGGGAATGAGGTCCCTGTGGCACACTATTGGAAGCTCTGTGGTGTCTAGAGCTGAGAATCTATGAGGGAATGGGGTCCCTCTGGCACACTATTGGACTTCTGTGGTATCCAGGGCTGAAAGTCTATGAGGGAATGGGGTCCCTGTGGCACACTATTGGGAGCTCTGTGGTGTCCAGGGTTGAGAGTCTATGAGGGAATGAGGTCCCTGTGGCACACTATTGGGAGCTCTGTGGTGTCTAGAGCTCAGAGTCTATGAGGGAATGTGGTCCCTGTGGCACACTAATGGAGCTCTGTGGTGTCCAGGGCTGAGAGTCTATGAGGGAATGAGGTCCCTGTGGCACACTATTGGACTTCTGTGGTGTCCAGGGCTGCTGAGCGTCTATGAGGGAATGAGGTCCCTGTGGCACACTATTGGACTTCTGTGGTGTCCAGGGCTGAGATTCTATGAGGGAATGAGGTCCCTGTGGCACACTATTGGGAGCTCTGTGGTGTCCAGGGCTGAGAGTCTATGAGGGAATGAGGTCCCTGTGGCACACTATTGGGGGAGCTCTGTGGTGTCCCGGTCTCAGAGTCTATGAGGGAATGAGGTCCCTGTGGCACACTATTGGGAGCTCTGTGGTGCCCAGGGCTGAGAGTCTATGGGGGAATGGGGTCCCTGTGGAACACTATTGGGAGCTCTGTGGTGTTCAGGGCTGAAAGTCTATGAGGGAATGGGGTCCCTGTGGCACGCTATTGGGAGCTCTGTGGTGTCTAGAGCTCAGAGTCTATGAGGGAATGATGTCCCTGTGGCACGCTATTGGAAGCTCTGTGGTGCCCAGGGCTGAGAGTCTATGAGGGAATGCGGTCCCTGTGGCACACTATTGGGAGCTCTGTGATGCCCAGGGCTGAGAGCCTATGAGGGAATGATGTCCCTGTGGCACATTATTGGACTTCTGTGGCTTCCAGGGCTGAGAGTCTATGAGGGAATGAGGTCCCTGTGGCACACTATTGGGAGCTCTGTGGTGTCCAGGGCTGAGAGTCTATGAGGGAATGGGGTCCCTCTGGCACACTATTGGGAGCTCTGTGGTGTCTAGAGCTGAGAGTCTATGAGGGAATGATGTCCCTGTGGCACACTATTGGGAGCTCTGTGGTGTCCAGGGCTGAGAGTCTATGAGGGAATGAGGTCCCTGTGGCACACTATTGGAAGCTCTGTGGTGTCTAGAGCTGAGAATCTATTAGGGAATGGGGTCCCTCTGGCACACTATTGGACTCCTGTGGTGGAGTCTATGAGGGAATGGGGTCCCTCTGGCACACTATTGGGAGCTCTGTGGTGTCCAGGGCTGAGAGTCTATGAGGGAATGGCGTCCCTCTGGCACACTATTGGGAGCTCTGTGGTGCCCAGGGCTGAGAGTCTATGAGGGAATGAGGTCCCTGTGACACACTATTGGGAGCTCGGTGGTGCCCAGAGCTGAGAGTCTATGAGGGAATGAGGTCTATGTGGCACACTATTGGAGCTCTGTGGTGTCCAGGGCTGAGAGTCTATGAGGGAATGAGGTCCCTGTGGCACACTATTGGAAGCTCTGTGGTGTCTAGAGCTGAGAATCTATGAGGGAATGGGGTCCCTCTGGCACACTATTGGACTTCTGTGGTATCCAGGGCTGAAAGTCTATGAGGGAATGGGGTCCCTGTGGCACACTATTGGGAGCTCTGTGGTGTCCAGGGTTGAGAGTCTATGAGGGAATGGAGTCCCTCTGGCACACTATTGGGAGCTCTGTGGTGTCTAGAGCAGAGAGTCTATGAGGGAATGATATCCCTGTGGCACATTATTGGACTTCTGTGGCTTCCAGGGCTGAGAGTCTATGAGGTAATGAGGTCCCTGTGGCACACTATTGGGAGCTCTGTGGTGTCCAGGGCTGAGAGTCCATGAGGGAATGGGGTCCCTCTGGCACACTATTGGGAGCTCTGTGGTGTCTAGAGCTGAGAGTCTATGAGGGAATGATGTCCCTGTGGCACACTATTGGGAGCTCTGTGGTGTCCAGGGCTGAGAGTCTATGAGGGAATGAGGTCCCTGAGGCACACTATTGGAAGCTCTGTGGTGTCTAGAGCTGAGAATCTATGAGGGAATTGGGTCCCTCTGGCACACTATTGGACTCCTGTGGTGTCCAGGGCTGAGAGTCTATGAGGGAATGAGGTCCATGTGGCACACTATTGGACTTCTGTGGTGTCCAGGGCTGAGAGTCTATGAGGGAATGGGGTCCCTCTGGCACACTATTGGGAGCTCTGTGGTGTCCAGGGCTGAGAGTCTATGAGGGAATTGCGTCCCTCTGGCACACTATTGGGAGCTCTGTGGTGTCCAGGGCTGAGAGTCTATGAGGGAATGGGGTCCCTCTGGCACACTATTGGGAGCTCTGTGGTGTCCAGGGCTGAGAGTCTATGAGGGAATGGGGTCCCTCTGGCACACTATTGGGAGCTCTGTGGTGTCCGGGGCTGAGAGTCTATGAGGGAATGAGGTCCCTGTGGCACACTATTGGGAGCTCTGTGGTGTCCAGGGCTGAGAGTCTATGAGGGAATGATGTCCCTGTGGCACACTATTGGGAGCTCTGTGGTGTCCAGGGCTGAGAGTCTATGAGGGAATGAGGTCCCTGTGGCGCACTATTGGACTTCTGTGGTGTCCAGGGCTGAGAGTCTATGAGGGAATGAGGTCCCTGTGGCACACTGCTGGGAGCTCTGTGGTGTCGAGAGCTCAGAGTCTATGAGGGAATGAGGTCCCTGTGGCACACTATTGCGAGCTCTGTGGTGTCTAGAGCTCAGAGTCTATGAGGGAATGAGGTCCATGTGGCACACTAATGGAGCGCTGTGGTTGTCCAGGGCTGAGAGTCTATGAGGGAATGAGGTCCCTGTGGCACACTATTGGACTTCTGTGGTGTCCAGGGCTGAGAGTCTATGAGGGAATGAGGTCCCTGTGGCACACTATTGGGAGCTATGTGGTGTCTAGAGCTCAGAGTCTATGAGGGAATGAGGTCCCTGTGGCACACTATTGGGAGCTCTGTGGTGTCTAGAGCTCAGAGTCTATGAGGGAATGTGGTCCCTGTGGCACACTAATGGAGCTCTGTGGTGTCCAGGGCTGAGAGTCTATGAGGGAATGAGGTCCCTGTGGCACACTATTGGACTTCTGTGGTGTCCAGGGCTGCTGAGAGTCTATGAGGGAATGAGGTCCCTGTGGCACACTATTGGACTTCTGTGGTGTCCAGGGCTGAGATTCTATGAGGGAATGAGGTCCCTGTGGCACACTATTGGGAGCTCTGTGGTGTCCAGGGCTGAGAGTCTATGAGGGAATGAGGTCCCTGTGGCACACTATTGGGAGCTCTGTGGTGTCCCGGTCTCAGAGTCTATGAGGGAATGAGGTCCCTGTGGCACACTATTGGGAGCTCTGTGGTGCCCAGGGCTGAGAGTCTATGGGGGAATGGGGTCCCTGTGGAACACTATTGGGAGCTCTGTGGTGTTCAGGGCTGAGAGTCTATGAGGGAATGGGGTCCCTGTGGCACGCTATTGGGAGCTCTGTGGTGTCTAGAGCTCAGAGTCTATGAGGGAATGATGTCCCTGTGGCACGCTATTGGAAGCTCTGTGGTGCCCAGGGCTGAGAGTCTATGAGGGAATGCGGTCCCTGTGGCACACTATTGGGAGCTCTGTGATGCCCAGGGCTGAGAGCCTATGAGGGAATGATGTCCCTGTGGCACATTATTGGACTTCTGTGGCTTCCAGGGCTGAGAGTCTATGAGGGAATGAGGTCCCTGTGGCACACTATTGGGAGCTCTGTGGTGTCCAGGGCTGAGAGTCTATGAGGGAATGGGGTCCCTCTGGCACACTATTGGGAGCTCTGTGGTGTCTAGAGCTGAGAGTCTATGAGGGAATGATGTCCCTGTGGCACACTATTGGGAGCTCTGTGGTGTCCAGGGCTGAGAGTCTATGAGGGAATGAGGTCCCTGTGGCACACTATTGGAAGCTCTGTGGTGTCTAGAGCTGAGAATCTATTAGGGAATGGGGTCCCTCTGGCACACTATTGGACTCCTGTGGTGGAGTCTATGAGGGAATGGGGTCCCTCTGGCACACTATTGGGAGCTCTGTGGTGTCCAGGGCTGAGAGTCTATGAGGGAATGGCGTCCCTCTGGCACACTATTGGGAGCTCTGTGGTGCCCAGGGCTGAGAGTCTATGAGGGAATGAGGTCCCTGTGACACACTATTGGGAGCTCGGTGGTGCCCAGAGCTGAGAGTCTATGAGGGAATGAGGTCTATGTGGCACACTATTGGAGCTCTGTGGTGTCCAGGGCTGAGAGTCTATGAGGGAATGAGGTCCCTGTGGCACACTATTGGAAGCTCTGTGGTGTCTAGAGCTGAGAATCTATGAGGGAATGGGGTCCCTCTGGCACACTATTGGACTTCTGTGGTATCCAGGGCTGAAAGTCTATGAGGGAATGGGGTCCCTGTGGCACACTATTGGGAGCTCTGTGGTGTCCAGGGTTGAGAGTCTTTGAGGGAATGGAGTCCCTCTGGCACACTATTGGGAGCTCTGTGGTGTCTAGAGCAGAGAGTCTATGAGGGAATGATATCCCTGTGGCACATTATTGGACTTCTGTGGCTTCCAGGGCTGAGAGTCTATGAGGTAATGAGGTCCCTGTGGCACACTATTGGGAGCTCTGTGGTGTCCAGGGCTGAGAGTCCATGAGGGAATGGGGTCCCTCTGGCACACTATTGGGAGCTCTGTGGTGTCTAGAGCTGAGAGTCTATGAGGGAATGATGTCCCTGTGGCACACTATTGGGAGCTCTGTGGTGTCCAGGGCTGAGAGTCTATGAGGGAATGAGGTCCCTGAGGCACACTATTGGAAGCTCTGTGGTGTCTAGAGCTGAGAATCTATGAGGGAATGGGGTCCCTCTGGCACACTATTGGACTCCTGTGGTGTCCAGGGCTGAGAGTCTATGAGGGAATGAGGTCCATGTGGCACACTATTGGACTTCTGTGGTGTCCAGGGCTGAGAGTCTATGAGGGAATGGGGTCCCTCTGGCACACTATTGGGAGCTCTGTGGTGTCCAGGGCTGAGAGTCTATGAGGGAATTGCGTCCCTCTGGCACACTATTGGGAGCTCTGTGGTGTCCAGGGCTGAGAGTCTATGAGGGAATGGGGTCCCTCTGGCACACTATTGGGAGCTCTGTGGTGTCCAGGGCTGAGAGTCTATGAGGGAATGGGGTCCCTCTGGCACACTATTGGGAGCTCTGTGGTGTCCGGGGCTGAGAGTCTATGAGGGAATGAGGTCCCTGTGGCACACTATTGGGAGCTCTGTGGTGTCCAGGGCTGAGAGTCTATGAGGGAATGATGTCCCTGTGGCACACTATTGGGAGCTCTGTGGTGTCCAGGGCTGAGAGTCTATGAGTGAATGAGGTCCCTGTGGCACACTATTGGACTTCTGTGGTGTCCTGGGCTGAGAGTCTATGAGGTAATGAGGTCCCTCTGGCACACTATTGGGAGCTCTGTGGTGTCCAGGGCTGAGAGTCTATGAGTGAATGAGGTCCCTGTGGCACACTATTGGACTTCTGTGGTGTCCAGGGCTGAGAGTCTATGAGGTAATGAGGTCCCCGTGGCACACTATTGGAAGCTATGATATGATATGATATGATATGATATGGTATTTGTAACGCGCCTATACACAGGTGTTTCAAGGCGCGACGATGCAGGGAGGGGAGGGACAAGGGGAGACAGACAACGATCCTACTAGGCCAGGTGTCATTCAGATCGCGCAAGTGCAGGGGTGGGGGAGGGGGAAAAGTGCAAGGGGAAGGGGAGGGGGAGGGGGGGAAGTGCAGTACAAGGTAAGTGGCGTAAAGTAATAAATAATTAAATAGGGCCAGCTGGTGGCAAGTGCGAGGTAAGTGCAGAGCAAGTGCTGGGGAAGGGGGGGGGGCTGTAGGGATACAGAGACAGTCCCGCAGTGCAAAGGGGTTCCAGGGCACCAGTGCAAGTGGAGAGAGAGCTCTGTGGTGTCCAGGGCTGAGAGTCTATGAGGGAATGCGGTCCCTGTGGCACACTATTGGGAGCTCTGTGATGCCCAGGGCTGAGAGCCTATGAGGGAATGATGTCCCTGTGGCACATTATTGGACTTCTGTGGCTTCCAGGGCTGAGAGTCTATGAGGGAATGAGGTCCCTGTGGCACACTATTGGGAGCTCTGTGGTGTCCAGGGCTGAGAGTCTATGAGGGAATGAGGTCCCTGTGGCACACTATTGGAAGCTCTGTGGTGTCTAGAGCTGAGAATCTATGAGGGAATGGGGTCCCTCTGGCACACTATTGGACTCCTGTGGTGGAGTCTATGAGGGAATGGGGTCCCTCTGGCACACTATTGGGAGCTCTGTGGTGTCCAGGGCTGAGAGTCTATGAGGGAATGGCGTCCCTCTGGCACACTATTGGGAGCTCTGTGGTGCCCAGGGCTGAGAGTCTATGAGGGAATGCGGTCCCTGTGGCACGCTATTGGGAGCTCTGTGGTGTCCGGGGCTGAGAGTCTATGAGGGAATGAGGTCCCTGTAGCACACTATTGGGAGCTCTGTGGTGTCCAGGGCTGAGAGTCTATGAGGGAATGGGGTCCCTGTGACACACTATTGGGACTTCTGTGGTGTCTAGAGCTCAGAGTCTATGAGGGAATGGGGTCCCTCTGGCACACTATTGCGAGCTCTGTGGTGTCCAGGTCTGAGAGTCTATGAGTGAATGAGGTCCATGTGGCACACTATTGGACTTCTGTGGTGTCCAGGGCTGAGAGTCTATGAGGTAATGAGGTCCTGTGGCACACTATTGGGAGCTCTGTGGCGTCCAGGGCTGAGAGTCTATGAGGGAATGTGGTCCCTGTGGCACACTATTGGACTTCTGTTGTGTCTAGAGCTGAGAGTGTATGAGGGAATGAGGTCCATGTGGCACACTATTGGAAGCTCTGTGGTGCCCAGGGCTGAGAGTCTATGAGGGAATGTGGTCCCTGTGGCACACTATTGGACTTCTGTTGTGTCTAGAGCTGAGAGTGTATGAGGGAATGAGGTCCATGTGGCACACTATTGGAAGCTCTGTGGTGTCCAGGGCTGAGTGTATGAGGGAATGAGGTCCATGTGGCACAATATTGGATTTCTGTGGTGTCCAGGGCTGAGAGTCTATGAGGGAATGAGGTCCCGGTGGCACACACATGGAGCTCTGTGGTGTCCAGGGCTGAGAGTCTATGAGGGAATGCGGTCCCCGTGGCACACTAATGGAGCTCTGTGGCATCCAGGGCTGAGAGTCTATGAGGGAACGAGGTCCCTGTGGCACGCTATTGGAAGCTCTGTGGTGCCCAGGGCCGAGAGTCTATGAGGGAATGGGGTCTCTCTGGCACACTATTGGGAGCTCTGTGGTGCCCAGGGCTGAGAGTCTATGAGGAATGGGGTCCCTGTGGCACACTATTGGGAGCTCTGTGGTGTCCAGGGCTGAGGGTCTATGAGGAATGAGCTACCTGTGGCACACTATTGGGAGCTCTGTGGTGTCAAGGGCTGAGAGTCTATGAGGGAATGAGGTCCCTGTGGCACACTATTGGAATCTCTGTGGTGTCCAGGTCTGAGAGTCTATGAGGGAATGAGTTCCCTGTGGCACACTATTGGGAGCTCTGTGGTGTCCAGGGCTGAGAGTATATGAGGGAATGGGGTCCCTGTGGCACACTATTGGGAGCTCTGTGGTGTCCAGGGCTGAGAGTCTATGAGGGAATGAGGTCCCTCTGGCACACTATTGGGAGCTCTGTGGTGTCCAGGGCTGAGAGTCTATGAGGGAATGGGATCCCTGTGGCACACTATTGGGAGCTCTGTGGTGCCCAGGGCTGAGCGTCTATGAGGAATGACGTCCCTGTGGCACACTATTGGGAGCTCTGTGGTGTCCAGGGCTGAGAGTCTATGAGGGAATGAGGTCCCTGTGGCACACTATTGGGAGCTCTGTGGTGTCCAGGGCTGAGGGTCTATGAGGAATGAGGTACCTGTGGCACACTATTGGGAGCTCTGTGGTGCCCAGGGCTGAGAGTCTATGAGGGAATGGGGTCCCTGTGGCACACTATTGGGAGCTCTGTGGTGTCTAGAGCTCAGAGTCTATGAGGGAATGAGGTCCCTGTGGCACACTAATGAAGCTCTGTGGTGTCCAGGGCTGAGAGTCTATGAGGGAATGTGGTCCCTGTGGCACACTATTGGGAGCTCTGTGGTGTCCAGGGATGAGGGTCTATGAGGAATGAGGTCCCTGTGGCACACTATTGGGAGCTCTGTGGTGTCTAGAGCTCAGAGTCTATGAGGGAATGAGGTCCCTGTGGCACACTTATGGAGCTCTGTGGTGTCCAGGGCTGAGAGTCTATGAGGGAATGAGGTCCCTGTGGCACACTATTGGACTTCTGTGGTGTCCAGGGCTCAGAGTCTATGAAGGAAGGAGGTCCCTGTGGCACACTATTGGGAGCTCTGTGGTGTCTAGAGCTCAGAGTCTATGAGGGAATGAGGTCCCTGTGGCACACTATTGGGAGCTCTGTGGTGTCTAGAGATCAGAGTCTACAAGGGAATGCGGTCCCTGTGGCACACTAATGGAGCTCTGTGGTGTCCAGGGCTGAGAGTCTATGAGGGAATGAGGTCCCTGTGGCAAACTATTGGACTTCTGTGGTGTCCAGGGCTGAGAGTCTATGAGGGAATGAGGTCCCTGTGGCACACTATTGGACTTCTGTGGTATCCAGGGCTGATAGTCTATGAGGGAATGAGGTCCCTGTGGCACACTATTGGGAGCTCTGTGGTGTCCAGGACTGAGAGTCTATGAGGGAATGAGGTCCCTGTGGGACACTATTGGGAGCTCTCTGGTGTCCAGGTCTCAGAGGCTATGAGGGAATGAGGTCCCTGTGGCAAACTATTGGGAGCTCTGTGGTGCCCAGGGCTGAGAGTCTATGAGGGAATGAGGTCCCTGTGGCACACTATTGGGAGCTCTGTGGTGTCCAGGGCTGAGAGTCTATGAGGGAATCGGGTCCCTGTGGCACGCTATTGGGAGCTCGGTGGTGTCTAGAGCTCAGAGTCTATGAGGGAATGAGGTCCCTGTGGCACGCTATTGGAAGCTCTGTGGTGCCGAGGGCTGAGAGTCTATGAGGGAATGATGTCCCTGTGGCACACTATTGGGAGCTCTGTGGTGTCCAGGGCTGAGAGTCTATGAGGGAATGGGTCTCTGTGGCACACTAATGGAGCTCTGTGGTGTCCAGGGCTGAGAGTCTATGAGGGAATGAGGTCCCTGTGGCACACTATTGGACTTCTGTGGTGTCCAGGGCTGAGAGTCTATGAGGGAATGAGGTCCCTGTGGCACACTATTGGACTTCTGTGGTGTCCAGGGCTGAGAGTCTATGAGGGAATGAGGTCCCTGTGGGAGACTATTGGGAGCTCTGTGGTGTCCAGGGCTGAGTGTCTATGAGGGAATGAGGTCCCTGTGGAACACTATTGGGAGCTCTGTGGTGTCCAGGTCTCAGAGTCTATGAGGGAATGAGGTCCCTGTGGCACACTATTGGGAGCTCTGTGGTGCCCAGGGCTGAGAGTCTATGAGGGAATGAGGTCCCTGTGGCACACTAATGGAGCTCTGCGGTGTCCATGGCTGAGAGTCTATGAGGGAATGCGGTCCCTGTGGCACACTAATGGAGCTCTGTGGTGTCCAGGGCTGAGAGTCTATGAGGGAATGAGGTCCCTGTGGCGCACTATTGGACTTCTGTGGTGTCCAGGGCTGAGAGTCTATGAGGGAATGAGGTCCCTGTGGCACACTGCTGGGAGCTCTGTGGTGTCGAGAGCTCAGAGTCTATGAGGGAATGAGGTCCCTGTGGCACACTATTGGGAGCTCTGTGGTGTCTAGAGCTCAGAGTCTATGAGGGAATGAGGTCCATGTGGCACACTAATGGAGCTCTGTGGTTGTCCAGGGCTGAGAGTCTATGAGGGAATGAGGTCCCTGTGGCACACTATTGGACTTCTGTGGTGTCCAGGGCTGAGAGTCTATGAGGGAATGAGGTCCCTGTGGCACACTATTGGGAGCTATGTGGTGTCTAGAGCTCAGAGTCTATGAGGGAATGAGGTCCCTGTGGCACACTATTGGGAGCTCTGTGGTGTCTAGAGCTCAGAGTCTATGAGGGAATGTGGTCCCTGTGGCACACTAATGGAGCTCTGTGGTGTCCAGGGCTGAGAGTCTATGAGGGAATGAGGTCCCTGTGGCACACTATTGGACTTCTGTGGTGTCCAGGGCTGCTGAGAGTCTATGAGGGAATGAGGTCCCTGTGGCACACTATTGGACTTCTGTGGTGTCCAGGGCTGAGAGTCTATGAGGGAATGAGGTCCCTGTGGCACACTATTGGGAGCTCTGTGGTGTCCAGGGCTGAGAGTCTATGAGGGAATGAGGTCCCTGTGGCACACTATTGGGAGCTCTGTGGTGTCCAGGTCTCAGAGTCTATGAGGGAATGAGGTCCCTGTGGCACACTATTGGGAGCTCTGTGGTGCCCAGGGCTGAGAGTCTATGGGGGAATGGGGTCCCTGTGGCACACTATTGGGAGCTCTGTGGTGTCCAGGGCTGAGAGTCTATGAGGGAATGGGGTCCCTGTGGCACGCTATTGGGAGCTCTGTGGTGTCTAGAGCTCAGGCTCAGAGTCTATGAGGGAATGAGGTCCCTGTGGCACGCTATTGGAAGCTCTGTGGTGCCCAGGGCTGAGAGTCTATAAGGGAATGATGTCCCTGTGGCACACTATTGGGAGCTCTGTGGTGTCCAGGGCTGAGAGTCTATGAGGGAATGGGGTCCCTGTGGCACACTAATGGAGCTCTGTGGTGTCCAGGGCTGAGAGTCTATGAGGGAATGAGGTCCCTGTGGCACACTATTGGACTTCTGTGGTGTCTAGGGCTGAGAGTCTATGAGGGAATGAGGTCCCTGTGGCACACTATTGGACTTCTGTGGTGTCCAGGGCTGAGAGCCTATGAGGAAATGAGGTCCCTGTGGCACACTATTGGGAGCTCTGTGGTGTCCAGGTCTCAGAGTCTATGAGGGAATGAGGTCCCTGTGGCACACTATTGGGAGCTCTGTGGTGCCCAGGGCTGAGAGTCTATGAGGGAATGGGGTCCCTGTGGCACACTTTTGGGAGCTCTGTGGTGTCTAGAGCTCAGAGTCTATGAGGGAATGAGGTCCCTGTGGCACACAATTGGACTTCTGTGGTGTCCAGGGCTGAGAGTCTATGAGGGAATGAGGTCCCTGTGGCACACTATTGGGAGCTCTGTGGTGTCCAGGTCTCAGAGTCTATGAGGGAATGAGGTCCCTGTGGCACACTATTGGGAGCTCTGTGGTACCCAGGGCTGAGAGTCTATGAGGGAATGAGGTCCCTGTGGCACACTATTGGGAGCTCTGTGGTGTCCAGGGCTGAGAGTCTATGAGGGAATGGGGTCCCTGTAACACACTATTGGGAGCTCTGTGGTGTCCAGGGCTGAGAGTCTATGAGGGAATGAGGTCCCTCTGGCACACTATTGGGAGCTCTGTGGTGTCCAGGGCTGAGAGTCTATGAGGGAATGGGGTCCCTGTGGCACACTATTGGGAGCTCTGTGGTGCCCAGGGCTGAGAGTCTATGAGGGAATGGGGTCCCTGTGGTACACTAATGGAAGCTCTGTGGTGTCCAGGGCTGAGAGTCTATGAGGGAATGCGGTCCCTCTGGCACACTATTGGAGCTCTGTGGTGTCCAGGGCTGAGAGTCTATGAGGGAATGGGGTCCCTGTGGCACACTATTGGAAGCTCTGTGGTGTCTAGAGCTGAGAATCTATGAGGGAATGGGGTCCCTCTGGCACACTATTGGACTTCTGTGGTATCCAGGGCTGAAAGTCTATGAGGGAATGGGGTCCCTGTGGCACACTATTGGGAGCTCTGTGGTGTCCAGGGCTGAGAGTTTATGAGGGAATGATGTCCCTGTGGCACACTATTGGAAGCTCTGTGGTGTCTAGAGCTGAGAATATATGAGGGAATGGGGTCCCTCTGGCACACTATTGGAAGCTCTGTGGTGTCTAGAGCTGAGAATATATGAGGGAATGGGGTCCCTCTGGCACACTATTGGACTCCTGTGGTGTCCAGGGCTGAGAGTCTATGAGGGAATGAGGTCCATGTGGCACACTATTGGACTTCTGTGGTGTCCAGGGCTGAGAGTCTGAGGGAATGCGGTCCCTGTGGCACGCTATTGGAAGCTCTGTGGTGTGCAGGGCTGAGAGTCTATGAGGAATGGGGTCCCTGTGGCACACTAATGGAGCTCTGTGGTGTCCAGGGCTGAGAGTCTATGAGGGAATGGGGTCCCTCTGGCACACTATTGGTAGCTCTGTGGTGTCCAGGGCTGAGAGTCTATGAGGGAATGGGGTCCCTCTGGCACACTATTGGGAGCTCTGTGGTGTCCGGGGCTGAGAGTCTATGAGGGAATGAGGTCCCTGTGGCAAACTATTGGGAGCTCTGTGGTGTCCAGGGCTGAGGGTCTTTGAGGGAATGATGTCCCTGTGGCACACTATTGGGAGCTCTGTGGTGTCCAGGGCTGAGAGTCTATGAGTGAATGAGGTCCCTGTGGCACACTATTGGACCTCTGTGGTGTCCTGGGCTGAGAGTCTATGAGGTAATGAGGTCCCTCTGGCACACTATTGGGAGCTCTGTGGTGTCCAGGGCTGAGAGTCTATGAGTGAATGAGGTCCCTGTGGCACGCTATTGGATTTCTGTGGTGTCCAGGGCTGAGAGTCTATGAGTGAATGAGGTCCCTGTGGCACACTATTGGACCTCTGTGGTGTCCTGGGCTGAGAGTCTATGAGGTAATGAGGTCCCTCTGGCACACTATTGGGAGCTCTGTGGTGTCCAGGGCTGAGAGTCTATGAGGGAATGAGGTCCCTCTGGCACACTAATGGAAGCTCTGTGGTGTCCAGGGCTGAGAGTCTATGAGGGAATGCGGTCCCTCTGGCACACTATTGGAGCTCTGTGGTGTCCAGGGCTGAGAGTCTATGAGGGAATGAGGTCCCTGTGGCACACTATTGGAAGCTCTGTGGTGTCTAGAGCTGAGAATCTATGAGGGAATGGGGTCCCTCTGGCACACTATTGGACTTCTGTGGTATCCAGGGCTGAAAGTCTATGAGGGAATGGGGTCCCTGTGGCACACTATTGGACTTCTGTGGTGTCTAAAGCTGAGAGTCTATGAGGGAATGAGGTCCCTGTGGCACACTATTGGGAGCTCTGTGGTGTCCAGGGCTGAGAGTCTATGAGGGAATGATGTCCCTGTGGCACACTATTGGGAGCTCTGTGGTGTCCAGGGCTGAGAGTTTATGAGGGAATGATGTCCCTGTGGCACGCTATTGGGAGCTCTGTGGTGTCCAGGGCTGAGAGTCTATGAGGGAATGGGGTCCCTCTGGCACACTATTGGAAGCTCTGTGGTGTCTAGAGCTGAGAATATATGAGGGAATGGGGTTCCTCTGGCACACTATTGGACTCCTGTGGTGTCCAGGGCTGAGAGTCTATGAGGGAATGAGGTCCATGTGGCACACTATTGGACTTCTGTGGTGTCCAGGGCTGAGAGTCTGAGGGAATGCGGTCCCTGTGGCACGCTATTGGAAGCTCTGTGGTGTGCAGGGCTGAGAGTCTATGAGGAATGGGGTCCCTGTGGCACACTAATGGAGCTCTGTGGTGTCCAGGGCTGAGAGTCTATGAGGGAATGGGGTCCCTCTGGCACACTATTGGTAGCTCTGTGGTGTCCAGGGCTGAGAGTCTATGAGGGAATGGGGTCCCTCTGGCACACTATTGGGAGCTCTGTGGTGTCCGGGGCTGAGAGTCTATGAGGGAATGAGGTCCCTGTGGCAAACTATTGGGAGCTCTGTGGTGTCCAGGGCTGAGGGTCTATGAGGGAATGATGTCCCTGTGGCACACTATTGGGAGCTCTGTGGTGTCGAGGGCTGAGAGTCTATGAGTGAATGAGGTCCCTGTGGCACACTATTGGACCTCTGTGGTGTCCTGGGCTGAGAGTCTATGAGGTAATGAGGTCCCTCTGGCACACTATTGGGAGCTCTGTGGTGTCCAGGGCTGAGAGTCTATGAGTGAATGAGGTCCCTGTGGCACGCTATTGGATTTCTGTGGTGTCCAGGGCTGAGAGTCTATGAGGTAATGAGGTCCCCGTGGCACACTATTGGAAGCTCTGTGGTGTCCAGGGCTGAGAGTCTATGAGGGAATGCGGTCCCTGTGGCACACTATTGGGAGCTCTGTGGTGTCCAGGGCTGAGAGTCTATGAGGGAATGGGGTCCCTATGGCACACTATTGGGAGCTCTGTGGTGTCCAGGTCTGAGAGTCTATGAGGTAATGGGGTCGCTGTGGCACACTATTGGGAGCTCTGTGGTGTCCAGGGCTCGGAGTCTATGAGGGAATGAGGTCCCTGTGGCACACTATTGGAAGCTCTGTGGTGTCCAGGGCTGAGAGTCTATGAGGGAATGAGGTCCCTCTGGCACACTATTGGGAGCTCTGTGGTGTCCAGGGCTGAGAGTCTATGAGGGAATGGGGTTCCTCTGGCACACTATTGGGGGCTCTGTGGTGTCCAGGGATGAGAGTCTATGAGGGAATGAGGTCCCTGTGGCACACTATTGGAAGCTCTGTGGTGTCTATAGCTGAGAATCTATGAGGGAAAGGGGTCCCTCTGGCACACTATTGGGAGCTCTGTGATGTCCAGGGCTGAGAGTCTATGAGGGAATGATGTCTCTGTGGCACACTATTGGGAGCTCTGTGGTGTCCAGGGCTGAGAGTCTATGAGGGAATGATGTCCCTGTGGCACACTATTGGGAGCTCTGTGGTGTCCAGGGCTGAGAGTCTATGAGGGAATGGGGTCCCTCTGGCACACTATTTGGAGCTCTGTGGTGTCCAGGGCTGAGAGTCTATGAGGGAATGATGTCCCTGTGGCACACTATTGGGAGCTCTGTGGTGTCCAGGGCTGAGAGTCTATGAGGGAATGAGGTCCCTGTGGCACGCTATTGGACTTCTGTGGTGTCCAGGGCTGAGAGTCTATGAGGGAATGATGTCCCTTTGGCACACTATTGGGAGCTCTGTGGTGTCCTGGGCTGAGAGTCTATGAGGGAATGATGTCCCTGTGGCACACTATTGGGAGCTCTGTGGTGTCCAGGGCTGAGAGTCTATGAGGGAATGATGTCCCTGTGGCACACTATTGGGAGCTCTGTGGTGTCCAGGGCTGAGAGTCTATGAGGGAATGGGGTCCCTCTGGCACACTATTGGGAGCTCTGTGGTGTCCAGGGCTGAGAGTCTATGAGGGAATGATGTCCCTGTGGCACACTATTGGGAGCTCTGTGGTGTCCAGGGCTGAGAGTCTATGAGGGAATGCGGTCCCTGTGGCACACTATTGGGAGCTCTGTGGTGTCCAGGGCTGAGAGTCTAAGAGGGAATGCGGTCCCTGTGGCACACTATTGGGAGCTCTGTGGTGTCCAGGGCTGAGAGTCTATGAGGGAATGCGGTCCCTATAGCAGACTATTGGGAGCTCTGTGGTGTCCAGGGCTGAGAGTCTATGAGGTATTGGGGTCGCTGTGGCACACTATTGGGAGCTCTGTGGTGTCCAGGGCTGAGAGTCTATGAGGGAATGGGGTTCCTCTGGCACACTATTGGGAGCTCTGTGGTGTCCAGGGATGAGAGTCTATGAGGGAATGAGGTCCCTCTGGCACACTAATGGAAGCTCTGTGGTGTCCAGGGCTGAGAGTCTATGAGGGAATGCGGTCCCTCTGGCACACTATTGGAGCTCTGTGGTGTCCAGGGCTGAGAGTCTATGAGGGAATGAGGTCCCTGTGGCACACTATTGGAAGCTCTGTGGTGTCTAGAGCTGAGAATCTATGAGGGAATGGGGTCCCTCTGGCACACTATTGGACTTCTGTGGTATCCAGGGCTGAAGGTCTATGAGGGAATGGGGTCCCTGTGGCACACTATTGGACTTCTGTGGTGTCTAAAGCTGAGAGTCTATGAGGGAATGAGGTCCCTGTGGCACACTATTGGGAGCTCTGTGGTGTCCAGGGCTGAGAGTCTATGAGGGAATGATGTCCCTGTGGCACACTATTGGGAGCTCTGTGGTGTCCAGGGCTGAGAGTTTATGAGGGAATGATGTCCCTGTGGCACGCTATTGGGAGCTCTGTGGTGTCCAGGGCTGAGAGTCTATGAGGGAAAGGGGTCCCTCTGGCACACTATTGGAAGCTCTGTGGTGTCTAGAGCTGAGAATCTATGAGGGAATGGGGTCCCTCTGGCACACTATTGGACTCCTGTGGTGTCCAGGGCTGAGAGTCTATGAGGGAATGAGGTCCATGTGGCACACTATTGGACTTCTGTGGTGTCCAGGGCTGAGAGTCTGAGGGAATGCGGTCCCTGTGGCACGCTATTGGAAGCTGTGTGGTGTGCAGGGCTGAGAGTCTATGAGGAATGGGGTCCCTGTGGCACACTAATGGAGCTCTGTGGTGTCCAGGGCTGAGAGTCTATGAGGGAATGGGGTCCCTCTGGCACACTATTGGTAGCTCTGTGGTGTCCAGGGCTGAGAGTCTATGAGGGAATGGGGTCCCTCTGGCACACTATTGGGAGCTCTGTGGTGTCCGGGGCTGAGAGTCTATGAGGGAATGAGGTCCCTGTGGCAAACTATTGGGAGCTCTGTGGTGTCCAGGGCTGAGGGTCTATGAGGGAATGATGTCCCTGTGGCACACTATTGGGAGCTCTGTGGTGTCCAGGGCTGAGAGTCTATGAGTGAATGAGGTCCCTGTGGCACACTATTGGACCTCTGTGGTGTCCTGGGCTGAGAGTCTATGAGGTAATGAGGTCCCTCTGGCACACTATTGGGAGCTCTGTGGTGTCCAGGGCTGAGAGTCTATGAGGGAATGCGGTCCCTGTGGCACACTATTGGGAGCTCTGTGGTGTCCAGGGCTGAGAGTCTAAGAGGGAATGCGGTCCCTGTGGCACACTATTGGGAGCTCTGTGGTGTCCAGGGCTGAGAGTCTATGAGGGAATGCGGTCCCTATAGCAGACTATTGGGAGCTCTGTGGTGTCCAGGGCTGAGAGTCTATGAGGTATTGGGGTCGCTGTGGCACACTATTGGGAGCTCTGTGGTGTCCAGGGCTGAGAGTCTATGAGGGAATGGGGTTCCTCTGGCACACTATTGGGAGCTCTGTGGTGTCCAGGGATGAGAGTCTATGAGGGAATGAGGTCCCTCTGGCACACTAATGGAAGCTCTGTGGTGTCCAGGGCTGAGAGTCTATGAGGGAATGCGGTCCCTCTGGCACACTATTGGAGCTCTGTGGTGTCCAGGGCTGAGAGTCTATGAGGGAATGAGGTCCCTGTGGCACACTATTGGAAGCTCTGTGGTGTCCAGGGATGAGAATCTATGAGGGAAAGGGGTCCCTCTGGCACACTATTGGGAGCTCTGTGATGTCCAGGGCTGAGAGTCTATGAGGGAATGATGTCTCTGTGGCACACTATTGGGAGCTCTGTGGTGTCCAGGGCTGAGAGTCTATGAGGGAATGATGTCCCTGTGGCACACTATTGGGAGCTCTGTGGTGTCCAGGGCTGAGAGTCTATGAGGGAATGGGGTCCCTCTGGCACACTATTTGGAGCTCTGTGGTGTCCAGGGCTGAGAGTCTATGAGGGAATGATGTCCCTGTGGCACACTATTGGGAGCTCTGTGGTGTCCAGGGCTGAGAGTCTATGAGGGAATGAGGTCCCTGTGGCACGCTATTGGACTTCTGTGGTGTCCAGGGCTGAGAGTCTATGAGGGAATGATGTCCCTTTGGCACACTATTGGGAGCTCTGTGGTGTCCTGGGCTGAGAGTCTATGAGGGAATGATGTCCCTGTGGCACACTATTGGGAGCTCTGTGGTGTCCAGGGCTGAGAGTCTATGAGGGAATGATGTCCCTGTGGCACACTATTGGGAGCTCTGTGGTGTCCAGGGCTGAGAGTCTATGAGGGAATGGGGTCCCTCTGGCACACTATTGGGAGCTCTGTGGCGTCCAGGGCTGAGAGTCTATGAGGGAATGTGGTCCCTGTGGCACACTATTGGACTTCTGTTGTGTCTAGAGCTGAGAGTGTATGAGGGAATGAGGTCCATGTGGCACACTATTGGAAGCTCTGTGGTGCCCAGGGCTGAGAGTCTATGAGGGAATGTGGTCCCTGTGGCACACTATTGGACTTCTGTTGTGTCTAGAGCTGAGAGTGTATGAGGGAATGAGGTCCATGTGGCACACTATTGGAAGCTCTGTGGTGTCCAGGGCTGAGTGTATGAGGGAATGAGGTCCATGTGGCACAATATTGGATTTCTGTGGTGTCCAGGGCTGAGAGTCTATGAGGGAATGAGGTCCCGGTGGCACACACATGGAGCTCTGTGGTGTCCAGGGCTGAGAGTCTATGAGGGAATGCGGTCCCCGTGGCACACTAATGGAGCTCTGTGGCATCCAGGGCTGAGAGTCTATGAGGGAACGAGGTCCCTGTGGCACGCTATTGGAAGCTCTGTGGTGCCCAGGGCCGAGAGTCTATGAGGGAATGGGGTCTCTCTGGCACACTATTGGGAGCTCTGTGGTGCCCAGGGCTGAGAGTCTATGAGGAATGGGGTCCCTGTGGCACACTATTGGGAGCTCTGTGGTGTCCAGGGCTGAGGGTCTATGAGGAATGAGCTACCTGTGGCACACTATTGGGAGCTCTGTGGTGTCAAGGGCTGAGAGTCTATGAGGGAATGAGGTCCCTGTGGCACACTATTGGAATCTCTGTGGTGTCCAGGTCTGAGAGTCTATGAGGGAATGAGTTCCCTGTGGCACACTATTGGGAGCTCTGTGGTGTCCAGGGCTGAGAGTATATGAGGGAATGGGGTCCCTGTGGCACACTATTGGGAGCTCTGTGGTGTCCAGGGCTGAGAGTCTATGAGGGAATGAGGTCCCTCTGGCACACTATTGGGAGCTCTGTGGTGTCCAGGGCTGAGAGTCTATGAGGGAATGGGATCCCTGTGGCACACTATTGGGAGCTCTGTGGTGCCCAGGGCTGAGCGTCTATGAGGAATGACGTCCCTGTGGCACACTATTGGGAGCTCTGTGGTGTCCAGGGCTGAGAGTCTATGAGGGAATGAGGTCCCTGTGGCACACTATTGGGAGCTCTGTGGTGTCCAGGGCTGAGGGTCTATGAGGAATGAGGTACCTGTGGCACACTATTGGGAGCTCTGTGGTGCCCAGGGCTGAGAGTCTATGAGGGAATGGGGTCCCTGTGGCACACTATTGGGAGCTCTGTGGTGTCTAGAGCTCAGAGTCTATGAGGGAATGAGGTCCCTGTGGCACACTAATGAAGCTCTGTGGTGTCCAGGGCTGAGAGTCTATGAGGGAATGTGGTCCCTGTGGCACACTATTGGGAGCTCTGTGGTGTCCAGGGATGAGGGTCTATGAGGAATGAGGTCCCTGTGGCACACTATTGGGAGCTCTGTGGTGTCTAGAGCTCAGAGTCTATGAGGGAATGAGGTCCCTGTGGCACACTTATGGAGCTCTGTGGTGTCCAGGGCTGAGAGTCTATGAGGGAATGAGGTCCCTGTGGCACACTATTGGACTTCTGTGGTGTCCAGGGCTCAGAGTCTATGAAGGAAGGAGGTCCCTGTGGCACACTATTGGGAGCTCTGTGGTGTCTAGAGCTCAGAGTCTATGAGGGAATGAGGTCCCTGTGGCACACTATTGGGAGCTCTGTGGTGTCTAGAGATCAGAGTCTACAAGGGAATGCGGTCCCTGTGGCACACTAATGGAGCTCTGTGGTGTCCAGGGCTGAGAGTCTATGAGGGAATGAGGTCCCTGTGGCAAACTATTGGACTTCTGTGGTGTCCAGGGCTGAGAGTCTATGAGGGAATGAGGTCCCTGTGGCACACTATTGGACTTCTGTGGTATCCAGGGCTGATAGTCTATGAGGGAATGAGGTCCCTGTGGCACACTATTGGGAGCTCTGTGGTGTCCAGGACTGAGAGTCTATGAGGGAATGAGGTCCCTGTGGGACACTATTGGGAGCTCTCTGGTGTCCAGGTCTCAGAGGCTATGAGGGAATGAGGTCCCTGTGGCAAACTATTGGGAGCTCTGTGGTGCCCAGGGCTGAGAGTCTATGAGGGAATGAGGTCCCTGTGGCACACTATTGGGAGCTCTGTGGTGTCCAGGGCTGAGAGTCTATGAGGGAATCGGGTCCCTGTGGCACGCTATTGGGAGCTCGGTGGTGTCTAGAGCTCAGAGTCTATGAGGGAATGAGGTCCCTGTGGCACGCTATTGGAAGCTCTGTGGTGCCGAGGGCTGAGAGTCTATGAGGGAATGATGTCCCTGTGGCACACTATTGGGAGCTCTGTGGTGTCCAGGGCTGAGAGTCTATGAGGGAATGGGTCTCTGTGGCACACTAATGGAGCTCTGTGGTGTCCAGGGCTGAGAGTCTATGAGGGAATGAGGTCCCTGTGGCACACTATTGGACTTCTGTGGTGTCCAGGGCTGAGAGTCTATGAGGGAATGAGGTCCCTGTGGCACACTATTGGACTTCTGTGGTGTCCAGGGCTGAGAGTCTATGAGGGAATGAGGTCCCTGTGGGAGACTATTGGGAGCTCTGTGGTGTCCAGGGCTGAGTGTCTATGAGGGAATGAGGTCCCTGTGGAACACTATTGGGAGCTCTGTGGTGTCCAGGTCTCAGAGTCTATGAGGGAATGAGGTCCCTGTGGCACACTATTGGGAGCTCTGTGGTGCCCAGGGCTGAGAGTCTATGAGGGAATGAGGTCCCTGTGGCACACTAATGGAGCTCTGCGGTGTCCATGGCTGAGAGTCTATGAGGGAATGCGGTCCCTGTGGCACACTAATGGAGCTCTGTGGTGTCCAGGGCTGAGAGTCTATGAGGGAATGAGGTCCCTGTGGCGCACTATTGGACTTCTGTGGTGTCCAGGGCTGAGAGTCTATGAGGGAATGAGGTCCCTGTGGCACACTGCTGGGAGCTCTGTGGTGTCGAGAGCTCAGAGTCTATGAGGGAATGAGGTCCCTGTGGCACACTATTGGGAGCTCTGTGGTGTCTAGAGCTCAGAGTCTATGAGGGAATGAGGTCCATGTGGCACACTAATGGAGCTCTGTGGTTGTCCAGGGCTGAGAGTCTATGAGGGAATGAGGTCCCTGTGGCACACTATTGGACTTCTGTGGTGTCCAGGGCTGAGAGTCTATGAGGGAATGAGGTCCCTGTGGCACACTATTGGGAGCTATGTGGTGTCTAGAGCTCAGAGTCTATGAGGGAATGAGGTCCCTGTGGCACACTATTGGGAGCTCTGTGGTGTCTAGAGCTCAGAGTCTATGAGGGAATGTGGTCCCTGTGGCACACTAATGGAGCTCTGTGGTGTCCAGGGCTGAGAGTCTATGAGGGAATGAGGTCCCTGTGGCACACTATTGGACTTCTGTGGTGTCCAGGGCTGCTGAGAGTCTATGAGGGAATGAGGTCCCTGTGGCACACTATTGGACTTCTGTGGTGTCCAGGGCTGAGAGTCTATGAGGGAATGAGGTCCCTGTGGCACACTATTGGGAGCTCTGTGGTGTCCAGGGCTGAGAGTCTATGAGGGAATGAGGTCCCTGTGGCACACTATTGGGAGCTCTGTGGTGTCCAGGTCTCAGAGTCTATGAGGGAATGAGGTCCCTGTGGCACACTATTGGGAGCTCTGTGGTGCCCAGGGCTGAGAGTCTATGGGGGAATGGGGTCCCTGTGGCACACTATTGGGAGCTCTGTGGTGTCCAGGGCTGAGAGTCTATGAGGGAATGGGGTCCCTGTGGCACGCTATTGGGAGCTCTGTGGTGTCTAGAGCTCAGGCTCAGAGTCTATGAGGGAATGAGGTCCCTGTGGCACGCTATTGGAAGCTCTGTGGTGCCCAGGGCTGAGAGTCTATAAGGGAATGATGTCCCTGTGGCACACTATTGGGAGCTCTGTGGTGTCCAGGGCTGAGAGTCTATGAGGGAATGGGGTCCCTGTGGCACACTAATGGAGCTCTGTGGTGTCCAGGGCTGAGAGTCTATGAGGGAATGAGGTCCCTGTGGCACACTATTGGACTTCTGTGGTGTCTAGGGCTGAGAGTCTATGAGGGAATGAGGTCCCTGTGGCACACTATTGGACTTCTGTGGTGTCCAGGGCTGAGAGCCTATGAGGAAATGAGGTCCCTGTGGCACACTATTGGGAGCTCTGTGGTGTCCAGGTCTCAGAGTCTATGAGGGAATGAGGTCCCTGTGGCACACTATTGGGAGCTCTGTGGTGCCCAGGGCTGAGAGTCTATGAGGGAATGGGGTCCCTGTGGCACACTTTTGGGAGCTCTGTGGTGTCTAGAGCTCAGAGTCTATGAGGGAATGAGGTCCCTGTGGCACACAATTGGACTTCTGTGGTGTCCAGGGCTGAGAGTCTATGAGGGAATGAGGTCCCTGTGGCACACTATTGGGAGCTCTGTGGTGTCCAGGTCTCAGAGTCTATGAGGGAATGAGGTCCCTGTGGCACACTATTGGGAGCTCTGTGGTACCCAGGGCTGAGAGTCTATGAGGGAATGAGGTCCCTGTGGCACACTATTGGGAGCTCTGTGGTGTCCAGGGCTGAGAGTCTATGAGGGAATGGGGTCCCTGTAACACACTATTGGGAGCTCTGTGGTGTCCAGGGCTGAGAGTCTATGAGGGAATGAGGTCCCTCTGGCACACTATTGGGAGCTCTGTGGTGTCCAGGGCTGAGAGTCTATGAGGGAATGGGGTCCCTGTGGCACACTATTGGGAGCTCTGTGGTGCCCAGGGCTGAGAGTCTATGAGGGAATGGGGTCCCTGTGGTACACTAATGGAAGCTCTGTGGTGTCCAGGGCTGAGAGTCTATGAGGGAATGCGGTCCCTCTGGCACACTATTGGAGCTCTGTGGTGTCCAGGGCTGAGAGTCTATGAGGGAATGGGGTCCCTGTGGCACACTATTGGAAGCTCTGTGGTGTCTAGAGCTGAGAATCTATGAGGGAATGGGGTCCCTCTGGCACACTATTGGACTTCTGTGGTATCCAGGGCTGAAAGTCTATGAGGGAATGGGGTCCCTGTGGCACACTATTGGGAGCTCTGTGGTGTCCAGGGCTGAGAGTTTATGAGGGAATGATGTCCCTGTGGCACACTATTGGAAGCTCTGTGGTGTCTAGAGCTGAGAATATATGAGGGAATGGGGTCCCTCTGGCACACTATTGGAAGCTCTGTGGTGTCTAGAGCTGAGAATATATGAGGGAATGGGGTCCCTCTGGCACACTATTGGACTCCTGTGGTGTCCAGGGCTGAGAGTCTATGAGGGAATGAGGTCCATGTGGCACACTATTGGACTTCTGTGGTGTCCAGGGCTGAGAGTCTGAGGGAATGCGGTCCCTGTGGCACGCTATTGGAAGCTCTGTGGTGTGCAGGGCTGAGAGTCTATGAGGAATGGGGTCCCTGTGGCACACTAATGGAGCTCTGTGGTGTCCAGGGCTGAGAGTCTATGAGGGAATGGGGTCCCTCTGGCACACTATTGGTAGCTCTGTGGTGTCCAGGGCTGAGAGTCTATGAGGGAATGGGGTCCCTCTGGCACACTATTGGGAGCTCTGTGGTGTCCGGGGCTGAGAGTCTATGAGGGAATGAGGTCCCTGTGGCAAACTATTGGGAGCTCTGTGGTGTCCAGGGCTGAGGGTCTTTGAGGGAATGATGTCCCTGTGGCACACTATTGGGAGCTCTGTGGTGTCCAGGGCTGAGAGTCTATGAGTGAATGAGGTCCCTGTGGCACACTATTGGACCTCTGTGGTGTCCTGGGCTGAGAGTCTATGAGGTAATGAGGTCCCTCTGGCACACTATTGGGAGCTCTGTGGTGTCCAGGGCTGAGAGTCTATGAGTGAATGAGGTCCCTGTGGCACGCTATTGGATTTCTGTGGTGTCCAGGGCTGAGAGTCTATGAGTGAATGAGGTCCCTGTGGCACACTATTGGACCTCTGTGGTGTCCTGGGCTGAGAGTCTATGAGGTAATGAGGTCCCTCTGGCACACTATTGGGAGCTCTGTGGTGTCCAGGGCTGAGAGTCTATGAGGGAATGAGGTCCCTCTGGCACACTAATGGAAGCTCTGTGGTGTCCAGGGCTGAGAGTCTATGAGGGAATGCGGTCCCTCTGGCACACTATTGGAGCTCTGTGGTGTCCAGGGCTGAGAGTCTATGAGGGAATGAGGTCCCTGTGGCACACTATTGGAAGCTCTGTGGTGTCTAGAGCTGAGAATCTATGAGGGAATGGGGTCCCTCTGGCACACTATTGGACTTCTGTGGTATCCAGGGCTGAAAGTCTATGAGGGAATGGGGTCCCTGTGGCACACTATTGGACTTCTGTGGTGTCTAAAGCTGAGAGTCTATGAGGGAATGAGGTCCCTGTGGCACACTATTGGGAGCTCTGTGGTGTCCAGGGCTGAGAGTCTATGAGGGAATGATGTCCCTGTGGCACACTATTGGGAGCTCTGTGGTGTCCAGGGCTGAGAGTTTATGAGGGAATGATGTCCCTGTGGCACGCTATTGGGAGCTCTGTGGTGTCCAGGGCTGAGAGTCTATGAGGGAATGGGGTCCCTCTGGCACACTATTGGAAGCTCTGTGGTGTCTAGAGCTGAGAATATATGAGGGAATGGGGTCCCTCTGGCACACTATTGGACTCCTGTGGTGTCCAGGGCTGAGAGTCTATGAGGGAATGAGGTCCATGTGGCACACTATTGGACTTCTGTGGTGTCCAGGGCTGAGAGTCTGAGGGAATGCGGTCCCTGTGGCACGCTATTGGAAGCTCTGTGGTGTGCAGGGCTGAGAGTCTATGAGGAATGGGGTCCCTGTGGCACACTAATGGAGCTCTGTGGTGTCCAGGGCTGAGAGTCTATGAGGGAATGGGGTCCCTCTGGCACACTATTGGTAGCTCTGTGGTGTCCAGGGCTGAGAGTCTATGAGGGAATGGGGTCCCTCTGGCACACTATTGGGAGCTCTGTGGTGTCCGGGGCTGAGAGTCTATGAGGGAATGAGGTCCCTGTGGCAAACTATTGGGAGCTCTGTGGTGTCCAGGGCTGAGGGTCTATGAGGGAATGATGTCCCTGTGGCACACTATTGGGAGCTCTGTGGTGTCCAGGGCTGAGAGTCTATGAGTGAATGAGGTCCCTGTGGCACACTATTGGACCTCTGTGGTGTCCTGGGCTGAGAGTCTATGAGGTAATGAGGTCCCTCTGGCACACTATTGGGAGCTCTGTGGTGTCCAGGGCTGAGAGTCTATGAATGAATGAGGTCCCTGTGGCACGCTATTGGATTTCTGTGGTGTCCAGGGCTGAGAGTCTATGAGGTAATGAGGTCCCCGTGGCACACTATTGGAAGCTCTGTGGTGTCCAGGGCTGAGAGTCTATGAGGTAATGCGGTCCCTGTGGCACACTATTGGGAGCTCTGTGGTGTCCAGGGCTGAGAGTCTATGAGGGAATGGGGTCCCTATGGCACACTATTGGGAGCTCTGTGGTGTCCAGGTCTGAGAGTCTATGAGGTAATGGGGTCGCTGTGGCACACTATTGGGAGCTCTGTGGTGTCCAGGGCTCGGAGTCTATGAGGGAATGAGGTCCCTGTGGCACACTATTGGAAGCTCTGTGGTGTCCAGGGCTGAGAGTCTATGAGGGAATGAGGTCCCTCTGGCACACTATTGGGAGCTCTGTGGTGTCCAGGGCTGAGAGTCTATGAGGGAATGGGGTTCCTCTGGCACACTATTGGGGGCTCTGTGGTGTCCAGGGATGAGAGTCTATGAGGGAATGAGGTCCCTGTGGCACACTATTGGAAGCTCTGTGGTGTCTATAGCTGAGAATCTATGAGGGAAAGGGGTCCCTCTGGCACACTATTGGGAGCTCTGTGATGTCCAGGGCTGAGAGTCTATGAGGGAATGATGTCTCTGTGGCACACTATTGGGAGCTCTGTGGTGTCCAGGGCTGAGAGTCTATGAGGGAATGATGTCCCTGTGGCACACTATTGGGAGCTCTGTGGTGTCCAGGGCTGAGAGTCTATGAGGGAATGGGGTCCCTCTGGCACACTATTTGGAGCTCTGTGGTGTCCAGGGCTGAGAGTCTATGAGGGAATGATGTCCCTGTGGCACACTATTGGGAGCTCTGTGGTGTCCAGGGCTGAGAGTCTATGAGGGAATGAGGTCCCTGTGGCACGCTATTGGACTTCTGTGGTGTCCAGGGCTGAGAGTCTATGAGGGAATGATGTCCCTTTGGCACACTATTGGGAGCTCTGTGGTGTCCTGGGCTGAGAGTCTATGAGGGAATGATGTCCCTGTGGCACACTATTGGGAGCTCTGTGGTGTCCAGGGCTGAGAGTCTATGAGGGAATGATGTCCCTGTGGCACACTATTGGGAGCTCTGTGGTGTCCAGGGCTGAGAGTCTATGAGGGAATGGGGTCCCTCTGGCACACTATTGGGAGCTCTGTGGTGTCCAGGGCTGAGAGTCTATGAGGGAATGATGTCCCTGTGGCACACTATTGGGAGCTCTGTGGTGTCCAGGGCTGAGAGTCTATGAGGGAATGCGGTCCCTGTGGCACACTATTGGGAGCTCTGTGGTGTCCAGGGCTGAGAGTCTAAGAGGGAATGCGGTCCCTGTGGCACACTATTGGGAGCTCTGTGGTGTCCAGGGCTGAGAGTCTATGAGGGAATGCGGTCCCTATAGCAGACTATTGGGAGCTCTGTGGTGTCCAGGGCTGAGAGTCTATGAGGTATTGGGGTCGCTGTGGCACACTATTGGGAGCTCTGTGGTGTCCAGGGCTGAGAGTCTATGAGGGAATGGGGTTCCTCTGGCACACTATTGGGAGCTCTGTGGTGTCCAGGGATGAGAGTCTATGAGGGAATGAGGTCCCTCTGGCACACTAATGGAAGCTCTGTGGTGTCCAGGGCTGAGAGTCTATGAGGGAATGCGGTCCCTCTGGCACACTATTGGAGCTCTGTGGTGTCCAGGGCTGAGAGTCTATGAGGGAATGAGGTCCCTGTGGCACACTATTGGAAGCTCTGTGGTGTCTAGAGCTGAGAATCTATGAGGGAATGGGGTCCCTCTGGCACACTATTGGACTTCTGTGGTATCCAGGGCTGAAGGTCTATGAGGGAATGGGGTCCCTGTGGCACACTATTGGACTTCTGTGGTGTCTAAAGCTGAGAGTCTATGAGGGAATGAGGTCCCTGTGGCACACTATTGGGAGCTCTGTGGTGTCCAGGGCTGAGAGTCTATGAGGGAATGATGTCCCTGTGGCACACTATTGGGAGCTCTGTGGTGTCCAGGGCTGAGAGTTTATGAGGGAATGATGTCCCTGTGGCACGCTATTGGGAGCTCTGTCGTGTCCAGGGCTGAGAGTCTATGAGGGAAAGGGGTCCCTCTGGCACACTATTGGAAGCTCTGTGGTGTCTAGAGCTGAGAATCTATGAGGGAATGGGGTCCCTCTGGCACACTATTGGACTCCTGTGGTGTCCAGGGCTGAGAGTCTATGAGGGAATGAGGTCCATGTGGCACACTATTGGACTTCTGTGGTGTCCAGGGCTGAGAGTCTGAGGGAATGCGGTCCCTGTGGCACGCTATTGGAAGCTGTGTGGTGTGCAGGGCTGAGAGTCTATGAGGAATGGGGTCCCTGTGGCACACTAATGGAGCTCTGTGGTGTCCAGGGCTGAGAGTCTATGAGGGAATGGGGTCCCTCTGGCACACTATTGGTAGCTCTGTGGTGTCCAGGGCTGAGAGTCTATGAGGGAATGGGGTCCCTCTGGCACACTATTGGGAGCTCTGTGGTGTCCGGGGCTGAGAGTCTATGAGGGAATGAGGTCCCTGTGGCAAACTATTGGGAGCTCTGTGGTGTCCAGGGCTGAGGGTCTATGAGGGAATGATGTCCCTGTGGCACACTATTGGGAGCTCTGTGGTGTCCAGGGCTGAGAGTCTATGAGTGAATGAGGTCCCTGTGGCACACTATTGGACCTCTGTGGTGTCCTGGGCTGAGAGTCTATGAGGTAATGAGGTCCCTCTGGCACACTATTGGGAGCTCTGTGGTGTCCAGGGCTGAGAGTCTATGAGGGAATGCGGTCCCTGTGGCACACTATTGGGAGCTCTGTGGTGTCCAGGGCTGAGAGTCTAAGAGGGAATGCGGTCCCTGTGGCACACTATTGGGAGCTCTGTGGTGTCCAGGGCTGAGAGTCTATGAGGGAATGCGGTCCCTATAGCAGACTATTGGGAGCTCTGTGGTGTCCAGGGCTGAGAGTCTATGAGGTATTGGGGTCGCTGTGGCACACTATTGGGAGCTCTGTGGTGTCCAGGGCTGAGAGTCTATGAGGGAATGGGGTTCCTCTGGCACACTATTGGGAGCTCTGTGGTGTCCAGGGATGAGAGTCTATGAGGGAATGAGGTCCCTCTGGCACACTAATGGAAGCTCTGTGGTGTCCAGGGCTGAGAGTCTATGAGGGAATGCGGTCCCTCTGGCACACTATTGGAGCTCTGTGGTGTCCAGGGCTGAGAGTCTATGAGGGAATGAGGTCCCTGTGGCACACTATTGGAAGCTCTGTGGTGTCCAGGGATGAGAATCTATGAGGGAAAGGGGTCCCTCTGGCACACTATTGGGAGCTCTGTGATGTCCAGGGCTGAGAGTCTATGAGGGAATGATGTCTCTGTGGCACACTATTGGGAGCTCTGTGGTGTCCAGGGCTGAGAGTCTATGAGGGAATGATGTCCCTGTGGCACACTATTGGGAGCTCTGTGGTGTCCAGGGCTGAGAGTCTATGAGGGAATGGGGTCCCTCTGGCACACTATTTGGAGCTCTGTGGTGTCCAGGGCTGAGAGTCTATGAGGGAATGATGTCCCTGTGGCACACTATTGGGAGCTCTGTGGTGTCCAGGGCTGAGAGTCTATGAGGGAATGAGGTCCCTGTGGCACGCTATTGGACTTCTGTGGTGTCCAGGGCTGAGAGTCTATGAGGGAATGATGTCCCTTTGGCACACTATTGGGAGCTCTGTGGTGTCCTGGGCTGAGAGTCTATGAGGGAATGATGTCCCTGTGGCACACTATTGGGAGCTCTGTGGTGTCCAGGGCTGAGAGTCTATGAGGGAATGATGTCCCTGTGGCACACTATTGGGAGCTCTGTGGTGTCCAGGGCTGAGAGTCTATGAGGGAATGGGGTCCCTCTGGCACACTATTGGGAGCTCTGTGGTGTCCAGGGCTGAGAGTCTATGAGGGAATGATGTCCCTGTGGCACACTATTGGGAGCTCTGTGGTGTCCAGGGCTGAGAGTCTATGAGGGAATGCGGTCCCTGTGGCACACTATTGGGAGCTCTGTGGTGTCCAGGGCTGAGAGTCTAAGAGGGAATGCGGTCCCTGTGGCACACTATTGGGAGCTCTGTGGTGTCCAGGGCTGAGAGTCTATGAGGGAATGCGGTCCCTATAGCAGACTATTGGGAGCTCTGTGGTGTCCAGGGCTGAGAGTCTATGAGGTATTGGGGTCGCTGTGGCACACTATTGGGAGCTCTGTGGTGTCCAGGGCTGAGAGTCTATGAGGGAATGGGGTTCCTCTGGCACACTATTGGGAGCTCTGTGGTGTCCAGGGATGAGAGTCTATGAGGGAATGAGGTCCCTGTGGCACACTATTGGAGCTCTGTGGTTCCAGGGTGAGAGTCTATGAGGGAATGAGATCCCTGTGGCACACTATTGGAAGCTCTGTGGTGTCTATAGCTGAGAATCTATGAGGGAATGTGGTCCCTCTGGCACACTATTGGAAGCTCTGTGGTGCCCAGGGCTGAGAGTCTATGAGGGAATGTGGTCCCTGTGGCACACTAATGGAGCTCTTTGGTGTCCAGGGCTGAGAGTCTATGAGGGAATGAGGTCCCTGCGGCACGTTATTGGAAGCTCTGTGGTGCCCAGGGCTGAGAGTCTATGAGGGAATGGGGTCCCTCTGGCACACTATTGGATCTCTGTGGTGTCCAGGGCTGAGAGTCTATGAGGGAATGAGGTCCCTGTGGCACGCTATTGGAAGCTCTGTGGTGCCCAGGGCTGAGAGTCTATGAGGGAATACGGTCCCTGTGGCACACTACTGGGAGCTCTGTGGTGCCCAGGGCTGAGAGTCTATGAGGGAATGGGGTCCCTGTGGCACACTATTGGAAGCGCTGTGGTGCCCAGGGCTGAGAGTCTATGAGGGAATGAGGTCCCTGTGGCACGCTATTGGAAGCTCTGTGGTGCCCAGGGCTGAGAGTCTATGAGGGAATGAGGTCCCTGTGGCACACTAATGGAGCTCTGTGGTGTCCAGGGCTGAGAGTCTATGAGGGAATGCAGTCCCTTTGGCACACTAATGGAGCTCTGTGGTGTCCAGGGCTGAGAGTCTATGAGGGAATGAGGTCCCTGTGGCACGTTATTGGAAGCTCTGTGGTGCCCAGGGCTGAGAGTCTATGAGGGAATGGGGTCCCTCTGGCACACTATTGGAGCTCTGTGGTGTCCAGCTCTGAGAGTCTATGAGGGAATGAGGTCCCTGTGGCACACTATTGGTAGCTCTGTGGGGCCCAGGGCTGAGAGTCTATGAGGGAATACAGTCCCTGTGGCACACTACTTGGAGCTCTGTGGTGCCCATGGCTGAGAGTCTATGAGGGAATGGGGTCCCTGTGGCACACTATTGGAAGCGCTGTGGTGCCCAGGGTTGAGAGTCTATGAGGGAATGAGGTCCCTGTGGCACGCTATTGGAAGCTCTGTGGTGCCCAGGGCTGAGAGTCTATGAGGGAATTAGGTCCCTGTGGCACACTAATGGAGCTCTGTGGTGTCCAGGGCTGAGAGTCTATGAGGGAATGCGGTCCCTGTGGCACACTATTGGACTTCTGTGGTGTCTAGAGCTGAGAGTGTATGAGGGAATGAGGTCCCTGTGGCACACTATTGGAAGCTCTGTGATGTCCAGGGCTGAGAGTGTATGAGGGAATGAGGTCCATGTGGCACACTATTGGACTTCTGTGGTGTCCAGGGCTGAGAGTCTATCAGGGAATGAGGTCCCTGTGGCACGCTAATGGAGCTCTGTGGTGTCAAGGGCTGAGAGTCTATGAGGGAATGCGGTCCCTGTGGCACACTAATGGAGCTCTGTGGTGCCCGGGGCTGAGAGTCTATGAGGGAATGCGGTCCCTGTGGCACGCTATTGGAGCTCTGTGGTGCCCAAGGTTGAGAGTCTATGAGGGAATGAGGTCCCTGTGGCACGCTATTGGAAGCTCTGTGGTGTCCAGGGCTGAGAGTGTATGAGGGAATGAGGTCCATGTGGCACACTATTGGACTTCTGTGGTGTCCAGGGCTGAGAGTCTATGAGGTAATGAGGTCCATGTGGCACACTATTGGTCTTCTGTGGTGTCTAGAGCTCAGAGTCTATGAGGGAATGGGGTCCCTCTGGCACACTATTGGGAGATCTGTGGTGTCCAGGGCTGAGAGTCTATGAGGGAATGAGGTCCCTGTGGCACACTATTGGGAGCTCTGTGGTGTCCAGGGCTGAGAGTCTATGAGGGAATGAGGTCCCTGTGGCACGCTATTGGACTTCTGTGGTGTCCAGGGCTGAGAGTCTATGAGGGAATGCGGTCCCTGTGGCACACTATTGGACTTCTGTGGTGTCTAGAGCTGAGAGTGTATGAGGGAATGAGGTCCCTGTGGCACACTATTGGAAGCTCTGTGATGTCCAGGGCTGAGAGTTTATGAGGGAATGAGGTCCATGTGGCACACTATTGGACTTCTGTGGTGTCCAGGGCTGAGAGTCTATCAGGGAATGAGGTCCCTGTGGCACGCTAATGGAGCTCTGTGGTGTCAAGGGCTGAGAGTATATGAGGGAATGCGGTCCCTGTGGCACACTAATGGAGCTCTGTGGTGCCCGGGGCTGAGAGTCTATGAGGGAATGCGGTCCCTGTGGCACGCTATTGGAGCTCTGTGGTGCCCAAGGTTGAGAGTCTATGAGGGAATGAGGTCCCTGTGGCACGCTATTGGAAGCTCTGTGGTGTCCAGGGCTGAGAGTGTATGAGGGAATGAGGTCCATGTGGCACACTATTGGACTTCTGTGGTGTCCAGGGCTGAGAGTCTATGAGGTAATGAGGTCCATGTGGCACACTATTGGACTTCTGTGGTGTCTAGAGCTCAGAATCTATGAGGGAATGGGGTCCCTCTGGCACACTATTGGGAGCTCTGTGGTGTCCAGCGCTGAGAGTCTATGAGGGAAAGAGGTCCCTGTGGCACACTATTGGGAGCTCTGTGGTGTCCAGGGCTGAGAGTCTATGAGGGAATGAGGTCCCTGTGGCACGCTATTGGACTTCTGTGGTATCCAGGGCTGAAAGTCTATGAGGGAATGGGGTCCCTGTGGAACACTATTGAACTTCTGTGGTGTCCAGGGCTGAGAGTCTATGAGGGAATGGGGTCCCTGTGGCACACTATTGGGAGCTCTGTGGTGTCCAGGGCTGAGAGTCTATGAGGGAATGATGTCCCTGTGGCACACTATTGGGAGCTCTGTGGTGTCCAGGGCTGAGAGTCTATGAGGGAATGGGGTCCTTGTGGTACACTATTGGGAGCTCTGTGGTGTCCAGGGCTGAGAGTCTATGAGGGAATGGGGTCCCCGTGGCACACTATTGGACTTCTATGGCGTCCAGGGCTGAGAGTCTATGAGGGAATGTGGTCCCTGTGGCACACTATTGGGAGCTCTGTGGTGTCCAGGGCTGAGAGTCTATGAGGGAATGGGGTCCCTCTGGCACACTATTGGGAGGTCTGTGGTGTCTAGAGCTCAGAGTCTATGAGGAAATGGGGTCCCTCTGGCACACTATTGGGAGCTCTGTGGTGCCCAGGGCTGAGAGTCTATGAGGGAATGAGGTCCCTGTGGCACACTATTGGAAGCTCTGTGGTGCCCAGGGCTGAGAGTCTATGAGGGAATGAGGTCCCTGTGGCACACTATTGGGAGCTCTGTGGTGTCCAGGGCTGAAAGTCTATGAGGGAATTAGGTCCCTGTGGCACACTAATGGAGCTCTGTGGTGTCCAGGGCTGAGAGTCTATGAGGGAATGCGGTCCCTGTGGCACACTATTGGACTTCTGTGGTGTCTAGAGCTGAGAGTGTATGAGGGAATGAGGTCCCTGTGGCACACTATTGGAAGCTCTGTGGTGTCCAGGGCTGAGAGTGTATGAGGGAATGAGGTCCATGTGGCACACTATTGGACTTCTGTGGTGTCCAGGGCTGAGAGTCTAGGAGGGAATGAGGTCCCTGTGGCACGCTAATGGAGCTCTGTGGAGTCCAGGGCTGAGAGTCTATGAGGGAATGCGGTCCCTGTGGCACGCTAATGGAGCTCTGTGGTGCCCAGGGCTGAGAGTCTATGAGGGAATGCGGTCCCTGTGGCACGCTATTGGCACTCTGTGGTGCCCAAGGCTGAGAGTCTATGAGGAAATGAGTTCCCTGTGGCACGCTAATGGAAGCTCTGTGGTTCCCAGGGCTGAGAGTCTATGAGGGAATGCGGTCCCTGTGGCACACTACTGGGAGCTCTGTGGTGCCCAGGGCTGAGAGTCTATGAGGGAATGGGGTCCCTGTGGCACACTATTGGAAGCTCTGTGGTGCCCAGGGCTGAGAGTCTATGAGGGAATGAGGTCCCTGTGGCACGCTATTGGAAGCTCTGTGGTGCCCAGGGCTTAGAGTCTATGAGGGAATGAGGTCCCTCTGGCACACTATTGGGAGCTCTGTGGTGTCCAGGGCTGAGAGTCTATGAGGGAATGAGGTCCCTGTGGCACGCTATTGGAAGCTCTGTGGTGCCCAGGGCTGAGAGTCTATGAGGGAATGAGGTCCCTGTGGCACACTATTGGGAGCTCTGTGGTGTCCAGGGCTGAGAGTCTATGAGGGAATGAGGTCCCTGTGGTACACTATTGGGAGCTCTGTGGTGTCCAGGGCTGAGAGTCTATGAGGGAATGGGGTCCCTGTGGCACACTATTGGACTTCTGTGGCGTCCAGGGCTGAGAGTCTATGAGGGAATGAGGTCCCTGTGGCACACTATTGGGAGCTCTGTGGTGTCCAGGGCTGAGAGTCTATGAGGGAATGGGGTCCCTCTGGCACACTATTGGGAGGTCTGTGGTGTCTAGAGCTCAGAGTCTATGAGGAGATGGGGTCCCTCTGGCACACTATTGGGAGCTCTGTGGTGTCCAGGGCTGAGAGTCTATGAGGGAATGAGGTCCCTGTGGCACGCTATTGGAAGCTCTGTGGTGCCCAGGGCTGAGAGTCTATGAGGGAATGAGGTCCCTGTGGCACACTATTGGGAGCTCTGTGGTGTCCAGGGCTGAGAGTCTATGAGGGAATGAGGTCCCTGTGGAACACTATTGGGAGCTCTGTGGTGTCCAGGGCTGAAAGTCTATGAGGGAATTAGGTCCCTGTGGCACACTAATGGAGCTCTGTGGTGTCCAGGGCTGAGAGTCTATGAGGGAATGCGGTCCCTGTGGCACACTATTGGACTTCTGTGGTGTCTAGAGCTGAGAGTGTATGAGGGAATGAGGTCCCTGTGGCACACTATTGGAAGCTCTGTGGTGTCCAGGGCTGAGAGTGTATGAGGGAATGAGGTCCATGTGGCACACTATTGGACTTCTGTGGTGTCCAGGGCTGAGAGTCTATGAGGGAATGAGGTCCCTGTGGCACGTTAATGGAGCTCTGTGGAGTCCAGGGCTGAGAGTCTATGAGGGAATGCGGTCCCTGTGGCACGCTAATGGAGCTCTGTGGTGCCCAGGGCTGAGAGTCTATGAGGGAATGAGGTCCCTGTGGCACGCTATTGGAGCTCTGTGGTGCCCAAGGCTGAGAGTCTATGAGGGAATGAGGTCCCTGTGGCACGCTATTGGAAGCTCTGTGGTGCCCAGGGCTGAGAGTCTATGAGGGAATGAGGTCCCTGTGGCACACTATTGGGAGCTCTGTGGTGTCCAGGGCTGAAAGTCTATGAGGGAATGATGTCCCTGTGGCACACTATGAAGCTATGTGGTGTCTAGAGCGGAGAATCTATGAGGGAATGGGGTCCCTCTGGCATACTATTGGACTCCTGTGGTGTCCAGGGCTGAGAGTGTATGAGGGAATGGGGTCCCTGTGGCACACTATTGGAAGCTCTGTGGTGTCTAGAGCGGAGAATCTATGAGGGAATGGGGTCCCTCTGGCACACTATTGGACTCCTGTGGTGTCCAGGGCTGAGAGTGTATGAGGGAAGGAGGTCCCTGTAGCACACTATTGGAAGCTCTGTGGTGTCCAGGGCTGAGAGTCTATGAGGGAGTGGGGTCCCTCTGGTACACTATTGGGAGCTCTGTGGTGTCCAGGGCTGAGAGTCTATGAGAGAATGAGGTCCCTGTGGCACACTATTGGGAGCTCTGTGGTGTCCAGGTCTGAGAGTATATGAGGGAATGATGTCCCTGTGGCACACTATTGGGAGCTCTGTGGTGTCCAGGGCTGAGAGTCTATGAGGCAGTGGGGTCCCTCTGGCACACAATTGGGAGCTCTGTGGTGTCCAGGGCTGAGAGTCTATGAGGGAATTAGGTCCCTGTAGCACACTATTGGAAGCTCTGTGGTGTGCAGAGCTGAGAGTCTATGAGGAATGGGGTCCCTGTGGCACACTATTGGAAGCTCTGTGGTGTCCAGGGCTGAGAGTCAATGAGGAATGGGGTCCCTGTGGCACACTATTGGAAGCTCTGTGGTGTCCAGGGCTGAGAGTCTATGAGGGAATGAGGTCCCTGTAGCACACTTTTGGAAGCTCTGTGGTGTCTAGAGCTGAGAGTGTATGAGGGAATGGGGTCCCTGTGGCACACTATTGGACTTCTGTGGTGTCTAGAGCTGAGAGTGTATCAGGGTATGGGGTCCCTCTGGCACACTATTGGGAGCTCTGTTGTGTCCAGGGCTGAGAGTCTATGAGGGAATGGGGTCCCTCTGGCACACTATTGGGAGCTCTGTGGTGTCCAGGGCTGAGAGTCTATGAGGGAATGGAGTCCCTGTGGCACACTATTGGGAGCTCTGTGGTGTCCAGGGCTGAGAGTCTATGAGGGAATGAGGTCCCTGTGGCACGCTATTGGACTTCTGTGGTATCCAGGGCTGAGAGTCTATGAGGGAATGGGGTCCTTGTGGTACACTATTGGGAGCTCTGTGGTGTCCAGGGCTGAGAGTCTATGAGGGAATGGGGTCCCTGTGGCACACTATTGGACTTCTATGGCGTCCAGGGCTGAGAGTCTATGAGGGAATGTGGTCCCTGTGGCACACTATTGGGAGCTCTGTGGTGTCCAGGGCTGAGAGTCTATGAGGGAATGGGGTCCCTCTGGCACACTATTGGGAGCTCTGTGGTGTCCAGGGCTGAGAGTCTATGAGGGAATGAGGTCCCTGTGGCACGCTATTGGAAGCTCTGTGGTGCCCAGGGCTGAGAGTCTATGAGGGAATGAGGTCCCTGTGGCACACTATTGGGAGCTCTGTGGTGTCCAGGGCTGAGAGTCTATGAGGGAATGAGGTCCCTGTGGAACACTATTGGGAGCTCTGTGGTGTCCAGGGCTGAAAGTCTATGAGGGAATTAGGTCCCTGTGGCACACTAATGGAGCTCTGTGGTGTCCAGGGCTGAGAGTCTATGAGGGAATGCGGTCCCTGTGGCACACTTTTGGACTTCTGTGGTGTCTAGAGCTGAGAGTGTATGAGGGAATGAGGTCCCTGTGGCACACTATTGGAAGCTCTGTGGTGTCCAGGGCTGAGAGTGTATGAGGGAATGAGGTCCATGTGGCACACTATTGGACTTCTGTGGTGTCCAGGGCTGAGAGTCTAGGAGGGAATGAGGTCCCTGTGGCACGCTAATGGAGCTCTGTGGAGTCCAGGGCTGAGAGTCTATGAGGGAATGCGGTCCCTGTGGCACGCTAATGGAGCTCTGTGGTGCCCAGGGCTGAGAGTCTATGAGGGAATGCGGTCCCTGTGGCACGCTATTGGCACTCTGTGGTGCCCAAGGCTGAGAGTCTATGAGGGAATGAGGTCCCTGTGGCACGCTAATGGAAGCTCTGTGGTTCCCAGGGCTGAGAGTCTATGAGGGAATGCGGTCCTTGTGGCACACTACTGGGAGCTCTGTGGTGCCCAGGGCTGAGAGTCTATGAGGGAATGGGGTCCCTGTGGCACACTATTGGAAGCTCTGTGGTGCCCAGGGCTGAGAGTCTATGAGGGAATGAGGTCCCTGTGGCACGCTATTGGAAGCTCTGTGGTGCCCAGGGCTTAGAGTCTATGAGGGAATGAGGTCCCTCTGGCACACTATTGGGAGCTCTGTGGTGTCCAGGGCTGAGAGTCTATGAGGGAATGAGGTCCCTGTGGCACGCTATTGGAAGCTCTGTGGTGCCCAGGGCTGAGAGTCTATGAGGGAATGAGGTCCCTGTGGCACACTATTGGGAGCTCTGTGGTGCCCAGGGCTGAGAGTCTATGAGGGAATGAGGTCCCTGTGGTACACTATCGGGAGCTCTGTGGTGTCCAGGGCTGAGAGTCTATGAGGGAATGTGGTCCCTGTGGCACACTATTGGACTTCTGTGGCGTCCAGGGCTGAGAGTCTATGAGGGAATGAGGTCCCTGTGGCACACTATTGGGAGCTCTGTGGTGTCCAGGGCTGAGAGTCTATGAGGGAATGGGGTCCCTCTGGCACACTATTGGGAGGTCTGTGGTGTCTAGAGCTCAGAGTCTATGAGGAAATGGGGTCCCTCTGGCACACTATTGGGAGCTCTGTGGTGTCCAGGGCTGAGAGTCTATGAGGGAATGAGGTCCCTGTGGCACGCTATTGGAAGCTCTGTGGTGCCCAGGCCTGAGAGTCTATGAGGGAATGAGGTCCCTGTGGCACACTATTGGGAGCTCTGTGGTGTCCAGGGCTGAGAGTCTATGAGGGAATGAGGTCCCTGTGGAACACTATTGGGAGCTCTGTGGTGTCCAGGGCTGAAAGTCTATGAGGGAATTAGGTCCCTGTGGCACACTAATGGAGCTCTGTGGTGTCCAGGGCTGAGAGTCTATGAAGGAATGCGGTCCCTGTGGCACACTATTGGACTTCTGTGGTGTCTAGAGCTGAGAGTGTATGAGGGAATGAGGTCCCTGTGGCACACTATTGGAAGCTCTGTGGTGTCCAGGGCTGAGAGTGTATGAGGGAATGAGGTCCATGTGGCACACTATTGGACTTCTGTGGTGTCCAGGGCTGAGAGTCTAGGAGGGAATGCGGTCCCTGTGGCACGCTATTGGCACTCTGTGGTGCCCAAGGCTGAGAGTCTATGCGGGAATGAGGTCCCTGTGGCACGCTAATGGAAGCTCTGTGGTTCCCAGGGCTGAGAGTCTATGAGGGAATGCGGTCCTTGTGGCACACTACTGGGAGCTCTGTGGTGCCCAGGGCTGAGAGTCTATGAGGGAATGGGGTCCCTGTGGCACACTATTGGAAGCTCTGTGGTGCCCAGGGCTGAGAGTCTATGAGGGAATGAGGTCCCTGTGGCACGCTATTGGAAGCTCTGTGGTGCCCAGGGCTTAGAGTCTATGAGGGAATGAGGTCCCTCTGGCACACTATTGGGAGCTCTGTGGTGTCCAGGGCTGAGAGTCTATGAGGGAATGAGGTCCCTGTGGCACGCTATTGGAAGCTCTGTGGTGCCCAGGGCTGAGAGTCTATGAGGGAATGAGGTCCCTGTGGCACACTATTGGGAGCTCTGTGGTGCCCAGGGCTGAGAGTCTATGAGGGAATGAGGTCCCTGTGGTACACTATTGGGAGCTCTGTGGTGTCCAGGGCTGAGAGTCTATGAGGGAATGGGGTCCCTGTGGCACACTATTGGACTTCTGTGGCGTCCAGGGCTGAGAGTCTATGAGGGAATGAGGTCCCTGTGGCACACTATTGGGAGCTCTGTGGTGTCCAGGGCTGAGAGTCTATGAGGGAATGGGGTCCCTCTGGCACACTATTGGGAGGTCTGTGGTGTCTAGAGCTCAGAGTCTATGAGGAAATGGGGTCCCTCTGGCACACTATTGGGAGCTCTGTGGTGTCCAGGGCTGAGAGTCTATGAGGGAATGAGGTCCCTGTGGCACGCTATTGGAAGCTCTGTGGTGCCCAGGGCTGAGAGTCTATGAGGGAATGAGGTCCCTGTGGCACACTATTGGGAGCTCTGTGGTGTCCAGGGCTGAGAGTCTATGAGGGAATGAGGTCCCTGTGGAACACTATTGGGAGCTCTGTGGTGTCCAGGGCTGAAAGTCTATGAGGGAATTAGGTCCCTGTGGCACACTAATGGAGCTCTGTGGTGTCCAGGGCTGAGAGTCTATGAAGGAATGCGGTCCCTGTGGCACACTATTGGACTTCTGTGGTGTCTAGAGCTGAGAGTGTATGAGGGAATGAGGTCCCTGTGGCACACTATTGGAAGCTCTGTGGTGTCCAGGGCTGAGAGTGTATGAGGGAATGAGGTCCATGTGGCACACTATTGGACTTCTGTGGTGTCCAGGGCTGAGAGTCTAGGAGGGAATGAGGTCCCTGTGGCACACTAATGGTGCTCTGTGGAGTCCAGGGCTGAGAGTCTATGAGGGAATGCGGTCCCTGTGGCACGCTAATTGTGCTCTGTGGTGCCCAGGGCTGAGAGTCTATGAGGGAATGAGGTCCCTGTGGCACGCTATTGGAGCTCTGTGGTGCCCAAGGCTGAGAGTCTATGAGGGAATGAGGTCCCTGTGGCATGCTATTGGAAGCTCTGTGGTGCCCAGGGCTGAGAGTCTATGAGGGAATGAGGTCCCTGTGGCACACTATTGGGAGCTCTGTGGTGTCCAGGGCTGAAAGTCTATGAGGGAATGATGTCCCTGTGGCACACTATTGGGAGCTCTGTGGTGTCCAGGGCTGAGCGTCTATGAGGGAATGGGGTCCCTGTGGCACACTATTGGAAGCTCTGTGGTGTCTAGAGCGGAGAATCTATGAGGGAATGGGGTCCCTCTGGCACACTATTGGACTCCTGTGGTGTCCAGGGCTGAGAGTGTATGAGGGAAGGAGGTCCCTGTAGCACACTATTGGAAGCTCTGTGGTGTCCAGGGCTGAGAGTCTATGAGGGAGTGGGGTCCCTCTGGTACACTATTGGGAGCTCTGTGGTGTCCAGGGCTGAGAGTCTATGAGGGAATGAGGTCCCTGTGGCACACTATTGGGAGCTCTGTGGTGTCCAGGTCTGAGAGTCTATGAGGGAATGATGTCCCTGTGGCACACTCTTGGGAGCGCAGTGGGGTCCCTCTGGCACACGATTGGGAGCTCTGTGGTGTCCAGGGCTGAGAGTCTATGACGGAATGAGGTCCCTGTAGCACACTATTGGAAGCTCTGTGGTGTGCAGGGCTGAGAGTCTATGAGGAATGGGGTCCCTGTGGCACACTATTGAAAGCTCTGTGGTGTCCAGGGCTGAGAGTCAATGAGGAATGGGGTCCCTGTGGCACACTATTGGAAGCTCTGTGGTGTCCAGGGCTGAGAGTCTATGAGGGAATGAGGTCCCTGTAGCACACTTTTGGAAGCTCTGTGGTGTCTAGAGCTGAGAGTGTATGAGGGAATGGGGTCCATGTGGCACACTATTGGACTTCTGTGGTGTCTAGAGCTGAGAGTGTATCAGGGTATGGGGTCCCTCTGGCACACTATTGGGAGCTCTGTTGTGTCCAGGGCTGAGAGTCTATGAGGGAATGGGGTCCCTCTGTCACACTATTGGGAGCTCTGTGGTGTCCAGGTCTGAGAGTCTATGAGTGAATGAGGTCCATGTGGCACACTATTGGGACTTCTGTGGTGTCTAGAGCTCAGAGTCTATGAGGGAATGGGGTCCCTCTGGCACACCATTGGGAGCCCTGTGGTGTCCAGGGCTGAGAGTCTATGACGGAATGAGGTCCTGTGGCACACTATTGGGAGCTCTGTGGTGTCCAGGTCTGAGAGTCTATGAGTGAATTAGGTCCATGTGGCACACTATTGGACTTCTGTGGTGTCCAGGGCTGAGAGTCTATGAGGTAATGAGGTCCCTGTGGCACGCTATTGGAAGCTCTGTGGTGCCCAGGGCTGAGAGTCTATGAGGGAATGCGGTCCCTGTGACAAGCTATTGGAAGCTCTGTGGTGCCCATGGCTGAGAGTCTATGAGGGAATGTGGTCCCTGTGGCACGCTATTGGAAGCTCTGTGGTGCCCAGGGATGAGAGTCTATGAGGGAATGGGGTCCCTGTGGCACACTATTGGGAGCTCTGTGGTGCCCAGGGCTGAGAGTCTATGAGGGAATGGGGTCCCTGTGGCACACTATTGAAAGCTCTGTGGTGTCCAGGGCTGAGAGTCAATGAGGAATGGGGTCCCTGTGGCACACTATTGGAAGCTCTGTGGTGTCCAGGGCTGAGAGTCTATGAGGGAATGAGGTCCCTGTAGCACACTTTTGGAAGCTCTGTGGTGTCTAGAGCTGAGAGTGTATGAGGGAATGGGGTCCATGTGGCACACTATTGGACTTCTGTGGTGTCTAGAGCTGAGAGTGTATCAGGGTATGGGGTCCCTCTGGCACACTATTGGGAGCTCTGTTGTGTCCAGGGCTGAGAGTCTATGAGGGAATGGGGTCCCTCTGTCACACTATTGGGAGCTCTGTGGTGTCCAGGTCTGAGAGTCTATGAGTGAATGAGGTCCATGTGGCACACTATTGGGACTTCTGTGGTGTCTAGAGCTCAGGGTCTATGAGGGAATGGGGTCCCTCTGGCACACCATTGGGAGCCCTGTGGTGTCCAGGGCTGAGAGTCTATGACGGAATGAGGTCCTGTGGCACACTATTGGGAGCTCTGTGGTGTCCAGGTCTGAGAGTCTATGAGTGAATTAGGTCCATGTGGCACACTATTGGACTTCTGTGGTGTCCAGGGCTGAGAGTCTATGAGGTAATGAGGTCCCTGTGGCACGCTATTGGAAGCTCTGTGGTGCCCAGGGCTGAGAGTCTATGAGGGAATGCGGTCCCTGTGACAAGCTATTGGAAGCTCTGTGGTGCCCATGGCTGAGAGTCTATGAGGGAATGTGGTCCCTGTGGCACGCTATTGGAAGCTCTGTGGTGCCCAGGGATGAGAGTCTATGAGGGAATGGGGTCCCTGTGGCACACTATTGGGAGCTCTGTGGTGCCCAGGGCTGAGAGTCTATGAGGGAATGGGGTCCCTGTGGCACACTATTGGGAGCTCTGTGATGCCCAGGGCTGAGAGCCTATGAGGGAATGCGGTCCCTGTGGCATGCTATTGGAAGCTCTGTGGTGCCCATGGCTGAGAGTCTATTAGGGAATGCGGTCCCTGCGGCACGATATTGGAAGCTCTGTGGTGCCGAGGGCTGAGAGTCTATGAGGGAATGGGGTCCCTGTGGCACACTATTGGGAGCTCTGTGGTGCCCAGGGCTGAGAGTCTATGAGGGAATGCGGTCCCTGTGGCACGCTATTGGAAGCTCTGTGGTGCCCAGGGCTGAGAGTCTATGAGGGAATGGGGTCCGTGTGGCACACTATTGGAAGCTCTGTGGTGTCCAGGGCTGAGAGTCTATGAGGGAATGGGGTCCCTGTGACACACTATTGGGACTTCTGTGGTGTCTAGAGCTCATAGTCTATGAGGGAATGGGGTCCCTCTGGCACACTATTGCGAGCTCTGTGGCGTCCAGGGCTGAGAGTCTTTGAGGGAATGAGGTCCCTGTGGCACGCTATTGGAAGCTCTGTGGTGCCCAGGGCTGAGAGTCTATGAGTGAATGAGGTCCACGTGGCACACTATTGGACTTCTGTGGTGTCCAGGGCTGAGAGTCTATGAGGGAATGAGGTCCCTGTGACATGCTATTGGAAGCTCTGTGGTGCCCAGGGCTGAGAGTCTATGAGGGATTGCGGTCCCTGTGGCACACTATTGGACTTCTGTGGTGTCTAGAGCTGAGAGTGTATGAGGGAATGAGGTCCCTGTGGCACACTATTGGAAGCTCTGTGGTGTCCAGGGCTGAGTGTATGAGGGAATGAGGTCCATGTGGCACAATATTGGATTTCTGTGGTGTCCAGGGCTGAGAGTCTATGAGGGAATGAGGTCCCGGTGGCACACAAATGGAGCTCTGTGGTGTCCAGGGCTGAGAGTCTATGAGGGAATGCGGTCCCTGTGGCACACCATTGGGAGCCCTGTGGTGTCCAGGGCTGAGAGTCTATGACGGAATGAGGTCCTGTGGCACACTATTGGGAGCTCTGTGGTGTCCAGGTCTGAGAGTCTATGAGTGAATTAGGTCCATGTGGCACACTATTGGACTTCTGTGGTGTCCAGGGCTGAGAGTCTATGAGGTAATGAGGTCCCTGTGGCACGCTATTGGAAGCTCTGTGGTGCCCAGGGCTGAGAGTCTATGAGGGAATGCGGTCCCTGTGACAAGCTATTGGAAGCTCTGTGGTGCCCATGGCTGAGAGTCTATGAGGGAATGTGGTCCCTGTGGCACGCTATTGGAAGCTCTGTGGTGCCCAGGGATGAGAGTCTATGAGGGAATGGGGTCCCTGTGGCACACTATTGGGAGCTCTGTGGTGCCCAGGGCTGAGAGTCTATGAGGGAATGGGGTCCCTGTGGCACACTATTGGGAGCTCTGTGATGCCCAGGGCTGAGAGCCTATGAGGGAATGCGGTCCCTGTGGCATGCTATTGGAAGCTCTGTGGTGCCCATGGCTGAGAGTCTATTAGGGAATGCGGTCCCTGCGGCACGCTATTGGAAGCTCTGTGGTGCCGAGGGCTGAGAGTCTATGAGGGAATGGGGTCCCTGTGGCACACTATTGGGAGCTCTGTGGTGCCCAGGGCTGAGAGTCTATGAGGGAATGCGGTCCCTGTGGCACGCTATTGGAAGCTCTGTGGTGCCCAGGGCTGAGAGTCTATGAGGGAATGGGGTCCGTGTGGCACACTATTGGAAGCTCTGTGGTGTCCAGGGCTGAGAGTCCTTGAGGGAATGGGGTCCCTGTGACACACTATTGGGACTTCTGTGGTGTCTAGAGCTCATAGTCTATGAGGGAATGGGGTCCCTCTGGCACACTATTGCGAGCTCTGTGGTGTCCAGGTCTGAGAGTCTATGAGTGAATGAGGTCCATGTGGCACACTATTGGACTTCTGTGGTGTCCAGGGCTGAGAGTCTATGAGGTAAAGAGGTCCTGTGGCACACTATTGGGAGCTCTGTGGCGTCCAGGGCTGAGAGTCTTTGAGGGAATGAGGTCCCTGTGGCACGCTATTGGAAGCTCTGTGGTGCCCAGGGCTGAGAGTCTATCAGTGAATGAGGTCCACGTGGCACACTATTGGACTTCTGTGGTGTCCAGGGCTGAGAGTCTATGAGGGAATGAGGTCCCTGTGACATGCTATTGGAAGCTCTGTGGTGCCCAGGGCTGAGAGTCTATGAGGGATTGCGGTCCCTGTGGCACACTATTGGACTTCTGTGGTGTCTAGAGCTGAGAGTGTATGAGGGAATGAGGTCCCTGTGGCACACTATTGGAAGCTCTGTGGTGTCCAGGGCTGAGTGTATGAGGGAATGAGGTCCATGTGGCACAATATTGGATTTCTGTGGTGTCCAGGGCTGAGAGTCTATGAGGGAATGAGGTCCCGGTGGCACACAAATGGAGCTCTGTGGTGTCCAGGGCTGAGAGTCTATGAGGGAATGCGGTCCCTGTGGCACACTAATGGAGCTCTGTGGCATCCAGGGCTGAGAGTCTATGAGGGAATGAGGTCCCTGTGGCACGCTATTGGAAGCTCTGTGGTGCCCAGGGCTGAGAGTCTATGAGGGAATGGGGTCCCTCTGGCACACTATTGGGAGCTTTGTGGTGCCCAGGGCTGAGAGTCTATGAGGAATGGGGTCCCTGTGGCACACTATTGGGAGCTCTGTGGTGTCCAGGGCTGAGGGTCTATGAGGAATGAGGTCCCTGTGGCACACTATTGGGAGCTCTGTGGTGTCCAGGGCTGAGAGTCTATGAGGGAATGCGGTCCCTGTGGCACACTATTGGAAGCTCTGTGGTGTCCAGGTCTGAGAGTCTATGAGGGAATGAGTTCCCTGTGGCACACTATTGGGAGCTCTGTGGTGTCCAGGGCTGAGAGTATATGAGGGAATGGGGTCCCTGTGGCACACTATTGGGAGCTCTGTGGTGTCCAGGGCTGAGAGTCTATGAGGGAATGAGGTCCCTCTGGCACACTATTGGGAGCTCTGTGGTGTCCAGGGCTGAGAGTCTATGAGGGAATGGGGTCCCTGTGGCACACTATTGGGAGCTCTGTGGTGCCCAGGGCTGAGAGTCTATGAGGAATGACTTCCCTGTGGCACACTATTGGGAGCTCTGTGGTGTCCAGGGCTGAGAGTCTATGAGGGAATGAGGTCCCTGTGGCACGCTATTGGGAACTCTGTGGTGTCCAGGGCTGAGGGTCTATGAGGAATGAGGTCCCTATGTCACACTATTGGGAGCTCTGTGGTGCCCAGGGCTGAGAGTCTATGAGGGAATGGGGTCCCTGTAGCACACTATGGGGAGCTCTGTGGTGTCTAGAGCTCAGAGTCTATGAGGGAATGAGGTCCCTGTGGCACACTAATGAAGCTCTGTGGTGTCCAGGGCTGAGAGTCTATGAGGGAATGCAGTCCCTGTGGCACACTAATGGAGCTCTGTGGTGTCCAGGGCTGAGAGTCTACGAGGGAATGAGGTCCCTGTGGCACACTAATGGAGCTCTGTGGTGTCCAGGGCTGAGAGTCTATGAGGGAATGAGGTCCCTGTGGCACACTATTGGACTACTGTGGTGTCCAGGGCTGAGAGTCTATGAAGGAATGAGGTCCCAGTGGCACACTATTGGGAGCTCTGTGGTGTCTAGAGCTCAGAGTCTACAAGGGAATGCGGTCCCTGTGGCACACTAATGGAGCTCTGTGGTGTCCAGGGCTGAGAGTCTATGAGGGAATGAGGTCCCTGTGGCACACTATTGGACTTCTGTGGTGTCCAGGGCTGAGAGTCTATGAGGGAATGAGGTCCCTGTGGCACACTATTGGACTTCTGTGGTGTCCAGGGCTGATAGTCTATGAGGGAATGAGGTCCCTGTGGCACACTATTGGGAGCTCTGTGGTGTCCAGGACTGAGAGTCTATGAGGGAATGAGGTCCCTGTGGGACACTATTGGGAGCCACTATTGGGAGCTCTCTGGTGTCCAGGTCTCAGAGGCTATGAGGGAATGAGGTCCCTGTGGCAAACTATTGGGAGCTCTGTGGTGCCCAGGGCTGAGAGTCTATGAGGGAATGAGGTCCCTGTGGCACACTATTGGGACCTCTGTGGTGTCCAGGGCTGAGAGTCTATGAGGGAATCGGGTCCCTGTGGCACGCTATTGGGAGCTCGGTGGTGTCTAGAGCTCAGAGTCTATGAGGGAATGATGTCCCTGTGGCACACTATTGGGAGCTCTGTGGTGTCCAGGGCTGAGAGTCTATGAGGGAATGGGGTCTCTGTGGCACACTAATGGAGCTCTGTGGTGTCCAGGGCTGAGAGTCTATGAGGGAATGAGGTCCCTGTGGCACACTATTGGACTTCTGTGGTGTCCAGGGCTGAGAGTCTATGAGGGAATGAGGTCCCTGTGGCACACTATTGGACTTCTGTGGTGTCCAGGGCTGAGAGTCTATGAGGGAATGAGGTCCCTGTGGGACACCATTGGGAGCTCTGTGGTGTCCAGGGCTGAGAGTCTATGAGGGAATGAGGTCCCTGTGGCACACTATTGGGAGCTCTGTGGTGTCCAGGTCTCAGAGTCTATGAGGGAATGAGGTCCCTGTGGCACACTATTGGGAGCTCTGTGGTGCCCAGGGCTGAGAGTCTATGACGGAATGAGGTCCCTGTGGCACACTAATGGAGCTCTGTGGTGTCCATGGCTGAGAGTCTATGAGGGAATGCGGTCCCTGTGGCACACTAATAGAGCTCTGTGGTGTCCAGGGCTGAGAGTCTATGAGGGAATGAGGTCCCTGTGGCGCACTATTGGACTTCTGTGGTGTCCAGGGCTGAGAGTCTATGAGGGAATGAGGTCCCTGTGGCACACTGCTGGGAGCTCTGTGGTGTCGAGAGCTGAGAGTCTATGAGGGAATGAGGTCCCTGTGGCACACTATTGGGAGCTCTGTGGTGTCTAGAGCTCAAAGTCTATGAGGGAATGAGGTCCATGTGGCACACTAATGGAGCTCTGTGGTTGTCCAGGGCTGAGAGTCTATGTGGGAATGAGGTCTGTGGTGTCCAGGGCTGAGAGTCTATGAGGTAATGAGGTCCCTGTGGCACACTATTGGGAGCTATGTGGTGTCTAGAGCTCAGAGTCAATGAGGGAATGAGGTCCCTGTGGCACACTATTGGGAGCTCTGTGGTGTCTAGAGCTCAGAGTCTATGAGGGAATGTGGTCCCTGTGGCACACTAATGGAGCTCTGTGGTGTCCAGGGCTGAGAGTCTATGAGGGAATGAGGTCCCTGTGGCACACTATTGGACTTCTGTGGTGTCCAGGGCTGCTGAGAGTCTATGAGGGAATGAGGTCCCTGTGGCGCACTATTGGACTTCTGTGGTGTCCAGGGCTGAGATTCTATGAGGGAATGAGGTCCCTGTGGCACACTATTGGGAGCTCTGTGGTGTCCAGGGCTGAGAGTCTATGAGGGAATGAGGTCCCTGTGGCGCACTATTGGACTTCTGTGGTGTCCAGGGCTGAGATTCTATGAGGGAATGAGGTCCCTGTGGCACACTATTGGGAGCTCTGTGGTGTCCAGGGCTGAGAGTATATGAGGGAATGAGTTCCCTGTGGCACACTATTGGGAGCTCTGTGGTGTCTCGGTCTCAGAGTCTATGAGGGAATGAGGTCCCTGTGGCACACTATTGGGAGCTCTGTGGTGCCCAGGGCTGAGAGTCTATGGGGGAATGGGGTCCCTGTGGAACACTATTGGGAGCTCTGTGGTGTTCAGGGCTGAGAGTCTATGAGGGAATGGGGTCCCTGTGGCACGCTATTGGGAGCTCTGTGGTGTCTAGAGCTCAGAGTCTATGAGGGAATGAGGTCCCTGTGGCACGCTATTGGAAGCTCTGTGGTGCCCAGGGCTGAGAGTCTATGAGGGAATGATGTCCCTGTGGCACACTATTGGGAGCTCTGTGGTGTCCAGGGCTGAGAGTCTATGAGGGAATGGGGTCCCTGTGGCACACTACTGGAGCTCTGTGGTGTCCAGGGCTGAGAGTCTATGAGGGAATGAGGTCCCTGTGGCACACTATTGGACTTCTGTGGTGTCCAGGGCTGAGAGTCTATGAGGGAATGAGGTCCCTGTGGCACACTATTGGACTTCTGTGGTGTCCAGGGCTGAGAGTCTATGAGGGAATGAGGTCCCTGTGGCACACTATTGGGAGCTCTGTGGTGTCCAGGGCTGAGAGTCTATGAGGGAATGAGATCCCTGTGGCACACTATTGGGAGCTCTGTGGTGTCCAGAGCTGTGAGTCTATGAGGGAATGGGGTCCCTGTGGCACACTATTGGGAGCTCTGTGGTGTCTAGAGCTCAGAGTCTATGAGGGAATGAGGTCCCTGTGGCACACAATTGGACTTCTGTGGTGTCCAGGGCTGAGAGTCTATGAGGGAATGAGTTCCCTGTGGCACACTATTGGTAGCTCTGTGGTGTCCAGGTCTCAGAGTCTATGAGGGAATGAGGTCCCTGTGGCACACTATTGGGAGCTCTGTGGTACCCAGGGCTGAGAGTCTATGAGGGAATGAGGTCCCTGTGGCACACTATTGGGAGCTCGGTGGTGTCCAGGGCTGAGAGTCTATGAGGGAATGGGGTCCCTGTGGCACACTATTGGGAGCACTGTGGTGTCCAGGGCTGAGAGTCTATGAGGGAATGAGGTCCCTCTGGCACACTATTGGGAGCTCTGTGGTGTCCAGGGCTGAGAGTCTATGAGGGAATGGGGTCCCTGTGGCACACTATTGGGAGCTCTGTGGTGCCCAGGGCCGAGAATCTATGAGGGAATGGGGTCCCTGTGGCACACTATTGGGAGCTCTGTGGTGTCCAGGGCTGAGAGTCTATGAGGGAATGAGGTCCCTCTGGCACACTAATGGAAGCTCTGTGGTGTCCAGGGCTGAGAGTCTATGAGGGAATGCGGTCCCTGTGGCACACTATTGGAGCTCTGTGGTGTCCAGGGCTGAGAGTCTATGAGGGAATTAGGTCCCTGTGGCACACTATTGGAAGCTCTGTGGTGTCTAGAGCTGAGAATCTCTGAGGGAATGGGGTCCCTCTGGCACACTATTGGACTTCTGTGGTATCCAGGGCTGAAAGTCTATGAGGGAATGGGGTCCCTGTGGCACACTATTGGGAGCTCTGTGGTGTCCAGGGCTGAGAGTCTATGAGGGAATGATGTCCCTGTGGCACACTATTGGGAGCTCTGTGGTGTCCAGGGCTGAGAGTCTATGAGGGAATGATGTCCCTGTGGCACACTATTGGGAGCTCTGTGGTTTCCAGGGCTGAGAGTCTATGAGGGAATGATGTCCCTGTGGCACACTATTGGGAGCTCTGTGGTGTCCAGGGCTGAGAGTCTATGAGGGAATGAGGTCCCTGTGGCACACTATTGGACTTCTGTGGTGTCCAGGGCTGAGAGTCTATGAGGGAATTAGGTCCCTGTGGCACACTATTGGAAGCTCTGTGGTGTCTAGAGCTGAGAATCTATGAGGGAATGGGGTCCCTCTGGCACACTATTGGACTCCTGTGGTGTCCAGGGCTGAGAGTCTATGAGGGAATGAGGTCCATGTGGCACACTATTGGTCTTCTGTGGTGTCCAGGGCTGAGAGTCTATGAGGGAATGCGGTCCCTGTGGCACGCTATTGGAAGCTCTGTGGTGTGCAGGGCTGAGAGTCTATGAGGAATGGGGTCCCTGTGGCACACTAATGGAGCTCTGTGGTGTCCAGGGCTGAGAGTCTATGAGGGAATGGGGTCCCTCTGGCACACTATTGGGAGCTCTGTGGTGTCCAGGGCTGAGAGTCTATGAGGGAATGGCGTCCCTCTGGCACACTATTGGGAGCTCTGCATTGTCCAGGGCTGAGAGTCTATGAGGGAATGGGGTCCCTCTGGCACACTATTGGGAGCTCTGTGGTGTCCAGGGCTGAGAGTCTATGAGGGAATGGGGTCCCTCTGGCACACTATTGGGAGCTCTGTGGTGTCCGGGGCTGAGAGTCTATGAGGGAATGAGGTCCCTGTGGCACACTATTGGGAGCTCTGTGGTGTCCAGGGCTGAGAGTCTATGAGGGAATGATGTCCCTGTGGCACACTATTGGGAGCTCTGTGGTGTCCAGGGCTGAGAGTCTATGAGTGAATGAGGTCCCTGTGGCACACTATTGGACTTCTGTGGTGTCCTGGGCTGAGAGTCTATGAGGTAATGAGGTCCCTCTGGCACACTATTGGGAGCTCTGTGGTGTCCAGGGCTGAGTGTCTATGAGTGAATGAGGTCCCTGTGGCACACTATTGGACTTCTGTGGTGTCCAGGGCTGAGAGTCTATCAGGGAATGCGGTCCCTGTGGCACACTATTGGGAGCTCTGTGATGCCCAGGGCTGAGAGCCTATGAGGGAATGATGTCCCTGTGGCACATTATTGGACTTCTGTGGCTTCCAGGGCTGAGAGTCTATGAGGGAATGAGGTCCCTGTGGCACACTATTGGGAGCTCTGTGGTGTCCAGGGCTGAGAGTCTATGAGGGAATGGGGTCCCTCTGGCACACTATTGGGAGCTCTGTGGTGTCTAGAGCTGAGAGTCTATGAGGGAATGATGTCCCTGTGGCACACTATTGGGAGCTCTGTGGTGTCCAGGGCTGAGAGTCTATGAGGGAATGAGGTCCCTGTGGCACACTATTGGAAGCTCTGTGGTGTCTAGAGCTGAGAATCTATGAGGGAATGGGGTCCCTCTGGCACACTATTGTACTCCTGTGGTGGAGTCTATGAGGGAATGGGGTCCCTCTGGCACACTATTGGGAGCTCTGTGGTGTCCAGGGCTGAGAGTCTATGAGGGTATGGCGTCCCTCTGGCACACTATTGGGAGCTCTGTGGTGCCCAGGGCTGAGAGTCTATGAGGGAATGGGGTCCCTCTGGCACACTATTGGGAGCTCTGTGGTGTCCGGGGCTGAGAGTCTATGAGGAAATGAGGTCCCTGTGGCACACTATTGGGAGCTCTGTGGTGTCCAGGGCTGAGAGTCTATGAGGGAATGGGGTCCCTGTGACACACTATAGGGACTTCTGTGGTGTCTAGAGCTCAGAGTCTATGAGGGAATGGGTTCCCTCTGGCACACTATTGCGAGCTCTGTGGTGTCCAGGTCTGAGAGTCTATGAGTGAATGAGGTCCATGTGGCACACTATTGGAAGCTCTGTGGTGTCCAGGGCTGAGAGTCTTTGAGGTAATGAGGTCCTGTGGCACACTATTGGGAGCTCTGTGGCGTCCAGGGCTGAGAGTCTTTGAGGGAATGAGGTCCCTGTGGCACGCTATTGGAAGCTCTGTGATGCCCAGGGCTGAGAGTCTATGAGTGAATGAGGTGCACGTGGCACACTATTGGACTTCTGTGGTGTCCAGGGCTCAGAGTCTATGAGGGAATGAGGTCCCTGTGACATGCTATTGGAAGCTCTGTGGTGCCCAGGGCTGAGAGTCTATGAGGGAATGTGGTCCCTGTGGCACACTATTGGACTTCTGTTGTGTCTAGAGCTGAGAGTGTATGAGGGAATGAGGTCCATGTGGCACACTATTGGAAGCTCTGTGGTGTCCAGGGCTGAGTGTATGAGGGAATGAGGTCCATGTGGCACAATATTGGATTTCTGTGGTGTCCAGGGCTGAGAGTCTATGAGGGAATGAGGTCCCGGTGGCACACAAATGGAGCTCTGTGGTGTCCAGGGCTGAGAGTCTATGAGGGAATGCGGTCCCCGTGGCACACTAATGGAGCTCTGTGGCATCCAGGGCTGAGAGTCTATGAGGGAATGAGGCCCCTGTGGCACGCTATTGGAAGCTCTGTGGTGCCCAGGGCTGAGAGTCTATGAGGGAATGGGGTCCCTCTGGCACACTATTGGGAGCTCTGTGGTGCCCAGGGCTGAGGGTCTATGAGGAATGAGGTCCCTGTGGCACACTATTGGGAGCTCTGTGGTGTCCAGGGCTGAGAGTCTATGAGGGAATGAGGTCCCTGTGGCACACTATTGGGAGCTCTGTGGTGTCCAGGGCTGAGAGTCTATGAGGGAATGAGGGAATGAGGTCCCTGTGGCACACTATTGGAATCTCTGTGGTGTCCAGGTCTGAGAGTCTATGAGGGAATGAGTTCCCTGTGGCACACTATTGGGAGCTCTGTGGTGTCCAGGGCTGAGAGTATATGAGGGAATGGGGTCCCTGTGGCACACTATTGGGAGCTCTGTGGTGTCCAGGGCTGAGAGTCTATGAGGGAATGAGGTCCCTCTGGCACACTATTGGGAGCTCTGTGGTGTCCAGGGCTGAGAGTCTATGACGGAATGGGGTCCCTGTGGCACACTATTGGGAGCTCTGTGGTGCCCAGGGCTGAGAGTCTATGAGGAATGACGTCCCTGTGGCACACTATTGGGAGCTCTGTGGTGTCCAGGGCTGAGAGTCTATGAGGGAATGAGGTCCCTGTGGCACACTATTGGGAGCTCTGTGGTGTCCAGGGCTGAGGGTCTATGAGGAATGAGGTCCCTGTGGCACACTATTGGGAGCTCTGTGGTGCCCAGGGCTGAGAGTCTATGAGGGAATGGGGTCCCTGTGGCACACTATTGGGAGCTCTGTGGTGTCTAGAGCTCAGAGTCTATGAGGGAATGAGGTCCCTGTGGCAAACTAATGAAGCTCTGTGGTGTCCAGGGCTGAGAGTCTATGAGGGAATGCGGTCCCTGTGGCACACTAATGGAGCTCTGTGGTGTCCAGGGCTGAGAGTCTACGAGGGAATGAGGTCCCCGTGGCACACTATTGGACTTCTGTGGTGTCCAGGGCTGAGAGTCTATGAGGGAATGTGGTCCCTGTGGCACACTATTGGGAGCTCTGTGGTGTCCAGGGCTGAGGGTCTATGAGGAATGAGGTCCCTGTGGCACACTATTGGGAGCTCTGTGGTGTCTAGAGCTCAGAGTCTATGAGGGAATGAGGTCGCTGTGGCACACTTATGGAGCTCTGTGGTGTCCAGGGCTGAGAGTCTATGAGGGAATGAGGTCCCTGTGGCACACTATTGGACTTCTGTGGTGTCCAGGGCTGAGAGTCTATGAAGGAATGAGGTCCCTGTGGCACACTATTGGGAGCTCTGTGGTGTCTAGAGATCAGAGTCTACAAGGGAATGCGGTCCCTGTGGCACACTAATGGAGCTCTGTGGTGTCCAGGGCTGAGAGTCTATGAGGGAATGAGGTCCCTGTGGCACACTATTGGACTTCTGTGGTGTCCAGGGCTGAGAGTCTATGAGGGAATGAGGTCCCTGTGGCACACTATTGGACTTCTGTGGTGTCCAGGGCTGATAGTCTATGAGGGAATGAGGTCCCTGTGGCACACTATTGGGAGCTCTGTGGTGTCCAGGACTGAGAGTCTATGAGGGAATGAGGTCCCTGTGGGACACTATTGGGAGCTCTCTGGTGTCTAGGTCTCAGAGGCTATGAGGGAATGAGGTCCCTGTGGCAAACTATTGGGAGCTCTGTGGTGCCCAGGGCTGAGAGTCTATGAGGGAATGAGGTCCCTGTGGCACACTATTGGGAGCTCTGTGGTGTCCAGGGCTGAGAGTCTATGAGGGAATCGGGTCCCTGTGGCACGCTATTGGGAGCTCGGTGGTGTCTAGAGCTCAGAGTCTATGAGGGAATGAGGTCCCTGTGGCACGCTATTGGAAGCTCTGTGGTGCCCAGGGCTGAGAGTCTATGAGGGAATGATGTCCCTGTGGCACACTATTGGGAGCTCTGTGGTGTCCAGGGCTGAGAGTCTATGAGGGAATGGGGTCTCTGTGGCACACTAATGGAACTCTGTGGTGTCCAGGGCTGAGAGTCTATGAAGGAATGAGGTCCCTGTGGCACACTATTGGACTTCTGTGGTGTCCAGGGCTGAGAGTCTATGAGGGAATGAGGTCCCTGTGGCACACTATTGGACTTCTGTGGTGTCCAGGGCTGAGAGTCTATGAGGGAATTAGGTCCCTGTGGGAGATTATTGGGAGCTCTGTGGTGTCCAGGGCTGAGAGTCTATGAGGGAATGAGGTCCCTGTGGCACACTATTGGGAGCTCTGTGGTGTCCAGGTCTCAGAGTCTATGAGGGAATGAGGTCTCTGTGGCACACTATTGGGAGCTCTGTGGTGCCCAGGGCTGAGAGTCTATGAGGGAATGAGGTCCCTGTGGCACACTAATGGAGCTCTGTGGTGTCCATGGCTGAGAGTCTATGAGGGAATGCGGTCCCTGTGGCACACTAATGGAGCTCTGTGGTGTCCAGGGCTGAGAGTCTATGAGGGAATGAGGTCCCTGTGGCGCACTATTGGACTTCTGTGGTGTCCAGGGCTGAGAGTCTATGAGGGAATGAGGTCCCTGTGGCACACTGCTGGGAGCTCTGTGGTGTCGAGAGCTCAGAGTCTATGAGGGAATGAGGTCCCTGTGGCACACTATTGGGAGCTCTGTGGTGTCTAGAGCTCAGAGTCTATGAGGGAATGAGGTCCATGTGGCACACTAATGGAGCTCTGTGGTTGTCCAGGGCTGAGAGTCTATGAGGGAATGAGGTCCCTGTGGCACACTATTTGACTTCTGTGGTGTCCAGGGCTGAGAGTCTATGAGGGAATGAGGTCCCTGTGGCACACTATTGGGAGCTATGTGGTGTCTAGAGCTCAGAGTCTATGAGGGAATGAGGTCCCTCATAGACTCTGAGCTCTAGACACCACATAGCTCCCAATAGTGTGTGCCTGTGGCAAACTATTGGGAGCTCTGTGGTGTCTAGAGCTCAGAGTCTATGAGGGAATGTGGTCCCTGTGGCACACTAATGGAGCTCTGTGGTGTCCAGGGCTGAGAGTCTATGAGGGAATGAGGTCCCTGTGGCACACTATTGGACTTCTGTGGTGTCCAGGGCTGCTGAGAGTCTATGAGGGAATGAGGTCCCTGTGGCACACTATTGGACTTCTGTGGTGTCCAGGGCTGAGAGTCTATGAGGGAATGAGGTCCCTGTGGCACACTATTGGGAGCTCTGTGGTGTCCAGGGCTGAGAGTCTATGAGGGAATGAGGTCCCTGTGGCACACTATTGGGAGCTCTGTGGTGTCTAGGGCTGAGAGTCTATGAGGGAATGGGGTCCCTGTGGCACGCTATTGGGAGCTCTGTGGTGTCTAGAGCTCAGAGTCTATGAGGGAATGAGGTCCCTGTGGCACGCTATTGGAAGCTCTGTGGTGCCCAGGGCTGAGAGTCTATGAGGGAATGATGTCCCTGTGGCACACTATTGGGAGCTCTGTGGTGTCCAGGGCTGAGAGTCTATGAGGGAATGGGGTCCCTGTGGCACACTTATGGAGCTCTGTGGTGTCCAGGGCTGAGAGTCTATGAGGGAATGAGGTCCCTGTGGCACACTATTGGACTTCTGTGGTGTCCAGGGCTGAGAGTCTATGAGGGAATGAGGTCCCTGTGGCACACTATTGGACTTCTGTGGTGTCCAGGGCTGAGAGTCTATGAGGGAATGAGGTCCCTGTGGCACACTATTGGGAGCTCTGTGGTGTCCAGGGGTGAGAGTCTGAGGGAATGAGGTCCCTGTGGCACACTATTGGGAGCTCTGTGGTGTCCAGGTCTCAGAGTCTATGAGGGAATGAGGTCCCTGTGGCACACTATTGGGCGCTCTGTGGTGCCCAGGGCGGAGAGTCTATGAGGGAATGGGGTCCCTGTGGCACACTATTGGGAGCTCTGTGGTGTCTAGAGCTCAGAGTCTATGAGGGAATGAGGTCCCTGTGGCACACAATTGGACTTCTGTGGTGTCCAGGGCTGAGAGTCTATGAGGGAATGAGGTCCCTGTGGCACACTATTGGGAGCTCTGTGGTGTCCAGGTCTCAGAGTCTATGAGGGAATGAGGTCCCTGTGGCACACTATTGGGAGCTCTGTGGTACCCAGGGCTGAGAGTCTATGAGGGAATGAGGTCCCTGTGGCACACTATTGGGAGCTCTGTGGTGTCCAGGGCTGAGAGTCTATGAGGGAATGGGGTCCCTGTAACACACTATTGGGAGCTCTGTGGTGTCCAGGGCTGAGAGTCTATGAGGGAATGAGGTCCCTCTGGCACACTATTGGGAGCTCTGTGGTGTCCAGGGCTGAGAGTCTATGAGGGAATGGGGTCCCTGTGGCACACTATTGGGAGCTCTGTGGTGCCCAGGGCTGAGAGTCTATGAGGGAATGGGGTCCCTGTGGCACACTATTGGGAGCTCTGTGGTGTCCAGGGCTGAGAGTCTATGAGGGAATGAGGTCCCTCTGGCACACTAATAGAAGCTCTGTGGTGTCCAGGGCTGAGAGTCTATGAGGGAATGCGGTCCCTGTGGCACACTATTGGAGCTCTGTGGTGTCCAGGGCTGAGAGTCTATGAGGGAATGAGGTCCCTGTGGCACACTATTGGAAGCTCTGTGGTGTCTAGAGCTGAGAATCTATGAGGGAATGGGGTCCCTCTGGCACACTATTGGACTTCTATGGTATCCAGGGCTGAAAGTCTATGAGGGAATGGGGTCCCTGTGGCACACTATTGGACTTCTGTGGTATCTAAAGCTGAGAGTCTATGAGGGAATGAGGTCCCTGTGGCACACTATTGGGAGCTCTGTGGTGTCCAGGGCTGAGAGTCTATGAGGGAATGATGTCCCTGTGGCACACTATTGGGAGCTCTGTGGTGTCCAGGGCTGAGAGTTTATGAGGGAATGATGTCCCTGTGGCACGCTATTGGGAGCTCTGTGGTGTCCAGGGCTGAGAGTCTATGAGGGAATGATGTCCCTGTGGCACACTATTGGGAGCTCTGTGGTTTCCAGGGCTGAGAGTCTATGAGGGAATGGGGTCCCTGTGGCACACTATTGGGAGCTCTGTGGTGTCCAGGGTTGAGAGTCTATGAGGGAATGGAGTGCCTCTGGCACACTATTGGGAGCTCTGTGGTGTCTAGAGCTGAGAGTCTATGAGGGAATGATGTCCCTGTGGTACTTTATTGGACTTCTGTGGCTTCCAGGGCTGAGAGTCTATGAGGGAATGAGGTCCCTGTGGCACACTATTGGGAGCTCTGTGGTGTCCAGGGCTGAGAGTCTATGAGGGAATGGGGTCCCTCTGGCACACTATTGGGAGCTCTGTGGTGTCTAGAGCTGAGAGTCTATGAGGGAATGATGTCCCTGTGGCACACTATTGGGAGCTCTGTGGTGTCCAGGGCTGAGAGTCTATGAGGTTATGAGGTCCCTGTGGCACACTATTGGAAGCTCTGTGGTGTCTAGAGCTGAGAATCTATGAGGGAATGGGGTCCCTCTGGCACACTATTGGACTCCTGAGGTGTCCAGGGCTGAGAGTCTATGAGGGAATGAGGTCCATGTGGCACACTATTGGACTTCTGTGGTGTCCAGGGCTGAGAGTCTATGAGGGAATGCGGTCCCTGTGGCACGCTATTGGAAGCTCTGTGGTGTGCAGTGCTGAGAGTCTATGAGGAATGGGGTCCCTGTGGCACACTAATGGAGCTCTGTGGTGTCCAGGGCTGAGAGTCTATGAGGGAATGGGGTCCCTCTGGCACACTTTTGGGAGCTCTGTGGTGTCCAGGGCTGAGAGTCTATGAGGGAATGGGGTCCCTCTGGCACACTATTGGGAGCTCTGTGGTGTCCGGGGCTGAGAGTCTATGAGGGAATGAGGTCCCTGTGGCAAACTATTGGGAGCTCTGTGGTGTCCAGGGCTGAGTGTCTATGAGTGAATGAGGTCCCTGTGGCACGCTATTGGATTTCTGTGGTGTCCAGGGCTGAGAGTCTATGAGGTAATGAGGTCCCCGTGGCACACTATTGGACTTCTGTGGTGTCCAGGGCTGAGAGTCTATGAGGGAATGAGGTCCCTGTGGCACACTATTGGACTTCTGTGGTGTCCAGGGCTCAGAGTCTATGAGGGAATTAGGTCCCTGTGGGAGATTATTGGGAGCTCTGTGGTGTCCAGGGCTGAGAGTCTATGAGGGAATGAGGTCCCTGTGGCACACTATTGGGAGCTCTGTGGTGTCCAGGTCTCAGAGTCTATGAGGGAATGAGGTCTCTGTGGCACACTATTGGGAGCTCTGTGGTGCCCAGGGCTGAGAGTCTATGAGGGAATGAGGTCCCTGTGGCACACTAATGGAGCTCTGTGGTGTCCATGGCTGAGAGTCTATGAGGGAATGCGGTCCCTGTGGCACACTAATGGAGCTCTGTGGTGTCCAGGGCTGAGAGTCTATGAGGGAATGAGGTCCCTGTGGCGCACTATTGGACTTCTGTGGTGTCCAGGGCTGAGAGTCTATGAGGGAATGAGGTCCCTGTGGCACACTGCTGGGAGCTCTGTGGTGTCGAGAGCTCAGAGTCTATGAGGGAATGAGGTCCCTGTGGCACACTATTGGGAGCTCTGTGGTGTCTAGAGCTCAGAGTCTATGAGGGAATGAGGTCCATGTGGCACACTAATGGAGCTCTGTGGTTGTCCAGGGCTGAGAGTCTATGAGGGAATGAGGTCCCTGTGGCACACTATTTGACTTCTGTGGTGTCCAGGGCTGAGAGTCTATGAGGGAATGAGGTCCCTGTGGCACACTATTGGGAGCTATGTGGTGTCTAGAGCTCAGAGTCTATGAGGGAATGAGGTCCCTCATAGACTCTGAGCTCTAGACACCACATAGCTCCCAATAGTGTGTGCCTGTGGCAAACTATTGGGAGCTCTGTGGTGTCTAGAGCTCAGAGTCTATGAGGGAATGTGGTCCCTGTGGCACACTAATGGAGCTCTGTGGTGTCCAGGGCTGAGAGTCTATGAGGGAATGAGGTCCCTGTGGCACACTATTGGACTTCTGTGGTGTCCAGGGCTGCTGAGAGTCTATGAGGGAATGAGGTCCCTGTGGCACACTATTGGACTTCTGTGGTGTCCAGGGCTGAGAGTCTATGAGGGAATGAGGTCCCTGTGGCACACTATTGGGAGCTCTGTGGTGTCCAGGGCTGAGAGTCTATGAGGGAATGAGGTCCCTGTGGCACACTATTGGGAGCTCTGTGGTGTCTAGGGCTGAGAGTCTATGAGGGAATGGGGTCCCTGTGGCACGCTATTGGGAGCTCTGTGGTGTCTAGAGCTCAGAGTCTATGAGGGAATGAGGTCCCTGTGGCACGCTATTGGAAGCTCTGTGGTGCCCAGGGCTGAGAGTCTATGAGGGAATGATGTCCCTGTGGCACACTATTGGGAGCTCTGTGGTGTCCAGGGCTGAGAGTCTATGAGGGAATGGGGTCCCTGTGGCACACTTATGGAGCTCTGTGGTGTCCAGGGCTGAGAGTCTATGAGGGAATGAGGTCCCTGTGGCACACTATTGGACTTCTGTGGTGTCCAGGGCTGAGAGTCTATGAGGGAATGAGGTCCCTGTGGCACACTATTGGACTTCTGTGGTGTCCAGGGCTGAGAGTCTATGAGGGAATGAGGTCCCTGTGGCACACTATTGGGAGCTCTGTGGTGTCCAGGGGTGAGAGTCTGAGGGAATGAGGTCCCTGTGGCACACTATTGGGAGCTCTGTGGTGTCCAGGTCTCAGAGTCTATGAGGGAATGAGGTCCCTGTGGCACACTATTGGGAGCTCTGTGGTGCCCAGGGCTGAGAGTCTATGAGGGAATGGGGTCCCTGTGGCACACTATTGGGAGCTCTGTGGTGTCTAGAGCTCAGAGTCTATGAGGGAATGAGGTCCCTGTGGCACACAATTGGACTTCTGTGGTGTCCAGGGCTGAGAGTCTATGAGGGAATGAGGTCCCTGTGGCACACTATTGGGAGCTCTGTGGTGTCCAGGTCTCAGAGTCTATGAGGGAATGAGGTCCCTGTGGCACACTATTGGGAGCTCTGTGGTACCCAGGGCTGAGAGTCTATGAGGGAATGAGGTCCCTGTGGCACACTATTGGGAGCTCTGTGGTGTCCAGGGCTGAGAGTCTATGAGGGAATGGGGTCCCTGTAACACACTATTGGGAGCTCTGTGGTGTCCAGGGCTGAGAGTCTATGAGGGAATGAGGTCCCTCTGGCACACTATTGGGAGCTCTGTGGTGTCCAGGGCTGAGAGTCTATGAGGGAATGGGGTCCCTGTGGCACACTATTGGGAGCTCTGTGGTGCCCAGGGCTGAGAGTCTATGAGGGAATGGGGTCCCTGTGGCACACTATTGGGAGCTCTGTGGTGTCCAGGGCTGAGAGTCTATGAGGGAATGAGGTCCCTCTGGCACACTAATAGAAGCTCTGTGGTGTCCAGGGCTGAGAGTCTATGAGGGAATGCGGTCCCTGTGGCACACTATTGGAGCTCTGTGGTGTCCAGGGCTGAGAGTCTATGAGGGAATGAGGTCCCTGTGGCACACTATTGGAAGCTCTGTGGTGTCTAGAGCTGAGAATCTATGAGGGAATGGGGTCCCTCTGGCACACTATTGGACTTCTGTGGTATCCAGGGCTGAAAGTCTATGAGGGAATGGGGTCCCTGTGGCACACTATTGGACTTCTGTGGTATCTAAAGCTGAGAGTCTATGAGGGAATGAGGTCCCTGTGGCACACTATTGGGAGCTCTGTGGTGTCCAGGGCTGAGAGTCTATGAGGGAATGATGTCCCTGTGGCACACTATTGGGAGCTCTGTGGTGTCCAGGGCTGAGAGTTTATGAGGGAATGATGTCCCTGTGGCACGCTATTGGGAGCTCTGTGGTGTCCAGGGCTGAGAGTCTATGAGGGAATGATGTCCCTGTGGCACACTATTGGGAGCTCTGTGGTTTCCAGGGCTGAGAGTCTATGAGGGAATGGGGTCCCTGTGGCACACTATTGGGAGCTCTGTGGTGTCCAGGGTTGAGAGTCTATGAGGGAATGGAGTCCCTCTGGCACACTATTGGGAGCTCTGTGGTGTCTAGAGCTGAGAGTCTATGAGGGAATGATGTCCCTGTGGTACTTTATTGGACTTCTGTGGCTTCCAGGGCTGAGAGTCTATGAGGGAATGAGGTCCCTGTGGCACACTATTGGGAGCTCTGTGGTGTCCAGGGCTGAGAGTCTATGAGGGAATGGGGTCCCTCTGGCACACTATTGGGAGCTCTGTGGTGTCTAGAGCTGAGAGTCTATGAGGGAATGATGTCCCTGTGGCACACTATTGGGAGCTCTGTGGTGTCCAGGGCTGAGAGTCTATGAGGTTATGAGGTCCCTGTGGCACACTATTGGAAGCTCTGTGGTGTCTAGAGCTGAGAATCTATGAGGGAATGGGGTCCCTCTGGCACACTATTGGACTCCTGAGGTGTCCAGGGCTGAGAGTCTATGAGGGAATGAGGTCCATGTGGCACACTATTGGACTTCTGTGGTGTCCAGGGCTGAGAGTCTATGAGGGAATGCGGTCCCTGTGGCACGCTATTGGAAGCTCTGTGGTGTGCAGTGCTGAGAGTCTATGAGGAATGGGGTCCCTGTGGCACACTAATGGAGCTCTGTGGTGTCCAGGGCTGAGAGTCTATGAGGGAATGGGGTCCCTCTGGCACACTTTTGGGAGCTCTGTGGTGTCCAGGGCTGAGAGTCTATGAGGGAATGGGGTCCCTCTGGCACACTATTGGGAGCTCTGTGGTGTCCGGGGCTGAGAGTCTATGAGGGAATGAGGTCCCTGTGGCAAACTATTGGGAGCTCTGTGGTGTCCAGGGCTGAGTGTCTATGAGTGAATGAGGTCCCTGTGGCACGCTATTGGATTTCTGTGGTGTCCAGGGCTGAGAGTCTATGAGGTAATGAGGTCCCTGTGGCACACTATTGGAAGCTCTGTGGTGTCCAGGGCTGAGAGTCTATGAGGGAATGCGGTCCCTGTGGCACACTATTGGGAGCTCTGTGGTGTCCAGGGCTGAGAGTCTATGAGGGAATGCGGTCCCTATGGCACACTATTGGGAGCTCTGTGGTGTCCAGGTCTGAGAGTCTATGAGGTAATGGGGTCGCTGTGGCACACTATTGGGAGCTCTGTGGTGTCCAGGGCTCGGAGTCCATGAGGGAATGAGGTCCCTGTGGCACACTATTGGAAGCTCGGTGGTGTCCAGGGCTGAGAGTCTATGAGGGAATGATGTCCCTGTGGCACACTATTGGGAGCTCTGTGGTGTCCAGGGCTGAGAGTCTATGAGGGAATGGGGTCCCTGTGGCACACTTATGGAGCTCTGTGGTGTCCAGGGCTGAGAGTCTATGAGGGAATGAGGTCCCTGTGGCACACTATTGGACTTCTGTGGTGTCCAGGGCTGAGAGTCTATGAGGGAATGAGGTCCCTCTGGCACACTATTGGGAGCTCTGTGGTGTCCAGGGCTGAGAGTCTATGAGGGAATGGGGTCCCTGTGGCACACTATTGGGAGCTCTGTGGTGCCCAGGGCTGAGAGTCTATGAGGGAATGGGGTCCCTGTGGCACACTATTGGGAGCTCTGTGGTGTCCAGGGCTGAGAGTCTATGAGGTAATGAGGTCCCTCTGGCACACTAATAGAAGCTCTGTGGTGTCCAGGGCTGAGTGTATGAGGGAATGAGGTCCCTGTGGCACACTATTGGACTTCTGTGGTGTCTAGAGCTCAGAGTCTATGAGGGAATGGGTTCCCTCTGGCACACTATTGCGAGCTCTGTGGTGTCCAGGTCTGAGAGTCTATGAGTGAATGAGGTCCATGTGGCACACTATTGGAAGCTCTGTGGTGTCCAGGGCTGAGAGTCTTTGAGGTAATGAGGTCCTGTGGCACACTATTGGGAGCTCTGTGGCGTCCAGGGCTGAGAGTCTTTGAGGGAATGAGGTCCCTGTGGCACGCTATTGGAAGCTCTGTGATGCCCAGGGCTGAGAGTCTATGAGTGAATGAGGTGCACGTGGCACACTATTGGACTTCTGTGGTGTCCAGGGCTCAGAGTCTATGAGGGAATGAGGTCCCTGTGACATGCTATTGGAAGCTCTGTGGTGCCCAGGGCTGAGAGTCTATGAGGGAATGTGGTCCCTGTGGCACACTATTGGACTTCTGTTGTGTCTAGAGCTGAGAGTGTATGAGGGAATGAGGTCCATGTGGCACACTATTGGAAGCTCTGTGGTGTCCAGGGCTGAGTGTATGAGGGAATGAGGTCCATGTGGCACAATATTGGATTTCTGTGGTGTCCAGGGCTGAGAGTCTATGAGGGAATGAGGTCCCGGTGGCACACAAATGGAGCTCTGTGGTGTCCAGGGCTGAGAGTCTATGAGGGAATGCGGTCCCCGTGGCACACTAATGGAGCTCTGTGGCATCCAGGGCTGAGAGTCTATGAGGGAATGAGGCCCCTGTGGCACGCTATTGGAAGCTCTGTGGTGCCCAGGGCTGAGAGTCTATGAGGGAATGGGGTCCCTCTGGCACACTATTGGGAGCTCTGTGGTGCCCAGGGCTGAGGGTCTATGAGGAATGAGGTCCCTGTGGCACACTATTGGGAGCTCTGTGGTGTCCAGGGCTGAGAGTCTATGAGGGAATGAGGTCCCTGTGGCACACTATTGGGAGCTCTGTGGTGTCCAGGGCTGAGAGTCTATGAGGGAATGAGGGAATGAGGTCCCTGTGGCACACTATTGGAATCTCTGTGGTGTCCAGGTCTGAGAGTCTATGAGGGAATGAGTTCCCTGTGGCACACTATTGGGAGCTCTGTGGTGTCCAGGGCTGAGAGTATATGAGGGAATGGGGTCCCTGTGGCACACTATTGGGAGCTCTGTGGTGTCCAGGGCTGAGAGTCTATGAGGGAATGAGGTCCCTCTGGCACACTATTGGGAGCTCTGTGGTGTCCAGGGCTGAGAGTCTATGACGGAATGGGGTCCCTGTGGCACACTATTGGGAGCTCTGTGGTGCCCAGGGCTGAGAGTCTATGAGGAATGACGTCCCTGTGGCACACTATTGGGAGCTCTGTGGTGTCCAGGGCTGAGAGTCTATGAGGGAATGAGGTCCCTGTGGCACACTATTGGGAGCTCTGTGGTGTCCAGGGCTGAGGGTCTATGAGGAATGAGGTCCCTGTGGCACACTATTGGGAGCTCTGTGGTGCCCAGGGCTGAGAGTCTATGAGGGAATGGGGTCCCTGTGGCACACTATTGGGAGCTCTGTGGTGTCTAGAGCTCAGAGTCTATGAGGGAATGAGGTCCCTGTGGCAAACTAATGAAGCTCTGTGGTGTCCAGGGCTGAGAGTCTATGAGGGAATGCGGTCCCTGTGGCACACTAATGGAGCTCTGTGGTGTCCAGGGCTGAGAGTCTACGAGGGAATGAGGTCCCCGTGGCACACTATTGGACTTCTGTGGTGTCCAGGGCTGAGAGTCTATGAGGGAATGTGGTCCCTGTGGCACACTATTGGGAGCTCTGTGGTGTCCAGGGCTGAGGGTCTATGAGGAATGAGGTCCCTGTGGCACACTATTGGGAGCTCTGTGGTGTCTAGAGCTCAGAGTCTATGAGGGAATGAGGTCGCTGTGGCACACTTATGGAGCTCTGTGGTGTCCAGGGCTGAGAGTCTATGAGGGAATGAGGTCCCTGTGGCACACTATTGGACTTCTGTGGTGTCCAGGGCTGAGAGTCTATGAAGGAATGAGGTCCCTGTGGCACACTATTGGGAGCTCTGTGGTGTCTAGAGATCAGAGTCTACAAGGGAATGCGGTCCCTGTGGCACACTAATGGAGCTCTGTGGTGTCCAGGGCTGAGAGTCTATGAGGGAATGAGGTCCCTGTGGCACACTATTGGACTTCTGTGGTGTCCAGGGCTGAGAGTCTATGAGGGAATGAGGTCCCTGTGTCACACTATTGGACTTCTGTGGTGTCCAGGGCTGATAGTCTATGAGGGAATGAGGTCCCTGTGGCACACTATTGGGAGCTCTGTGGTGTCCAGGACTGAGAGTCTATGAGGGAATGAGGTCCCTGTGGGACACTATTGGGAGCTCTCTGGTGTCTAGGTCTCAGAGGCTATGAGGGAATGAGGTCCCTGTGGCAAACTATTGGGAGCTCTGTGGTGCCCAGGGCTGAGAGTCTATGAGGGAATGAGGTCCCTGTGGCACACTATTGGGAGCTCTGTGGTGTCCAGGGCTGAGAGTCTATGAGGGAATCGGGTCCCTGTGGCACGCTATTGGGAGCTCGGTGGTGTCTAGAGCTCAGAGTCTATGAGGGAATGAGGTCCCTGTGGCACGCTATTGGAAGCTCTGTGGTGCCCAGGGCTGAGAGTCTATGAGGGAATGATGTCCCTGTGGCACACTATTGGGAGCTCTGTGGTGTCCAGGGCTGAGAGTCTATGAGGGAATGGGGTCTCTGTGGCACACTAATGGAACTCTGTGGTGTCCAGGGCTGAGAGTCTATGAAGGAATGAGGTCCCTGTGGCACACTATTGGACTTCTGTGGTGTCCAGGGCTGAGAGTCTATGAGGGAATGAGGTCCCTGTGGCACACTATTGGACTTCTGTGGTGTCCAGGGCTGAGAGTCTATGAGGGAATTAGGTCCCTGTGGGAGATTATTGGGAGCTCTGTGGTGTCCAGGGCTGAGAGTCTATGAGGGAATGAGGTCCCTGTGGCACACTATTGGGAGCTCTGTGGTGTCCAGGTCTCAGAGTCTATGAGGGAATGAGGTCTCTGTGGCACACTATTGGGAGCTCTGTGGTGCCCAGGGCTGAGAGTCTATGAGGGAATGAGGTCCCTGTGGCACACTAATGGAGCTCTGTGGTGTCCATGGCTGAGAGTCTATGAGGGAATGCGGTCCCTGTGGCACACTAATGGAGCTCTGTGGTGTCCAGGGCTGAGAGTCTATGAGGGAATGAGGTCCCTGTGGCGCACTATTGGACTTCTGTGGTGTCCAGGGCTGAGAGTCTATGAGGGAATGAGGTCCCTGTGGCACACTGCTGGGAGCTCTGTGGTGTCGAGAGCTCAGAGTCTATGAGGGAATGAGGTCCCTGTGGCACACTATTGGGAGCTCTGTGGTGTCTAGAGCTCAGAGTCTATGAGGGAATGAGGTCCATGTGGCACACTAATGGAGCTCTGTGGTTGTCCAGGGCTGAGAGTCTATGAGGGAATGAGGTCCCTGTGGCACACTATTTGACTTCTGTGGTGTCCAGGGCTGAGAGTCTATGAGGGAATGAGGTCCCTGTGGCACACTATTGGGAGCTATGTGGTGTCTAGAGCTCAGAGTCTATGAGGGAATGAGGTCCCTCATAGACTCTGAGCTCTAGACACCACATAGCTCCCAATAGTGTGTGCCTGTGGCAAACTATTGGGAGCTCTGTGGTGTCTAGAGCTCAGAGTCTATGAGGGAATGTGGTCCCTGTGGCACACTAATGGAGCTCTGTGGTGTCCAGGGCTGAGAGTCTGTGAGGGAATGAGGTCCCTGTGGCACACTATTGGACTTCTGTGGTGTCCAGGGCTGCTGAGAGTCTATGAGGGAATGAGGTCCCTGTGGCACACTATTGGACTTCTGTGGTGTCCAGGGCTGAGAGTCTATGAGGGAATGAGGTCCCTGTGGCACACTATTGGGAGCTCTGTGGTGTCCAGGGCTGAGAGTCTATGAGGGAATGAGGTCCCTGTGGCACACTATTGGGAGCTCTGTGGTGTCTAGGGCTGAGAGTCTATGAGGGAATGGGGTCCCTGTGGCACGCTATTGGGAGCTCTGTGGTGTCTAGAGCTCAGAGTCTATGAGGGAATGAGGTCCCTGTGGCACGCTATTGGAAGCTCTGTGGTGCCCAGGGCTGAGAGTCTATGAGGGAATGATGTCCCTGTGGCACACTATTGGGAGCTCTGTGGTGTCCAGGGCTGAGAGTCTATGAGGGAATGGGGTCCCTGTGGCACACTTATGGAGCTCTGTGGTGTCCAGGGCTGAGAGTCTATGAGGGAATGAGGTCCCTGTGGCACACTATTGGACTTCTGTGGTGTCCAGGGCTGAGAGTCTATGAGGGAATGAGGTCCCTGTGGCACACTATTGGACTTCTGTGGTGTCCAGGGCTGAGAGTCTATGAGGGAATGAGGTCCCTGTGGCACACTATTGGGAGCTCTGTGGTGTCCAGGGGTGAGAGTCTGAGGGAATGAGGTCCCTGTGGCACACTATTGGGAGCTCTGTGGTGTCCAGGTCTCAGAGTCTATGAGGGAATGAGGTCCCTGTGGCACACTATTGGGAGCTCTGTGGTGCCCAGGGCTGAGAGTCTATGAGGGAATGGGGTCCCTGTGGCACACTATTGGGAGCTCTGTGGTGTCTAGAGCTCAGAGTCTATGAGGGAATGAGGTCCCTGTGGCACACAATTGGACTTCTGTGGTGTCCAGGGCTGAGAGTCTATGAGGGAATGAGGTCCCTGTGGCACACTATTGGGAGCTCTGTGGTGTCCAGGTCTCAGAGTCTATGAGGGAATGAGGTCCCTGTGGCACACTATTGGGAGCTCTGTGGTACCCAGGGCTGAGAGTCTATGAGGGAATGAGGTCCCTGTGGCACACTATTGGGAGCTCTGTGGTGTCCAGGGCTGAGAGTCTATGAGGGAATGGGGTCCCTCTAACACACTATTGGGAGCTCTGTGGTGTCCAGGGCTGAGAGTCTATGAGGGAATGAGGTCCCTCTGGCACACTATTGGGAGCTCTGTGGTGTCCAGGGCTGAGAGTCTATGAGGGAATGGGGTCCCTGTGGCACACTATTGGGAGCTCTGTGGTGCCCAGGGCTGAGAGTCTATGAGGGAATGGGGTCCCTGTGGCACACTATTGGGAGCTCTGTGGTGTCCAGGGCTGAGAGTCTATGAGGGAATGAGGTCCCTCTGGCACACTAATAGAAGCTCTGTGGTGTCCAGGGCTGAGAGTCTATGAGGGAATGCGGTCCCTGTGGCACACTATTGGAGCTCTGTGGTGTCCAGGGCTGAGAGTCTATGAGGGAATGAGGTCCCTGTGGCACACTATTGGAAGCTCTGTGGTGTCTAGAGCTGAGAATCTATGAGGGAATGGGGTCCCTCTGGCACACTATTGGACTTCTATGGTATCCAGGGCTGAAAGTCTATGAGGGAATGGGGTCCCTGTGGCACACTATTGGACTTCTGTGGTATCTAAAGCTGAGAGTCTATGAGGGAATGAGGTCCCTGTGGCACACTATTGGGAGCTCTGTGGTGTCCAGGGCTGAGAGTCTATGAGGGAATGATGTCCCTGTGGCACACTATTGGGAGCTCTGTGGTGTCCAGGGCTGAGAGTTTATGAGGGAATGATGTCCCTGTGGCACGCTATTGGGAGCTCTGTGGTGTCCAGGGCTGAGAGTCTATGAGGGAATGATGTCCCTGTGGCACACTATTGGGAGCTCTGTGGTTTCCAGGGCTGAGAGTCTATGAGGGAATGGGGTCCCTGTGGCACACTATTGGGAGCTCTGTGGTGTCCAGGGTTGAGAGTCTATGAGGGAATGGAGTGCCTCTGGCACACTATTGGGAGCTCTGTGGTGTCTAGAGCTGAGAGTCTATGAGGGAATGATGTCCCTGTGGTACTTTATTGGACTTCTGTGGCTTCCAGGGCTGAGAGTCTATGAGGGAATGAGGTCCCTGTGGCACACTATTGGGAGCTCTGTGGTGTCCAGGGCTGAGAGTCTATGAGGGAATGGGGTCCCTCTGGCACACTATTGGGAGCTCTGTGGTGTCTAGAGCTGAGAGTCTATGAGGGAATGATGTCCCTGTGGCACACTATTGGGAGCTCTGTGGTGTCCAGGGCTGAGAGTCTATGAGGTTATGAGGTCCCTGTGGCACACTATTGGAAGCTCTGTGGTGTCTAGAGCTGAGAATCTATGAGGGAATGGGGTCCCTCTGGCACACTATTGGACTCCTGAGGTGTCCAGGGCTGAGAGTCTATGAGGGAATGAGGTCCATGTGGCACACTATTGGACTTCTGTGGTGTCCAGGGCTGAGAGTCTATGAGGGAATGCGGTCCCTGTGGCACGCTATTGGAAGCTCTGTGGTGTGCAGTGCTGAGAGTCTATGAGGAATGGGGTCCCTGTGGCACACTAATGGAGCTCTGTGGTGTCCAGGGCTGAGAGTCTATGAGGGAATGGGGTCCCTCTGGCACACTTTTGGGAGCTCTGTGGTGTCCAGGGCTGAGAGTCTATGAGGGAATGGGGTCCCTCTGGCACACTATTGGGAGCTCTGTGGTGTCCGGGGCTGAGAGTCTATGAGGGAATGAGGTCCCTGTGGCAAACTATTGGGAGCTCTGTGGTGTCCAGGGCTGAGTGTCTATGAGTGAATGAGGTCCCTGTGGCACGCTATTGGATTTCTGTGGTGTCCAGGGCTGAGAGTCTATGAGGTAATGAGGTCCCCGTGGCACACTATTGGACTTCTGTGGTGTCCAGGGCTGAGAGTCCATGAGGGAATGAGGTCCCTGTGGCACACTATTGGACTTCTGTGGTGTCCAGGGCTGAGAGTCTATGAGGGAATTAGGTCCCTGTGGGAGATTATTGGGAGCTCTGTGGTGTCCAGGGCTGAGAGTCTATGAGGGAATGAGGTCCCTGTGGCACACTATTGGGAGCTCTGTGGTGTCCAGGTCTCAGAGTCTATGAGGGAATGAGGTCTCTGTGGCACACTATTGGGAGCTCTGTGGTGCCCAGGGCTGAGAGTCTATGAGGGAATGAGGTCCCTGTGGCACACTAATGGAGCTCTGTGGTGTCCATGGCTGAGAGTCTATGAGGGAATGCGGTCCCTGTGGCACACTAATGGAGCTCTGTGGTGTCCAGGGCTGAGAGTCTATGAGGGAATGAGGTCCCTGTGGCGCACTATTGGACTTCTGTGGTGTCCAGGGCTGAGAGTCTATGAGGGAATGAGGTCCCTGTGGCACACTGCTGGGAGCTCTGTGGTGTCGAGAGCTCAGAGTCTATGAGGGAATGAGGTCCCTGTGGCACACTATTGGGAGCTCTGTGGTGTCTAGAGCTCAGAGTCTATGAGGGAATGAGGTCCATGTGGCACACTAATGGAGCTCTGTGGTTGTCCAGGGCTGAGAGTCTATGAGGGAATGAGGTCCCTGTGGCACACTATTTGACTTCTGTGGTGTCCAGGGCTGAGAGTCTATGAGGGAATGAGGTCCCTGTGGCACACTATTGGGAGCTATGTGGTGTCTAGAGCTCAGAGTCTATGAGGGAATGAGGTCCCTCATAGACTCTGAGCTCTAGACACCACATAGCTCCCAATAGTGTGTGCCTGTGGCAAACTATTGGGAGCTCTGTGGTGTCTAGAGCTCAGAGTCTATGAGGGAATGTGGTCCCTGTGGCACACTAATGGAGCTCTGTGGTGTCCAGGGCTGAGAGTCTATGAGGGAATGAGGTCCCTGTGGCACACTATTGGACTTCTGTGGTGTCCAGGGCTGCTGAGAGTCTATGAGGGAATGAGGTCCCTGTGGCACACTATTGGACTTCTGTGGTGTCCAGGGCTGAGAGTCTATGAGGGAATGAGGTCCCTGTGGCACACTATTGGGAGCTCTGTGGTGTCCAGGGCTGAGAGTCTATGAGGGAATGAGGTCCCTGTGGCACACTATTGGGAGCTCTGTGGTGTCTAGGGCTGAGAGTCTATGAGGGAATGGGGTCCCTGTGGCACGCTATTGGGAGCTCTGTGGTGTCTAGAGCTCAGAGTCTATGAGGGAATGAGGTCCCTGTGGCACGCTATTGGAAGCTCTGTGGTGCCCAGGGCTGAGAGTCTATGAGGGAATGATGTCCCTGTGGCACACTATTGGGAGCTCTGTGGTGTCCAGGGCTGAGAGTCTATGAGGGAATGGGGTCCCTGTGGCACACTTATGGAGCTCTGTGGTGTCCAGGGCTGAGAGTCTATGAGGGAATGAGGTCCCTGTGGCACACTATTGGACTTCTGTGGTGTCCAGGGCTGAGAGTCTATGAGGGAATGAGGTCCCTGTGGCACACTATTGGACTTCTGTGGTGTCCAGGGCTGAGAGTCTATGAGGGAATGAGGTCCCTGTGGCACACTATTGGGAGCTCTGTGGTGTCCAGGGGTGAGAGTCTGAGGGAATGAGGTCCCTGTGGCACACTATTGGGAGCTCTGTGGTGTCCAGGTCTCAGAGTCTATGAGGGAATGAGGTCCCCGTGGCACACTATTGGGAGCTCTGTGGTGCCCAGGGCTGAGAGTCTATGAGGGAATGGGGTCCCTGTGGCACACTATTGGGAGCTCTGTGGTGTCTAGAGCTCAGAGTCTATGAGGGAATGAGGTCCCTGTGGCACACAATTGGACTTCTGTGGTGTCCAGGGCTGAGAGTCTATGAGGGAATGAGGTCCCTGTGGCACACTATTGGGAGCTCTGTGGTGTCCAGGTCTCAGAGTCTATGAGGGAATGAGGTCCCTGTGGCACACTATTGGGAGCTCTGTGGTACCCAGGGCTGAGAGTCTATGAGGGAATGAGGTCCCTGTGGCACACTATTGGGAGCTCTGTGGTGTCCAGGGCTGAGAGTCTATGAGGGAATGGGGTCCCTGTAACACACTATTGGGAGCTCTGTGGTGTCCAGGGCTGAGAGTCTATGAGGGAATGAGGTCCCTCTGGCACACTATTGGGAGCTCTGTGGTGTCCAGGGCTGAGAGTCTATGAGGGAATGGGGTCCCTGTGGCACACTATTGGGAGCTCTGTGGTGCCCAGGGCTGAGAGTCTATGAGGGAATGGGGTCCCTGTGGCACACTATTGGGAGCTCTGTGGTGTCCAGGGCTGAGAGTCTATGAGGGAATGAGGTCCCTCTGGCACACTAATAGAAGCTCTGTGGTGTCCAGGGCTGAGAGTCTATGAGGGAATGCGGTCCCTGTGGCACACTATTGGAGCTCTGTGGTGTCCAGGGCTGAGAGTCTATGAGGGAATGAGGTCCCTGTGGCACACTATTGGAAGCTCTGTGGTGTCTAGAGCTGAGAATCTATGAGGGAATGGGGTCCCTCTGGCACACTATTGGACTTCTGTGGTATCCAGGGCTGAAAGTCTATGAGGGAATGGGGTCCCTGTGGCACACTATTGGACTTCTGTGGTATCTAAAGCTGAGAGTCTATGAGGGAATGAGGTCCCTGTGGCACACTATTGGGAGCTCTGTGGTGTCCAGGGCTGAGAGTCTATGAGGGAATGATGTCCCTGTGGCACACTATTGGGAGCTCTGTGGTGTCCAGGGCTGAGAGTTTATGAGGGAATGATGTCCCTGTGGCACGCTATTGGGAGCTCTGTGGTGTCCAGGGCTGAGAGTCTATGAGGGAATGATGTCCCTGTGGCACACTATTGGGAGCTCTGTGGTTTCCAGGGCTGAGAGTCTATGAGGGAATGGGGTCCCTGTGGCACACTATTGGGAGCTCTGTGGTGTCCAGGGTTGAGAGTCTATGAGGGAATGGAGTCCCTCTGGCACACTATTGGGAGCTCTGTGGTGTCTAGAGCTGAGAGTCTATGAGGGAATGATGTCCCTGTGGTACTTTATTGGACTTCTGTGGCTTCCAGGGCTGAGAGTCTATGAGGGAATGAGGTCCCTGTGGCACACTATTGGGAGCTCTGTGGTGTCCAGGGCTGAGAGTCTATGAGGGAATGGGGTCCCTCTGGCACACTATTGGGAGCTCTGTGGTGTCTAGAGCTGAGAGTCTATGAGGGAATGATGTCCCTGTGGCACACTATTGGGAGCTCTGTGGTGTCCAGGGCTGAGAGTCTATGAGGTTATGAGGTCCCTGTGGCACACTATTGGAAGCTCTGTGGTGTCTAGAACTGAGAATCTATGAGGGAATGGGGTCCCTCTGGCACACTATTGGACTCCTGAGGTGTCCAGGGCTGAGAGTCTATGAGGGAATGAGGTCCATGTGGCACACTATTGGACTTCTGTGGTGTCCAGGGCTGAGAGTCTATGAGGGAATGCGGTCCCTGTGGCACGCTATTGGAAGCTCTGTGGTGTGCAGTGCTGAGAGTCTATGAGGAATGGGGTCCCTGTGGCACACTAATGGAGCTCTGTGGTGTCCAGGGCTGAGAGTCTATGAGGGAATGGGGTCCCTCTGGCACACTTTTGGGAGCTCTGTGGTGTCCAGGGCTGAGAGTCTATGAGGGAATGGGGTCCCTCTGGCACACTATTGGGAGCTCTGTGGTGTCCGGGGCTGAGAGTCTATGAGGGAATGAGGTCCCTGTGGCAAACTATTGGGAGCTCTGTGGTGTCCAGGGCTGAGTGTCTATGAGTGAATGAGGTCCCTGTGGCACGCTATTGGATTTCTGTGGTGTCCAGGGCTGAGAGTCTATGAGGTAATGAGGTCCCCGTGGCACACTATTGGAAGCTCTGTGGTGTCCAGGGCTGAGAGTCTATGAGGGAATGCGGTCCCTGTGGCACACTATTGGGAGCTCTGTGGTGTCCAGGGCTGAGAGTCTATGAGGGAATGCGGTCCCTATGGCACACTATTGGGAGCTCTGTGGTGTCCAGGTCTGAGAGTCTATGAGGTAATGGGGTCGCTGTGGCACACTATTGGGAGCTCTGTGGTGTCCAGGGCTCGGAGTCTATGAGGGAATGAGGTCCCTGTGGCACACTATTGGAAGCTCGGTGGTGTCCAGGGCTGAGAGTCTATGAGGGAATGATGTCCCTGTGGCACACTATTGGGAGCTCTGTGGTGTCCAGGGCTGAGAGTCTATGAGGGAATGGGGTCCCTGTGGCACACTTATGGAGCTCTGTGGTGTCCAGGGCTGAGAGTCTATGAGGGAATGAGGTCCCTGTGGCACACTATTGGACTTCTGTGGTGTCCAGGGCTGAGAGTCTATGAGGGAATGAGGTCCCTCTGGCACACTATTGGGAGCTCTGTGGTGTCCAGGGCTGAGAGTCTATGAGGGAATGGGGTCCCTGTGGCACACTATTGGGAGCTCTGTGGTGCCCAGGGCTGAGAGTCTATGAGGGAATGGGGTCCCTGTGGCACACTATTGGGAGCTCTGTGGTGTCCAGGGCTGAGAGTCTATGAGGGAATGAGGTCCCTCTGGCACACTAATAGAAGCTCTGTGGTGTCCAGGGCTGAGAGTCTATGAGGGAATGCGGTCCCTGTGGCACACTATTGGAGCTCTGTGGTGTCCAGGGCTGAGAGTCTATGAGGGAATGAGGTCCCTGTGGCACACTATTGGAAGCTCTGTGGTGTCTAGAGCTGAGAATCTATGAGGGAATGGGGTCCCTCTGGCACACTATTGGACTTCTGTGGTATCCAGGGCTGAAAGTCTATGAGGGAATGGGGTCCCTGTGGCACACTATTGGACTTCTGTGGTGTCTAAAGCTGAGAGTCTATGAGGGAATGGGGTCCCTCTGGCACACTATTGGGAGCTCTGTGGTGTCCAGGGCTGAGAGTCTATGAGGGAATGATGTCCCTGTGGCACACTATTGGGAGCTCTGTGGTGTCCAGGGCTGAGAGTTTATGAGGGAATGATGTCCCTGTGGCACGCTATTGGGAGCTCTGTGGTGTCCAGGGCTGAGAGTCTATGAGGGAATGGGGTCCCTCTGGCACACTATTGGGAGCTCTGTGGTGTCCAGGGCTGAGAGTCTATGAGGGAATGATGTCCCTGTTGCACACTATTGGGAGCTCTGTGGTTTCCAGGGCTGAGAGTCTATGAGGGAATGGGGTCCCTGTGGCACACTATTGGGAGCTCTGTGGTGTCCAGGGTTGAGAGTCTATGAGGGAATGGAGTCCCTCTGGCACACTATTGGGAGCTCTGTGGTGTCTAGAGCTGAGAGTCTATGAGGGAATGATGTCCCTGTGGTACTTTATTGGACTTCTGTGGCTTCCAGGGCTGAGAGTCTATGAGGGAATGAGGTCCCTGTGGCACACTATTGGGAGCTCTGTGGTGTCCAGGGCTGAGAGTCTATGAGGGAATGGGGTCCCTCTGGCACACTATTGGGAGCTCTGTGGTGTCTAGAGCTGAGAGTCTATGAGGGAATGATGTCCCTGTGGCACACTATTGGGAGCTCTGTGGTGTCCAGGGCTGAGAGTCTATGAGGGAATGAGGTCCCTGTGGCACACTATTGGAAGCTCTGTGGTGTCTAGAGCTGAGAATCTATGAGGGAATGGGGTCCCTCTGGCACACTATTGGACTCCTGTGGTGTCCAGGGCTGAGAGTCTATGAGGGAATGAGGTCCATGTGGCACACTATTGGACTTCTGTGGTGTCCAGGGCTGAGAGTCTATGAGGGAATGGGGTCCCTCTGGCACACTATTGGGAGCTCTGTGGTGTCCAGGGCTGAGAGTCTATGAGGGAATGGGGTCCCTCTGGCACACTATTGGGAGCTCTGTGGTGTCTGGGGCTGAGAGTCTATGAGGGAATGAGGTCCCTGTGGCAAACTATTGGGAGCTCTGTAGTGTCCAGGGCTGAGGGTCTATGAGGGAATGATGTCCCTGTGGCACACTATTGGGAGCTCTGTGGTGTCCAGGTCTGAGAGTCTATGAGTGAATGAGGTCCCTGTGGCACACTATTGGACCTCTGTGGTGTCCTGGGCTGAGAGTCTATGAGGTAATGAGGTCCCTCTGGCACACTATTGGGAGCTCTGTGGTGTCCAGGGCTGAGAGTCTATGAGTGAATGAGGTCCCTGTGGCACGCTATTGGATTTCTGTGGTGTCCAGGGCTGAGAGTCTATGAGGTAATGAGGTCCCTGTGGCACTCTATTGGAAGCTCTGTGGTGTCCAGGGCTGAGAGTCTATGAGGGAATGCATTCCCTGTGGCACACTATTGGGAGCTCTGTGGTGTCCAGGGCTGAGAGTCTATGAGGGAATGCGGTCCCTATGGCACACTATTGGGAGCTCTGTGGTGTCCAGGTCTGAGAGTCTATGAGGTAATGGGGTCGCTGTGGCACACTATTGGGAGCTCTGTGGTGTCCAGGGCTCGGAGTCTATGAGGGAATGAGGTCCCTGTGGCACACTATTCGAAGCTCTGTGGTGTCCAGGGCTGAGAGTCTATGAGGGAATGAGGTCCCTCTGGCACACTATTGGGAGCTCTGTGGTGTCCAGGGCTGAGAGTCTATGAGGGAATGGGGTTCCTCTGGCACACTATTGGGGGCTCTGTGGTGTCCAGGGATGAGAGTCTATGAGGGAATGAGGTCCCTGTGGCACACTATTGGAAGCTCTGTGGTGTCTATAGCTGAGAATCTATGAGGGAAAGGGGTCCCTCTGGCACACTATTGGGAGCTCTGTGATGTCCAGGGCTGAGAGTCTATGAGGGAATGATGTCTCTGTGGCACACTATTGGGAGCTCTGTGGTGTCCAGGGCTGAGAGTCTATGAGGGAATGATGTCCCTGTGGCACACTACTGGGAGCTCTGTGATGCCCAGGGCTGAGAGTCTATGAGGGAATGGGGTCCCTCTGGCACACTATTGGACTCCTGTGGTGTCCAGGGCTGAGAGTCTATGAGGGAATGATGTCTCTGTGGCACACTATTGGGAGCTCTGTGGTGTCCAGGGCTGAGAGTCTATGAGGGAATGGGGTCCCTCTGGCACACTATTTGGAGCTCTGTGGTGTCCAGGGCTGAGAGTCTATGAGGGAATGAGGTCACTCTGGCACACTAGTGGGAGCTCTGTGGTGTCCAGGGCTGAGAGTCTATGAGGGAATGAGGTCCCTGTGGCACGCTATTGGACTTCTGTGGTGTCCAGGGCTGAGAGTCTATGAGGGAATGAGGTCCCTGTGGCACACTATTGGGAGCTCTGTGGTGTCCGGGGCTGAGAGTCTATGAGGGAATGAGGTCCCTGTGGCACACTATTGGGAGCTCTGTGGTGTCCGGGGCTGAGAGTCTATGAGGGAATGATGTCCCTGTGGCACACTATTGGGAGCTCTGTGGTGTCCAGGGCTGAGAGTCTATGAGGGAATGGGGTCCCTCTGGCACACTATTGGGAGCTCTGTGGTGTCCAGGGCTGAGAGTCTATGAGGGAATGATGTCCCTGTGGCACACTATTGGGAGCTCTGTGGTGTCCAGGGCTGAGAGTCTATGAGGGAATGCGGTCCCTGTGGCACACTATTGGGAGCTCTGTGGTGTCCAGGGCTGAGAGTCTAAGAGGGAATGCGGTCCCTGTGGCACACTATTGGGAGCTCTGTGGTGTCCAGGGCTGAGAGTCTATGAGGGAATGCGGTCCCTATGGCAGACTATTGGGAGCTCTGTGGTGTCCAGGGCTGAGAGTCTATGAGGTAATGGGGTCGCTTTGGCACACTATTGGGAGCTCTGTGGTGTCCAGGGCTGAGAGTCTATGAGGGAATGGGGTTCCTCTGGCACACTATTGGGAGCTCTGTGGTGTCCAGGGATGAGAGTCTATGAGGGAATGAGGTCCCTGTGGCACACTATTGGAGCTCTGTGGTGTCCAGGGTGAGAGTCTATGAGGGAATGAGATCCCTGTGGCACACTATTGGAAGCTCTGTGGTGTCTATAGCTGAGAATCTATGAGGGAATGTGGTCCCTCTGGCACACTATTGGAAGCTCTGTGGTGCCCAGGGCTGAGAGTCTATGAGGGAATGTGGTCCCTGTGGCACACTAATGGAGCTCTTTGGAGTCCAGGGCTGAGAGTCTATGAGGGAATGAGGTCCCTGCGGCACGTTATTGGAAGCTCTGTGGTGCCCAGGGCTGAGAGTCTATGAGGGAATGGGGTCCCTCTGGCACACTATTGGAGCTCTGTGGTGTCCAGGGCTGAGAGTCTATGAGGGAATGAGGTCCCTGTGGCACGCTATTGGAAGCTCTGTGGTGCCCAGGGCTGAGAGTCTATGAGGGAATACGGTCCCTGTGGCACACTACTGGGAGCTCTGTGGTGCCCAGGGCTGAGAGTCTATGAGGGAATGAGGTCCCTGTGGCACACTATTGGAAGCGCTGTGGTGCCCAGGGCTGAGAGTCTATGAGGGAATGAGGTCCCTGTGGCACGCTATTGGAAGCTCTGTGGTGCCCAGGGCTGAGAGTCTATGAGGGAATGAGGTCCCTGTGGCACACTAATGGAGCTCTGTGGTGTCCAGGGCTGAGAGTCTATGAGGGAATGAGGTCCCTGTGGCACACTAATGGAGCTCTGTGGTGTCCAGGGCTGAGAGTCTATGAGGGAATGAGGTCCCTGTGGCACGTTATTGGAAGCTCTGTGGTGCCCAGGGCTGAGAGTCTATGAGGGAATGGGGTCCCTCTGGCACACTATTGGAGCTCTGTGGTGTCCAGCTCTGAGAGTCTATGAGGGAATGAGGTCCCTGTGGCACACTATTGGGAGCTCTGTGGGGCCCAGGGCTGAGAGTCTATGAGGGAATACAGTCCCTGTGGCACACTACTGGGAGCTCTGTGGTGCCCATGGCTGAGAGTCTATGAGGGAATGGGGTCCCTGTGGCACACTATTGGAAGCGCTGTGGTGCCCAGGGTTGAGAGTCTATGAGGGAATGAGGTCCCTGTGGCACGCTATTGGAAGCTCTGTGGTGCCCAGGGCTGAGAGTCTATGAGGGAATTAGGTCCCTGTGGCACACTAATGGAGCTCTGTGGTGTCCAGGGCTGAGAGTCTATGAGGGAATGATGTCTCTGTGGCACACTATTGGGAGCTCTGTGGTGTCCAGGGCTGAGAGTCTATGAGGGAATGGGGTCCCTCTGGCACACTATTTGGAGCTCTGTGGTGTCCAGGGCTGAGAGTCTATGAGGGAATGAGGTCACTCTGGCACACTAGTGGGAGCTCTGTGGTGTCCAGGGCTGAGAGTCTATGAGGGAATGAGGTCCCTGTGGCACGCTATTGGACTTCTGTGGTGTCCAGGGCTGAGAGTCTATGAGGTTATGAGGTCCCTGTGGCACACTATTGGAAGCTCTGTGGTGTCTAGAGCTGAGAATCTATGAGGGAATGGGGTCCCTCTGGCACACTATTGGACTCCTGAGGTGTCCAGGGCTGAGAGTCTATGAGGGAATGAGGTCCATGTGGCACACTATTGGACTTCTGTGGTGTCCAGGGCTGAGAGTCTATGAGGGAATGCGGTCCCTGTGGCACGCTATTGGAAGCTCTGTGGTGTGCAGTGCTGAGAGTCTATGAGGAATGGGGTCCCTGTGGCACACTAATGGAGCTCTGTGGTGTCCAGGGCTGAGAGTCTATGAGGGAATGGGGTCCCTCTGGCACACTTTTGGGAGCTCTGTGGTGTCCAGGGCTGAGAGTCTATGAGGGAATGGGGTCCCTCTGGCACACTATTGGGAGCTCTGTGGTGTCCGGGGCTGAGAGTCTATGAGGGAATGAGGTCCCTGTGGCAAACTATTGGGAGCTCTGTGGTGTCCAGGGCTGAGTGTCTATGAGTGAATGAGGTCCCTGTGGCACGCTATTGGATTTCTGTGGTGTCCAGGGCTGAGAGTCTATGAGGTAATGAGGTCCCCGTGGCACACTATTGGAAGCTCTGTGGTGTCCAGGGCTGAGAGTCTATGAGGGAATGCGGTCCCTGTGGCACACTATTGGGAGCTCTGTGGTGTCCAGGGCTGAGAGTCTATGAGGGAATGCGGTCCCTATGGCACACTATTGGGAGCTCTGTGGTGTCCAGGTCTGAGAGTCTATGAGGTAATGGGGTCGCTGTGGCACACTATTGGGAGCTCTGTGGTGTCCAGGGCTCGGAGTCTATGAGGGAATGAGGTCCCTGTGGCACACTATTGGAAGCTCGGTGGTGTCCAGGGCTGAGAGTCTATGAGGGAATGATGTCCCTGTGGCACACTATTGGGAGCTCTGTGGTGTCCAGGGCTGAGAGTCTATGAGGGAATGGGGTCCCTGTGGCACACTTATGGAGCTCTGTGGTGTCCAGGGCTGAGAGTCTATGAGGGAATGAGGTCCCTGTGGCACACTATTGGACTTCTGTGGTGTCCAGGGCTGAGAGTCTATGAGGGAATGAGGTCCCTCTGGCACACTATTGGGAGCTCTGTGGTGTCCAGGGCTGAGAGTCTATGAGGGAATGGGGTCCCTGTGGCACACTATTGGGAGCTCTGTGGTGCCCAGGGCTGAGAGTCTATGAGGGAATGGGGTCCCTGTGGCACACTATTGGGAGCTCTGTGGTGTCCAGGGCTGAGAGTCTATGAGGGAATGCGGTCCCTGTGGCACACTATTGGAGCTCTGTGGTGTCCAGGGCTGAGAGTCTATGAGGGAATGAGGTCCCTGTGGCACACTATTGGAAGCTCTGTGGTGTCTAGAGCTGAGAATCTATGAGGGAATGGGGTCCCTCTGGCACACTATTGGACTTCTGTGGTATCCAGGGCTGAAAGTCTATGAGGGAATGGGGTCCCTGTGGCACACTATTGGACTTCTGTGGTGTCTAAAGCTGAGAGTCTATGAGGGAATGAGGTCCCTGTGGCACACTATTGGGAGCTCTGTGGTGTCCAGGGCTGAGAGTCTATGAGGGAATGATGTCCCTGTGGCACACTATTGGGAGCTCTGTGGTGTCCAGGGCTGAGAGTTTATGAGGGAATGATGTCCCTGTGGCACGCTATTGGGAGCTCTGTGGTGTCCAGGGCTGAGAGTCTATGAGGGAATGATGTCCCTGTTGCACACTATTGGGAGCTCTGTGGTTTCCAGGGCTGAGAGTCTATGAGGGAATGGGGTCCCTGTGGCACACTATTGGGAGCTCTGTGGTGTCCAGGGTTGAGAGTCTATGAGGGAATGGAGTCCCTCTGGCACACTATTGGGAGCTCTGTGGTGTCTAGAGCTGAGAGTCTATGAGGGAATGATGTCCCTGTGGTACTTTATTGGACTTCTGTGGCTTCCAGGGCTGAGAGTCTATGAGGGAATGAGGTCCCTGTGGCACACTATTGGGAGCTCTGTGGTGTCCAGGGCTGAGAGTCTATGAGGGAATGGGGTCCCTCTGGCACACTATTGGGAGCTCTGTGGTGTCTAGAGCTGAGAGTCTATGAGGGAATGATGTCCCTGTGGCACACTATTGGGAGCTCTGTGGTGTCCAGGGCTGAGAGTCTATGAGGGAATGAGGTCCCTGTGGCACACTATTGGAAGCTCTGTGGTGTCTAGAGCTGAGAATCTATGAGGGAATGGGGTCCCTCTGGCACACTATTGGACTCCTGTGGTGTCCAGGGCTGAGAGTCTATGAGGGAATGAGGTCCATGTGGCACACTATTGGACTTCTGTGGTGTCCAGGGCTGAGAGTCTATGAGGGAATGGGGTCCCTCTGGCACACTATTGGGAGCTCTGTGGTGTCCAGGGCTGAGAGTCTATGAGGGAATGGGGTCCCTCTGGCACACTATTGGGAGCTCTGTGGTGTCCGGGGCTGAGAGTCTATGAGGGAATGAGGTCCCTGTGGCAAACTATTGGGAGCTCTGTAGTGTCCAGGGCTGAGGGTCTATGAGGGAATGATGTCCCTGTGGCACACTATTGGGAGCTCTGTGGTGTCCAGGTCTGAGAGTCTATGAGTGAATGAGGTCCCTGTGGCACACTATTGGACCTCTGTGGTGTCCTGGGCTGAGAGTCTATGAGGTAATGAGGTCCCTCTGGCACACTATTGGGAGCTCTGTGGTGTCCAGGGCTGAGAGTCTATGAGTGAATGAGGTCCCTGTGGCACGCTATTGGATTTCTGTGGTGTCCAGGGCTGAGAGTCTATGAGGTAATGAGGTCCCTGTGGCACTCTATTGGAAGCTCTGTGGTGTCCAGGGCTGAGAGTCTATGAGGGAATGCGGTCCCTGTGGCACACTATTGGGAGCTCTGTGGTGTCCAGGGCTGAGAGTCTATGAGGGAATGCGGTCCCTATGGCACACTATTGGGAGCTCTGTGGTGTCCAGGTCTGAGAGTCTATGAGGTAATGGGGTCGCTGTGGCACACTATTGGGAGCTCTGTGGTGTCCAGGGCTCGGAGTCTATGAGGGAATGAGGTCCCTGTGGCACACTATTGGAAGCTCTGTGGTGTCCAGGGCTGAGAGTCTATGAGGGAATGAGGTCCCTCTGGCACACTATTGGGAGCTCTGTGGTGTCCAGGGCTGAGAGTCTATGAGGGAATGGGGTTCCTCTGGCACACTATTGGGGGCTCTGTGGTGTCCAGGGATGAGAGTCTATGAGGGAATGAGGTCCCTGTGGCACACTATTGGAAGCTCTGTGGTGTCTATAGCTGAGAATCTATGAGGGAAAGGGGTCCCTCTGGCACACTATTGGGAGCTCTGTGATGTCCAGGGCTGAGAGTCTATGAGGGAATGATGTCTCTGTGGCACACTATTGGGAGCTCTGTGGTGTCCAGGGCTGAGAGTCTATGAGGGAATGATGTCCCTGTGGCACACTACTGGGAGCTCTGTGATGCCCAGGGCTGAGAGTCTATGAGGGAATGGGGTCCCTCTGGCACACTATTGGACTCCTGTGGTGTCCAGGGCTGAGAGTCTATGAGGGAATGATGTCTCTGTGGCACACTATTGGGAGCTCTGTGGTGTCCAGGGCTGAGAGTCTATGAGGGAATGGGGTCCCTCTGGCACACTATTTGGAGCTCTGTGGTGTCCAGGGCTGAGAGTCTATGAGGGAATGAGGTCACTCTGGCACACTAGTGGGAGCTCTGTGGTGTCCAGGGCTGAGAGTCTATGAGGGAATGAGGTCCCTGTGGCACGCTATTGGACTTCTGTGGTGTCCAGGGCTGAGAGTCTATGAGGGAATGAGGTCCCTGTGGCACACTATTGGGAGCTCTGTGGTGTCCGGGGCTGAGAGTCTATGAGGGAATGAGGTCCCTGTGGCACACTATTGGGAGCTCTGTGGTGTCCGGGGCTGAGAGTCTATGAGGGAATGATGTCCCTGTGGCACACTATTGGGAGCTCTGTGGTGTCCAGGGCTGAGAGTCTATGAGGGAATGGGGTCCCTCTGGCACACTATTGGGAGCTCTGTGGTGTCCAGGGCTGAGAGTCTATGAGGGAATGATGTCCCTGTGGCACACTATTGGGAGCTCTGTGGTGTCCAGGGCTGAGAGTCTATGAGGGAATGCGGTCCCTGTGGCACACTATTGGGAGCTCTGTGGTGTCCAGGGCTGAGAGTCTAAGAGGGAATGCGGTCCCTGTGGCACACTATTGGGAGCTCTGTGGTGTCCAGGGCTGAGAGTCTATGAGGGAATGCGGTCCCTATGGCAGACTATTGGGAGCTCTGTGGTGTCCAGGGCTGAGAGTCTATGAGGTAATGGGGTCGCTTTGGCACACTATTGGGAGCTCTGTGGTGTCCAGGGCTGAGAGTCTATGAGGGAATGGGGTTCCTCTGGCACACTATTGGGAGCTCTGTGGTGTCCAGGGATGAGAGTCTATGAGGGAATGAGGTCCCTGTGGCACACTATTGGAGCTCTGTGGTGTCCAGGGTGAGAGTCTATGAGGGAATGAGATCCCTGTGGCACACTATTGGAAGCTCTGTGGTGTCTATAGCTGAGAATCTATGAGGGAATGTGGCCCTCTGGCACACTATTGGAAGCTCTGTGGTGCCCAGGGCTGAGAGTCTATGAGGGAATGTGGTCCCTGTGGCACACTAATGGAGCTCTTTGGAGTCCAGGGCTGAGAGTCTATGAGGGAATGAGGTCCCTGCGGCACGTTATTGGAAGCTCTGTGGTGCCCAGGGCTGAGAGTCTATGAGGGAATGGGGTCCCTCTGGCACACTATTGGAGCTCTGTGGTGTCCAGGGCTGAGAGTCTATGAGGGAATGAGGTCCCTGTGACACGCTATTGGAAGCTCTGTGGTGCCCAGGGCTGAGAGTCTATGAGGGAATACGGTCCCTGTGGCACACTACTGGGAGCTCTGTGGTGCCCAGGGCTGAGAGTCTATGAGGGAATGAGGTCCCTGTGGCACACTATTGGAAGCGCTGTGGTGCCCAGGGCTGAGAGTCTATGAGGGAATGAGGTCCCTGTGGCACGCTATTGGAAGCTCTGTGGTGCCCAGGGCTGAGAGTCTATGAGGGAATGAGGTCCCTGTGGCACACTAATGGAGCTCTGTGGTGTCCAGGGCTGAGAGTCTATGAGGGAATGAGGTCCCTGTGGCACACTAATGGAGCTCTGTGGTGTCCAGGGCTGAGAGTCTATGAGGGAATGAGGTCCCTGTGGCACGTTATTGGAAGCTCTGTGGTGCCCAGGGCTGAGAGTCTATGAGGGAATGGGGTCCCTCTGGCACACTATTGGAGCTCTGTGGTGTCCAGCTCTGAGAGTCTATGAGGGAATGAGGTCCCTGTGGCACACTATTGGGAGCTCTGTGGGGCCCAGGGCTGAGAGTCTATGAGGGAATACAGTCCCTGTGGCACACTACTGGGAGCTCTGTGGTGCCCATGGCTGAGAGTCTATGAGGGAATGGGGTCCCTGTGGCACACTATTGGAAGCGCTGTGGTGCCCAGGGTTGAGAGTCTATGAGGGAATGAGGTCCCTGTGGCACGCTATTGGAAGCTCTGTGGTGCCCAGGGCTGAGAGTCTATGAGGGAATTAGGTCCCTGTGGCACACTAATGGAGCTCTGTGGTGTCCAGGGCTGAGAGTCTATGAGGGAATGATGTCTCTGTGGCACACTATTGGGAGCTCTGTGGTGTCCAGGGCTGAGAGTCTATGAGGGAATGGGGTCCCTCTGGCACACTATTTGGAGCTCTGTGGTGTCCAGGGCTGAGAGTCTATGAGGGAATGAGGTCACTCTGGCACACTAGTGGGAGCTCTGTGGTGTCCAGGGCTGAGAGTCTATGAGGGAATGAGGTCCCTGTGGCACGCTATTGGACTTCTGTGGTGTCCAGGGCTGAGAGTCTATGAGGGAATGAGGTCCCTGTGGCACACTATTGGGAGCTCTGTGGTGTCCGGGGCTGAGAGTCTATGAGGGAATGAGGTCCCTGTGGCACACTATTGGGAGCTCTGTGGTGTCCAGGGCTGAGAGTCTATGAGGGAATGATGTCCCTGTGGCACACTATTGGGAGCTCTGTGGTGTCCAGGGCTGAGAGTCTATGAGGGAATGGGGTCCCTCTGGCACACTATTGGGAGCTCTGTGGTGTCCAGGGCTGAGAGTCCATGAGGGAATGATGTCCCTGTGGCACACTATTGGGAGCTCTGTGGTGTCCAGGGCTGAGAGTCTATGAGGGAATGCGGTACCTGTGGCACACTATTGGGAGCTCTGTGGTGTCCAGGGCTGAGAGTCTAAGAGGGAATGCGGTCCCTGTGGCACACTATTGGGAGCTCTGTGGTGTCCAGGGCTGAGAGTCTATGAGGGAATGCGGTCCCTATGGCAGACTATTGGGAGCTCTGTGGTGTCCAGGGCTGAGAGTCTATGAGGTAATGGGGTCGCTTTGGCACACTATTGGGAGCTCTGTGGTGTCCAGGGCTGAGAGTCTATGAGGGAATGGGGTTCCTCTGGCACACTATTGGGAGCTCTGTGGTGTCCAGGGATGAGAGTCTATGAGGGAATGAGGTCCCTGTGGCACACTATTGGAGCTCTGTGGTGTCCAGGGTGAGAGTCTATGAGGGAATGAGATCCCTGTGGCACACTATTGGAAGCTCTGTGGTGTCTATAGCTGAGAATCTATGAGGGAATGTGGTCCCTCTGGCACACTATTGGAAGCTCTGTGGTGCCCAGGGCTGAGAGTCTATGAGGGAATGTGGTCCCTGTGGCACACTAATGGAGCTCTTTGGAGTCCAGGGCTGAGAGTCTATGAGGGAATGAGGTCCCTGCGGCACGTTATTGGAAGCTCTGTGGTGCCCAGGGCTGAGAGTCTATGAGGGAATGGGGTCCCTCTGGCACACTATTGGAGCACTGTGGTGTCCAGGGCTGAGAGTCTATGAGGGAATGAGGTCCCTGTGGCACGCTATTGGAAGCTCTGTGGTGCCCAGGGCTGAGAGTCTATGAGGGAATACGGTCCCTGTGGCACACTACTGGGAGCTCTGTGGTGCCCAGGGCTGAGAGTCTATGAGGGAATGAGGTCCCTGTGGCACACTATTGGAAGCGCTGTGGTGCCCAGGGCTGAGAGTCTATGAGGGAATGAGGTCCCTGTGGCACGCTATTGGAAGCTCTGTGGTGCCCAGGGCTGAGAGTCTATGAGGGAATGAGGTCCCTGTGGCACACTAATGGAGCTCTGTGGTGTCCAGGGCTGAGAGTCTATGAGGGAATGAGGTCCCTGTGGCACACTAATGGAGCTCTGTGGTGTCCAGGGCTGAGAGTCTATGAGGGAATGAGGTCCCTGTGGGACGTTATTGGAAGCTCTGTGGTGCCCAGGGCTGAGAGTCTATGAGGGAATGGGGTCCCTCTGGCACACTATTGGAGCTCTGTGGTGTCCAGCTCTGAGAGTCTATGAGGGAATGAGGTCCCTGTGGCACACTATTGGGAGCTCTGTGGGGCCCAGGGCTGAGAGTCTATGAGGGAATACAGTCCCTGTGGCACACTACTGGGAGCTCTGTGGTGCCCATGGCTGAGAGTCTATGAGGGAATGGGGTCCCTGTGGCACACTATTGGAAGCGCTGTGGTGCCCAGGGTTGAGAGTCTATGAGGGAATGAGGTCCCTGTGGCACGCTATTGGAAGCTCTGTGGTGCCCAGGGCTGAGAGTCTATGAGGGAATTAGGTCCCTGTGGCACACTAATGGAGCTCTGTGGTGTCCAGGGCTGAGAGTCTATGAGGGAATGCGGTCCCTGTGGCACACTATTGGACTTCTGTGGTGTCTAGAGCTGAGAGTGTATGAGGGAATGAGGTCCCTGTGGCACACTATTGGAAGCTCTGTGATGTCCAGGGCTGAGAGTGTATGAGGGAATGAGGTCCATGTGGCACACTATTGGACTTCTGTGGTGTCCAGGGCTGAGAGTCTATCAGGGAATGAGGTCCCTGTGGCACGCTAATGGAGCTCTGTGGTGTCAAGGGCTGAGAGTCTATGAGGGAATGCGGTCCCTGTGGCACACTAATGGAGCTCTGTGGTGCCCGGGGCTGAGAGTCTATGAGGGAATGCGGTCCCTGTGGCACGCTATTGGAGCTCTGTGGTGCCCAAGGTTGAGAGTCTATGAAGGAATGAGGTCCCTGTGGCACGCTATTGGAAGCTCTGTGGTGTCCAGGGCTGAGAGTCTATGAGGGAATGGGGTCCCTGTGGCACACTATTGGACTTCTATGGTGTCCAGGGCTGAGAGTCTATGAGGGAATGAGGTCCCTGTGGCACACTATTGGGAGCTCTGTGGTGTCCAGGGCTGAGAGTCTAAGAGGGAATAGGGTCCCCGTGGCACACTATTGGGAGCTCTGTGGTGCCCAGTGCTGAGAGTCTATGAGGGAATGAGGTCCCTGTGGCACACTATTGGGAGCTCTGTGGTGTCCAGGGCTGAGAGTCTATGAGGGAATGGGGTCCCTCTGGCACACTATTGGGAGGTCTGGGGTGTCTAGAGCTCAGAGTCTATGAGGAAATGGGGTCCCTGTGGCACACTATTGGGAGCTCTGTGGTGTCCAGGGCTGAGAGTCTATGAGGGAATGAGGTCCCTGTGGCACGCTATTGGAAACTCTGTGGTGCCCAGGGCTGAGAGTCTATGAGGGAATGAGGTCCCTGTGGCACACTATTGGGAGCTCTGTGGTGTCCAGGGCTGAGAGTCTATGAGGGAATGAGGTCCCTGTGGAACACTATTGGTAGCTCTGTGGTGTCCAGGGCTGAAAGTCTATGAGGGAATTAGGTCCCTGTGGCACACTAATGGAGCTCTGTGGTGTCCAGGGCTGAGAGTCTATGAGGGAATGCTGTCCCTGTGGCACACTATTGGACTTCTGTGGTGTCTAGAGCTGAGAGTGTATGAGGGAATGAGGTCCCTGTGGCACACTATTGGAAGCTCTGTGGTGTCCAGGGCTGAGAGTGTATGAGGGAATGAGGTCCATGTGGCACACTATTGGACTTCTGTGGTGTCCAGGGCTGAGAGTCTAGGAGGGAATGAGGTCCCTGTGGCACGCTAATGGAGCTCTGTGGAGTCCAGGGCTGAGAGTCTATGAGGGAATGCGGTCCCTGTGGCACGCTAATGGAGCTCTGTGGTGCCCAGGGCTGAGAGTCTATGAGGGAATGGGGTCCCTGTGGCACACTATTGGAAGCTCTGTGGTGCCCAGGGCTGAGAGTCTATGAGGGAATGAGGTCCCTCTGGCACACTATTGGGAGCTCTGTGGTGTCCAGGGCTGAGAGTCTATGAGGGAATGAGGTCCCTGTGGCACGCTATTGGAAGCTCTGTAGTGCCCAGGGCTGAGAGTCTATGAGGGAATGAGGTCCCTGTGGCACACGTTGGGAGCTCTGTGGTGTCCAGGGCTGAGAGTCTATGAGGGAATGAGGTCCCTGTGGTACACTATTGGGAGCTCTGTGGTGTCCAGGGCTGAGAGTCTATGAGGGAATGGGGTCCCTGTGGCACACTATTGGACTTCTGTGGCGTCCAGGGCTGAGAGTCTATGAGGGAATGAGGTCCCTGTGGCACACTATTGGGAGCTCTGTGGTGTCCAGGGCTGAGAGTCTATGAGGGAATGGGGTCCCTCTGGCACACTATTGGGAGGTCTGTGGTGTCTAGAGCTCAGAGTCTATGAGGAAATGGGGTCCCTCTGGCACACTATTGGGAGCTCTGTGGTGTCCAGGGCTGAGAGTCTATGAGGGAATGAGGTCCCTGTGGCACGCTATTGGAAGCTCTGTGGTGCCCAGGGCTGAGAGTCTATGAGGGAATGAGGTCCCTGTGGGACACTTTTGGGAGCTCTGTGGTGTCCAGGGCTGAGAGTCTATGAGGGAATGAGGTCCCTGTGGAACACTATTGGGAGCTCTGTGGTGTCCAGGGCTGAGAGTCTATGAGGGAATTAGGTCCCTGTGGCACACTAATGGAGCTCTGTGGTGTCCAGGGCTGAGAGTCTATGAGGGAATGCGGTCACTGTGTCACACTATTGGACTTCTGTGGTGTCTAGAGCTGAGAGTGTATGAGGGAATGAGGTCCCTGTGGCACACTATTGGAAGCTCTGTGGTGTCCAGGGCTGAGAGTGTATGAGGGAATGAGGTCCATGTGGCACACTATTGGACTTCTGTGGTGTCCAGGGCTAAGAGTCTATGAGGGAATGAGGTCCCTGTGGCACGCTAATGGAGCTCTGTGGAGTCCAGGGCTGAGAGTCTATGAGGGAATGCGGTCCCTGTGGCACGCTAATGGAGATCTGTGGTGCCCAGGGCTGAGAGTCTATGAGGGAATGAGGTCCCTGTGGCACGCTATTGGAGCTCTGTGGTGCCCAAGGCTGAGAGTCTATGAGGGAATGAGGTCCCTGTGGCACGCTATTGGAAGCTCTGTGGTGTCCAGGGCTGAGAGTGTATGAGGGAATGAGGTCCATGGGGCACACTATAGGACTTCTGTGGTGTCCAGGGCTGAGAGTCTATGAGGGAATGAGGTCCCTGTGGCACACTAATGGAGCTCTGTGGTGTCCAGGGCTGAGAGTCTATGAGGGAATGCGGTCCCTGTGGCACACTAATGGAGCTCTATGGTGTCCAGGGCTGAGAGTCTATGAGGGAATGTGGTCCCTGTGGCACGCTAATGGAGCTCTGTGGTGCCCAGGGCTGAGAGTCTATAAGGGAATGCGGTCCCTGTGGCACGCTATTGGAGCTCTGTGGTGCCCAGGGCTGCAAGTCTATGAGGGAATGAGGTCCCTGTGGCATGCTATTGGAAGCTCTGTGGTGCCCAAGGCTGAGAGTCTATGAGGGAATGGGGTCCCTCTGGCACGCTATTGGAGCTCTGTGGTGTCCAGGGCTGAGAGTCTATGAGGGAATGAGGTCCCTGTGGCACGCTATTGGAAGCTCTGTGGTGCCCAGGGCTGAGAGTCTATGAGGGAATGCGGTCCCTGTGGCACACTACTGGGAGCTTTGTGGTGCCCAGGGCTGAGAGTCTATGAGGGAATGCGGTCCCTGTGGCACACTATTGGAAGCTCTGTGGTGCCCAGGGCTGAGAGTCTATGAGGGAATGAGGTCCCTGTGACACACTATTGGGAGCTCGGTGGTGCCCAGAGCTGAGAGTCTATGAGGGAATGAGGTCCCTGTGGCAAACTAATGGAGCTCTGTGGTGTCCAGGGCTGAGAGTCTATGAGGGAATGAGGTCCCTGTGGCACACTAATGGAGATCTGTGGTGTCCAGGGCTGAGAGTCTATGAGGGAATGAGGTCCCATTGGCACACTATTGGGAGCTCTGTGGTGTCCAGGTCTGAGAGTCTATGAGTGAATGAGGTCTATGTGGCACACTATTGGAGCTCTGTGGTGTCCAGGGCTGAGAGTCTATGAGGTAATGAGGTCCATGTGGCACACTATTGGACTTCTGTGGTGTCTAGAGGTCAGAGTCTATGAGGGAATGCGGTCCCTCTGGCACACTATTGGGAGCTCTGTGGTGTCCAGGGCTGAGAGTCTATGAGGGAATGAGGTCCCAGTGGCACACTATTGGAAGCTCTGTGGTGCCCAAGGCTGAGAGTCTATGAGGGAATGGGGTCCCTCTGGCACGCTATTGGAGCTCTGTGGTGTCCAGGGCTGAGAGTCTATGAGGGAATGAGGTCCCTTTGGCACGCTATTGGAAGCTCTGTGGTTCCCAGGGCTGAGAGTCTATGAGGGAATGCGGTCCCTGTGGCACACTACTGGGAGCTTTGTGGTGCCCAGGGCTGAGAGTCTATGAGGGAATGCGGTCCCTGTGGCACACTATTGGAAGCTCTGTGGTGCCCAGGGCTGAGAGTCTATGAGGGAATGAGGTCCCTGTGACACACTATTGGGAGCTCGGTGGTGCCCAGAGCTGAGAGTCTATGAGGGAATGAGGTCCCTGTGGCACACTAATGGAGCTCTGTGGTGTCCAGGGCTGAGAGTCTATGAGGGAATGAGGTCCCTGTGGCAAACTAATGGAGCTCTGTGGTGTCCAGGGCTGAGAGTCTATGAGGGAATGAGGTCCCTGTGGCACACTATTGGGAGCTCTGTGGTGTCCAGGTCTGAGAGTCTATGAGTGAATGAGGTCTATGTGGCACACTATTGGAGCTCTGTGGTGTCCAGGTCTGAGAGTCTATGAGTGAATGAGGTCTATGTGGCACACTATTGGAGCTCTGTGGTGTCCAGGGCTGAGAGTCTATGAGGTAATGAGGTCCCAGTGGCACACTATTGGGAGCTCTGTGGTGTCCAGGGCTGAGAGTCTATGAGGGAATGAGGTTCCTGTGGCACGCTATTGGACTTCTGTGGTATCCATCGCTGAAAGTCTATGAGGGAATGGGGTCCCTGTGGCACACTATTGGACTTCTGTGGTGTCCGGGGCTGAGAGTCTATGAGGGAATGAGGTTCCTGTGGCACGCTATTGGACTTCTGTGGTATCCATCGCTGAAAGTCTATGAGGGAATGGGGTCCCTGTGGCACACTATTGGACTTCTGTGGTGTCCGGGGCTGAGAGTCTATGAGGGAATGAGGTCCCTGAGGCACACTATTGGACTTCTGTGGTGTCTAAAGCTCAGAGTCTATGAGGGAATGGGGTCCCTGTGGCACACTATTGGACTTCTGTGGTATCCATCGCTGAAAGTCTATGAGGGAATGGGGTCCCTGTGGCACACTATTGGACTTCTGTGGCGTCCAGGGCTGAGAGTCTATGAGGGAATGGGGTCCCTCTGGCACACTATTGGGAGCTCTGTGGTGTCCAGGGCTCAGAGTCTATGAGGGAATGATGTCCCTGTGGCACACTATTGGGAGCTCTGTGGTGTCCAGGGCTGAGAGTCTATGAGGGAATGGGGTCCTTGTGGTACACTATTGGGAGCTCAGTGGTGTCCAGGGCTGAGAGTCTATGAGGGAATGGAGTCCCTGTGGCACACTATTGGACTTCTGTGGCGTCCAGGGCTGAGAGTCTATGAGGGAATGAGGTCCCTGTGGCAAACTATTGGGAGCTCTGTGATGTCCAGGGCTGAGAGTCTATGAGGGAATGGGGTCCCTCTGGCACACAATTGGGAGCTCTGTGGTGTCCAGGGCTGAGAGTCTGAGGGAATGAGGTCCCCGTAGCACACTATTGGAAGCTCTGTGGTGTGCAGGGCTGAGAGTCTATGAGGAATGGGGTCCCTGTGGCACACTATTGGAAGCTCTGTGGTGTCCAGGGCTGAGAGTCAATGAGGAATGGGGTCCCTCTGGCACACTATTGGAAGCTCTGTGGTGTCCAGGGCTGAGAGTCTATGAGGGAATGAGGTCCCTGTAGCACACTTTTGGAAGCTCTGTGGTGTCTAGAGCTGAGAGTGTATGAGGGAATGGGGTCCCTGTGGCACACTATTGGACTTCTGTGGTGTCTAGAGCTGAGAGTGTATCAGGGTATGGGGTCCCTCTGGCACACTATTGGGAGCTCTGTTGTGTCCAGGGCTGAGAGTCTATGAGGGAATGGGGTCCCTCTGGCACACTATTGGGAGCTCTGTGGTGTCCAGGTCTGAGAGTCTGAGTGAATGAGGTCCATGTGGCACACTATTGGGACTTCTGTGGTGTCTAGAGCTCAGAGTCTATGAGGGAATGCGGTCCCTCTGGCACACTAATGTGAACTCTGTGGTGTCCAGGGCTGAGAGTCTATGAGGGAATGAGGTCCCAGTGGCACACTATTGGAAGCTCTGTGGTGCCCAAGGCTGAGAGTCTATGAGGGAATGGGGTCCCTCTGGCACGCTATTGGAGCTCTGTGGTGTCCAGGGCTGAGAGTCTATGAGGGAATGAGGTCCCTTTGGCACGCTATTGGAAGCTCTGTGGTGCCCAGGGCTGAGAGTCTATGAGGGAATGCGGTCCCTGTGGCACACTACTGGGAGCTTTGTGGTGCCCAGGGCTGAGAGTCTATGAGGGAATGCGGTCCCTGTGGCACACTATTGGAAGCTCTGTGGTGCCCAGGGCTGAGAGTCTATGAGGGAATGAG